>NW_022170403.1:4724561-4725071 GCF_008802855.1 Photinus pyralis
AAAGCAGGCACAGGATCTTGAGCCTTGACAAATACTAACGAAAATGACTATTGTTTGAGTTTTGTCCGATCCTTCGCTGAGCGAACTACTGCTACTTTCAAACTACACTCTTATAATTCTGGCACCAGGTAACGTTTCGGAATGGTAGTTTGCTAAATTATTAAATAAAATCAAAAAAGCTACTCAAATTACAGTCCAGTTTTCAGGTTATAACAGCATTAAACAACTTCAGAATTACTAAATTATGTGAAGAAGTATTGTCGAAATAGGAACCTCTTCGAAGTATTTTCAGAAGTGAATGACGACAAAATTTACTTTAAATATTCAAACTTAGTAACGATGACCAAATCAAAGTATTGCTTTTAAATCGGATTTCAAGTCAAGGGAAGTTGGATAAGTCAACCTACTCGTATTTACAAAAGTACATTCAATTTTGATTATATCCAATTCGAGACTTTGACGTTTGTAAAGGATATCAGATTCTAGTAGCCTAAATAAATGTGTTTTTTC
>NW_022170403.1:4725171-4757911 GCF_008802855.1 Photinus pyralis
GGTAAATCGTACGCGAGTATATTACTTCGGCAACTTTAGGTAATATACTTTAAAAAAGAATATAATAGTAAAGGCAACTCTTCTACAGTGATATTAATTTAGAAGTAGACATATAGGGATTTGTGTATAGGTATACCGAGGTACATACCTACTGTATTTCCCTAAGTCTCCTTTCAAAAGGCAAAAACTCTTCTCAATGGCACCTAATTTTGTCCATCCAATATAACTTTTGAAAACAAATAAACATATGGGTGTCATATTAATTAGTTTGAATATTGTTGCTTTGACTTATCAGAAAATAAATCTCTTACGCTCCTTAAACTGTTACCAGCACTATACCAATTGACAATATCAACTTTTTCTTCGGCGGAATACATCCCACATGACCGAAGATAAAAATACGGAAGCCAAAGCAGACATTTATTTGTTTTAAGAAGTTATTTTGAAAATTAGGCGCCCTTCAGAAGAAATTACATTCGCGTAGCATTTTTCCAGTAAAAACTGGAAGTAGTTCTTGGAGATTCCAATCCTTTAGCAACTCTTCCATATTTATTATTTAACTTTACACTACTTTTACACTTAACGCGTCAATGTTCAACCGCTAAATGGCCACGGTCAAATTATTCCTAAGATATTTCTTTCAGTCTACTAATGTTTCATTAACTGCAACACATCACTTGAATAATATTAACCTCAGTAGTAGTAAAAGTCTGCAATGTTACTGTTTGTAGTAGTAAGCTATTCGTTGCGAACCGTGCGTAGTGGTAAAATTCACAAGACATATAATTGTATAATTTTTAAGCATTTTGTTCCGTTTAGCACAACACATTCGTAGTGGTAAATATTATTTACAGAGTGAACCATTTTGTAGTGGTGCGTATCTGGTATCTATCATTGTACTATTAATCCTAGTAGGATTGTCCTTGTTGTAGTTAATCCAAAGTAGATTACTACTACAATATAGTAAAAGGAAAACCAAATTATTTTTTTCAGTGTAATACGCTGTGTAATTCGCCCAGCAACTGAAAACTTTTCTGTGCAGTGCATCATTAAACCATTTGGCCTTACTGCAAAAGACCTCTTTAGTGGTATTTAAGTAAGAAAGCAACTTTGTAAAAATCAGAGCTAAGTTCTAGAAAGCATTACAATTAATCACAGTCGGCTGAACCTGTACCTACTTATAAAATAGTATATTGAAAGACAATAAAGCATTGTAACACGCGTTTTTCATACTATTTTTTCTATTTCGGTGCTTTAATTTAATTAAAAAAATCATTATCAGAAACTATAGGGAACATTATAACTAACATGTTTTATGTTGGGAACACTTTTTATGCCGTTAAGTTTTAGGTTGGCAGCGTAGTAAGACTGACATTTTGAAGTTCAAACATGGGAATAGCGTACTCTTTTATTCATTGGAAAACAGTTGTACAAAATCATCATTGTGACACTGAAATAGAAAAAATAGAATAATTGTTACTTATCATTTACACCTTTACTACCTTTAGTCGCTGATATGATTTAATAATACTCGTATTAACATTTGGGCCCGTGCTTTAATTTTTAATTAGGGAGAGAAGTTCTATATCGTTACCGAGAATTTTTTGGAAAAGGAAGATGACGTCAATTAAATGTATTATGGATTTCCAATTCAGCAACGTAGGTACCAAAAAGTTAAAGGGTTTATTGGATTATGTTTAATTTCCGATTTGCAGCGAATTACGATACGGAAATTTACATTACGTACATATTCCTCATCTAATCTTAACGTATTTTCCATGAAGGATTGGTTGTAGGGATATCAACGTCTATCAAGTGATAGTGTGTGTTAATCAACATGAAAAAAAAACACATTAATTAATTCCTAATTTAGCAAGCAATAAAAAGTGCTTATTATAATTATTTCTGGTAATGGGGTTTTCCGCGTTTTTTCAAAAACCTTGAAAATGAACTCCAAGCACATTAAAAAAATTAGTGGTACTCATTTTTTTGTCAAGAGAAATCGTTGTGATTAGCAAACACGATTTTAAAATGAACGGCGTTTGAAAAGTTTCGAATGACCGCCACGTTGCAGTGACGTCAATACGCGCGTTGGCGCTCAGCCGTAGCATTGCTTGCAATCGATTCAGAGAAAGAAAACGGCGTTTTGACGGAAAAAAGCGTCGAATAATTATTGCATTTGTACCTGAGTGTGATAGCAGAAGTCATCGCGAACCTAATAAATTGTATATAAACGTCCCAACAGGAAATATACGAAAAAAGTTCGACGTGATACCGCGAGTTTGACATCCCATTTGTATTGTTGTGAAGACGATTCTAATTAATTAAAGTACATAATGTCGATTTACTTTCAGTCAGTTATCGACGAAAATCCATCGATATATAATATTGTAATTGTAATTCAGAATATGATTTACTTCGAACTCTGTTCTGGGCATATCTGTATCTGTGCCCTTACAGCGCACACATTTTTCTCTATTTTCACTTCCATATATCCAACACCCTAATTTGCTCGTTGAAATCCGTAAGGTGCATACTGTATTAGGTACGGTTTTGGTCAGAAGTAATGTTCCTCGATTGTCTCAAGTGTAGTACATAAATAATACACCAGATCTCCTGTGAGTTTTAAGCTTTTTTCAAAATGAGGAAAATCCCTAAGATTGAATTGGAATAGAACTAAATCAGGGAGGAACTGACATATTAGTACATTTTCTGCAGTTGAGGTATCTGAGGGAGAACATTACTTCTGACCACTACTGTACCTACACTATACCTTGCACTATACACACAAAACTTGATGTTATACTTCCTATGAACCATAACAGATTTGCTTCTGGGCTTTGACTCCACTCAAACGAGTGGCATGGAAAAACTCACTTTTCGAGAAAAAGGCGGCGACCATTAACACTTCAACCTTTGGCAGACTATCTAACTGCCCCTTTACGAACCAGTCAGAACTCAGTTTATGGCAGATTGCCATAATAAGTCGAATCGAACTCCTATCAGTGTCATGCACTAATATAACTCCCGATCGGCAACCCGCGTAGTGACGTATGAGACGCTCGGCCAATATCGGCATGTCGTCGGTTGCATGACAAAATTTAAAAGTTTTACGATATTATATGTTGTTTATTGGCATGCTGCAATTAGGAAATAGTATATTGAAAGACAAGTGTTACAATGCGACCTATTGTAATACGACTATCTTGTGGCACGAGTGGCGACGCGAAGCGTAGCCACGAGTGTCCGCAAGTTAGGAGTATTACAATAAAGCATTGTAACACGCGTTTTTCATACTATTTTTTCTATTTCGGTGCTTTAATTTAATTTAAAAAAATCATTATCAGAAACTATAGGGAACATTAGAACTAACATGTTTTATGTTGGGAACACTTTTTATGCCGTTAAGTTTTAGGTTGGCAGCGTAGTAAGACTGACATTTTGAAGTTCAAACATGGAAGTACCCAACGAAGTACCTACTTGTACTAACTAGTAACTGCCAACTTAAGAGATGAGTTACCAAAAAAAAACGACTATAATCACTGTCTTTGTACAACTGTTTTCGGCCGAAAACAGTTGTACAAAATCATCATTGTGACACCGAAATAGAAAGAAAAGTTTTGTATATGAGATGTTTAATTACAGGTTATAAACTTTACAGTAAGACACAAAAAAGTTACAATATTTTTTTTCAGGAAGACCCTATTCCGCGGTTAATTTAACTATTATGTGTAATTCACCTTGTTGGCACCACAGAGTTGTATATAAGTAAATAGAGAGACAGTCTTGTAGCGAAAAATTGACTCCAATTGAACCTTGCGCAGGCCGTTGGTGAGTGTGCGCAGTAATGGACAACAGAACCGGCTTCAAATTAAATGATCCTTAAAGCAGGTTCGGCTTGAGAATAATATGGTTTCTCATTGCAACAAAAATTGAAAAGAAATTCAATGTGTGGTGAATGATGTTGTTCACACTGTGTCTTGAATAAATAAGAAACATTACAATCGTTAAGAACTTTTAATACAGTAGACTACAATCCAAAGCTGGTAAGGGGCTTACAACATCAGAATCGAGAAAAGATTTTTTGAGATTCTAGTATAAAGGAATTCGTATATTTTTCGTGCGATCGAGTTTAAAGATCTATTTATGCACTCAGTGAGTATAAAAATAAGCAATGAAAGAATAAAATAAGTTGAAATTTTATTTTGGTGCGGGACAAAATTTTAGTGTGCAATGCCGAAAACACAGTTTGAATACGGGTAGCCACAAAGTCGACAAACTTCAAATGCCAATAACTCAAATATCTCAAAAATGGAGCATCGGCAGAGGGTATGTACAGTGGCACCACGCTCAGAAGGTCCCTGACAGGGCGTGTCCGAGGACGTTGGAAATTTAGACTGTACATTCTCATGCAAAATTTGACTCTACTAAATATAAATAAGTGGGCCACGCGATATGAGTTGCATTACTTCAAGGGGAAACAGTAAAATTAATAATTTTATTTCTACAAAACGTAAACACATTTAAAATTGTTAGATGTTCATGTTCAACACAATTTACAATTCTGATGCACTTCTGCTGTGTAAATATGGACAGTTATTGAAACAATCACATTGAAATTAATAACACTCACACTGACTAAATTAACACACAACCTTTAACTTTTTTCATTCATTATCGTCACTTGACCACTAATCATCATCGGAATGCTGGTGTTCACAATAAATTGTACATTGTCAATAAATTCATTTCTCGTAGGAATGCTTCTAACCAAGAACGTATCACTTCCTTACGATTATTCATTGTTGGTGGCTTATTTATTTGAACACTGATAAGGTGCGTGAGTTTGCTGGTAAATTTGGTATACGCTGCTTCTCTAACCACTGCATAAAGTTGGTATGATTCATATCATCGTAATAATCCCCCGATTTACTGTGCGACATCCTCTACAAAACCAGAACGACTACCAGCATACTACGATGTACCTCTGGCCAGCCCTATTATAAACTTCCGATACTTCATCTGATTGTTAGCATTTACTCACTCCGTACGATGGGTGAATATAGGTTTCGTCCAAGTATATAACGGGTTTCTTGTCACATTTAGGATTCAGGTTGTTCATTTTCTTTTAATCTTCTTAAATAACGAGATGCCATACTACAATGTCACTTCTTTCCATTACCAACCTACGTTTGTCCCGACACTTCTTGTATCGAAAACCAAGTTTCAGCAATTGCTTGCGAAGAGTTTTCCTTCCACCCATATATTTGATCTTTTCTTGCACTTTTCTAGGAGCATTTTAAAATAACCTTTATTTATGTACAGATCGTCGCCTACTAAACATTGAAATGGCGGTAAAGAGTATAATGTAATGGGCATGCTTAACTTATTGCTCCAAAGTGTTTGTTTATTTACAAATGAATCTGAAGCATCTGAAAAGTTATTGCTGTTTTGTTTTGTGATTATGTAACTGAATGCACCCAACAATCGTGCTGATTCCTTTTCACGCACTGCGCATGAGTCCCAACGGCTCCGCCATTAAAAGTCGGCCACTGTAGCTGGAGTTATTTTTCCACGCGCAGGTCGTATGTACTGCCTCTCTATTTACTTATACACAACTCTGTGGATGGCACACAAAAATACAAAATACTGAAACGTCAACGTCACGCTTAACTTCAGGTCCAAATTACTAGAGAACTGAGCGTGAACTTGGTTGAAACTTTGAAAGAATTACTTAAAAATCTACTTAAATAAGAAAATGTAAGAGAAAGTGGGACTTGGATCGATTTTTATTTTGTCAATATAACCAATCATTTGACGTTAAATTTGTATTTATTATATCTACCAAGTAAGTACCAGTCAATCCGCTAAAACGGAAACAACTGGAGATAAGAAAACGTAAAAAATGGCTACAAGATCAAATTGTACCTTTTGTAATTGCAATCATTTTGCTCACTGGACATTTTCTGTACGAAAAAAATTAAGTGAGATATAGACGTTTAAACGCATATATTATATGTGTGAATTCAATGCTTATGTGTCAATTATGTATCTATGGAATATAGTATACAGTGTGTCCCATATCGTGTGGGATTGCATTGGTAACTTTCTTATTATTAAAGATAGGGAATTGGTGAAATGGGCAATGTTTTGCAGTTTTAGATGCTTATTTAAAATTTCCTTGTGGAAATTCAAAATGTCGAATAGGTTCGACGTAAATTCGAAATACTAAAATTGGATATTTTCTTTAATGTCATATCATCGAAAGTATAAGAGATATAAAAAATAGTGTGAATATAAAAGTTACTGTCTTTGATACGTCTAATTTAGAATTGATGTCAAAAAAAATTCAAGATGGCTACCTTTGAGGAACATTTACCAACTTCCTTTAAAAGATACCAGTTACATCAACGGTTTTTATATTGTAATCAAGTAGGCTGTGATGAATTAAAAAAAAACAAAATCTATTCGAGGCAACAAAACAATGAAAATAATTACATCAGATGTTTAAAATATCAGGGGCTCACTCATGGAAGGGGGGGTTTGGGCGTTACAACTCCCTCCAAAATTGAAAATTGAGAAAGAAAAATGTGGAATTACTTTTTGTAGACCATTTAACAAGGAACAAAAAAGTACTGAACTATTTTTATCGCTCGATGATAACGTCACAAGTCACGACCAGTATTTGTTTACTTTTAGTGTTGAGTTATTTATACAGATTTTCAGTTGTAATAGCTATTCAGACCCTGGAAAAAGCTAAAAAACCATTTTATAGGTATTGTCTTATACAAAAGTGCAAAAACACTATTAGAAATATTCCCGATAAAGTGTTTTTTTGCAGGTCCAAGGGGACCACTCCCAAAGCATTCTCAATTTTTTTACAGTTAGTACTTAGTAAACCCTAAAACTACATTTTTCAATAATTGTGCCGTTGATTCTTGCAAATCGACGGACTGTGCGATTTTTTTTCAAAATCACAAGAATTTTCTTAGTTTTCCAAAATGCCACCAGAAATATAATAATAATAATAATTTATTGTCCAAAGAGACTATCTAGTCTAAATACAGGACAAACTTAAATATTGTTCAATAAAAGTCGCACAGAAATATAGAAAAATTAACAAAAATGTAACTAAAATAATAATGATAGATTTATAACTAAAGCGAGAGAAAATTGTTAACAGAGTTATACTTATAAGGAATTTTAAATTAGTGTTAAATATATCAACAGTATCGCATACCGAGTTATAATTATAACACATTCGATAAATTGGGGAATTTTGTAAGAGATTTGTTCTGCAATAGAGTAATTTAAAAGTTAGGAAATGCCTGGAGGAAGAACGAGGCACAGAGAAATTTAAATAATTGTGTAATGTGACACAATCAATTTCATTCCATAATAATTTGTACAAGAACGACACACTTATTCTTTACGTCTGCTACTTAAGGGTAAAAGATTGAATCTTTCTAGCAGTAGATTTTGTGGGTAGCCTCTTGTAGGGTAGTATCCATCACAGCGAAATGCTACATATTTTAAAAGACGACGTTGTATACGTTCTAGGCATTCTTCGTGTTTTTTAAATGCTGGATTCCATACTAGTACAGTAGTACACCATATTCAAGCTTGCTTCGTACAAATGTAGAAAAAAGTAGTATACTTAATAGTTGACAAATTTGCAAAATCTGAACCAATGCGTATAATAAAACCTAAGGTTTTAAAAGATTGCCTAACAATTGTATCAATGTGTAAGCTAAATGTTAGCATGTTATCGAACAGAACACCTAAATCCTTTGCTTGAGTCTCTTTTTAAGGGTGTATCTTGAATTTGATAATTGTATCGGATTATTTGAAATATTAAAAGGAACCACAAATGTTTTATTGTTTCTATAAAGCAATCGATTTCGGGTTAACCACCCATCATCAGGCTATGCTAAAAAATATCACATGAATTTGAAGTTGAACACAGGATTAAAATTATTACCGTCATTTGATATATATTTTTTGCTTATACATAACAATATATTCCGGGAGTTTTCGGCTAGGGGGACTAGGATTTTCGGATTCAGCGGTTCTTTTTACATAGAATACACTTGATTTCGTCGAGTGAAATGACAACAACCAGCCCAATCTGCCCAAACCGCAATTTGACTGGACTAAGTACTTATGAATATTGATACAATAAATGCGATAGCGTGGCATTTGACGTCACTTTCATTCGTCCAATAGTGATGTGTTTCGCAAATGTGAATTTCGTTCACTTATTTTGCTCATTTGAATTAACATTTTTTGCAATTAAAAACAAACTAAATAAGAAAGTAATGGTTTAGGTACAATGCCAGAACAATAAATATTCGCGGGAGATAGAATCAAGTAAATTTAAACCACATGCATATTCCCTATTCCAAAAAATCATAAACATTCACCTTTCCATTTGTCTAAACAAATGTTCCGGCCAGAATTGGAGATTAAAACAATTGGCTTATTAAAAACGTTTTCCTTATCAAAACCCCTGACCATTGAGTAATTATCTTTCACTCAACGCTCTGACGCCTGAACTACACTGATTTAAATAAAATGTGTTCGGGAGGAGAAAATGTCACTGCTGAAATTTATACCAGAGGAGGGCGTTGCAGAGATACTAATTGCACAAATACAGACAAGAACCGCATTATGGAGTTCCAAACTGGAATCTTATAGTAGGTATAAGTAAATAATACCGGGTGTCTAGTACAGGGCCGTAGCCAGAGGGGGCGGATCGTGCCGCCCTGGCAAACAAAATTTTCGCCCTGGCAGGAGAATAGCGATGGTGGTCTAAACAAGGATAAATTTTGCAATACTCTTGTGCAGATAAACCCCATTTGTTTAAAACATTCATTTTGTCTTTGTAAGTACCCTCCTCCTACAATCCACTCTTGAGGTATAAGGAATTATAACCGATCACGATAAGGGGTTAAAATATCTTAACCTTATGATATCCAATCCAAGCCATAATACACTTTTATTACTGCTGCATTGTCTGTTGTTGGTTGATAATTTGTTAAAAGCAATGAAATAATCAATTAATAACCTTGAACTTCAACTTGAACTTTTGAAAAAATTGCCCCCCCCCCCCTCCTCCCTAGTTAGCGCAACGTAAACACCACTTTTTTAATTCGCCCTGTCTATAACAATCAAGGCCCTGATAGCAACAAATCGCTGGCTAGGGCCCTGGTCTAGTGACATTCAAAAATGCACTGTTTTAAATTGGATCCATTTTATAAACCAAAAATTCTTCTCATCTAATATTCAGCGCTTCATAGACTACTATGAAACACTATTCTCGACGTCACGATCGCCGCTCCCACTCTGAACAGCCCTTTAGATCATATACAGTGCGATATTTATTAAGAAGTAGACATAGAAAGTTACGTGTATTGTTTTTCCCTATGTCTACTTTTATAAGATAAAAATATGTTCTGGAAGGGTGCCTATTTATACAGTAACAGTTAAGCTTGTTTCACAATTGACGCAAACGTAAACGCCAACGGAAACGCAAACGGTAACGTGAACATGAACAAATTCGCAGTCTCACAATTAACGTTACGCTCCTGGAGTGTTAAGTTTTGTCACGGAATATTTTGTTTATTAAAATGTGTTCTGTGGTAGTCACAGACTATTCTATTCAATTCAACAAACGGATAATCATGCAATACTTCGTACAAAAATAGTTAAGTTTGGTCTTTAAAGGTTATGTGGCTGGATCGCAAGCGCGCGCATGTTTAAAACGCCAACGGGAACGGGAAAGATAAAAGTTGACCAACTGTCGCGTTTGTTTCACGTTTTCACGTTCCCGTTGCGTTATATGTGAATGGAAATAGTAAATATTCATGTTTTAATTAAATGCTCACGTTCACGTTCGCGTTAGCGTTCACGTTGGCGTCAATTGTGAGACAGGCTTTAAACTACGTTCAGTCCACAACTTACAGTTCATATTAAAAAATGTGATTTTAAACCAAATAGGCAGTAAGGCAGTAGCATTAAATGACCTACGTTGTTCGGTTCTTACTTCGGCACCCACTTCAAACTAAATTCCATTTTAACACAAACTATACCTACATAAAAGAACAAAGTTGATTATACTTTGATTAAATAAACTGTAAAAAAATATATACAACTGTTCTACTTCACTCAACGGTCCATTTGAGCAATATTTTAGCTATCTGCACTGTTTCGTCCGTTGTAGGGAATGCAATCCTGCAGCAAAATCTCAATCCCGGTATTTGCCGGATCGTTAGCTGTTAATCCCGCAGAATCGCGGTATTTGCGGGATCTCGCAAAATTTTAAATAAATTGAATAACTTTCACTCAACGGTAATGAGTAGCGTATTGGATCATTTGGTAGATAGGAGCAGTTAATCTGTGATAGTAGGTATACCTCGTATAATGATGGATGCTTTCAACAAATGATCTATTCAATGTAAATCCCTACACATTTTTTACGTGTACATCTGGAGAATATTGTTTTTGTGAAATGAATGTCTTTTCTTCACAAACAATTTACTTAGTTTTCTGTGGTATTGCAGGGGACCGGTGCACTCTACAATCTTCAAACAGTAAAGGGGTATGTAGAGTACTATCTTTGTGTATACCAGCTAGGGAAAAACTGAAAAAAGGCATTTCTCCGGATCTATGTGGATTTAAAGGTGTTTTCCCTGTCGTTTGCTGTGAGGAGGTATCTACGACCTCCAACCCAGAGTCAAGAATAGCCACAGAGCCGGCGTATGAAGGATACGGAGCGACGAGTAGAAAAAGTAAGTATAGTGGCGTGATCACCTTGATCCAGTAAGGACAATATACCTATTTTATAGAATGTTGGGAATATCAGAAATATGTTTATGAAAAAGAACTCGTGAATTATTCTGAAGTAACCAGCGATACATGTGCCCTGGTAGCCATTCCAAACATCGTCGGTGGAACTGAAGCTCTTACGAGAGAATTTCCGCATATGGTATTTAGGCGAAAAGAAATATTTTACGTAAAGTCTATTTCAATTTTAGGCGCTAATAGGATTTGATAATAAAGGTAAACCGTCCTGGGAATGTGGTGGCAGTCTTATAAGTGACGAATTTGTATTGACAGCTGCCCACTGCATGTATCAGAGTTCACTGTAAGTTACTCGATGAAATAATGTATTCAATTACTAATGTGGTAGGTATACAGGGTGTCCCAAATTTAAAGGTCCACCGAGTAATAGCAGGTACAGTACCTACCTACCTATAAGCATTGATACATTTTTAGATAAACATACGTCCAATCTTGCTTCGTTTTCAAGCTATGGCAGCTTGAAAGTAAACAAAGTACCATTATATTGTTTTCAGTTACAAAATAAAGGTAAAAGTCATATCAAAAAATTTTTATTTTTTTTATACGTACGTCAAATGTGGACATTTCGCTGATCACATTCACACAGCGAAGTATCGTTTCGTTGCTAAGGACAGAGAAGCGGAAAACAGGCAGAGACATTTTACTTCTCTGTCTCTTTTGATTTCTATGCCTGTGATGTTGACTAGCCGTTTATATACAAGAAATTCCAGCATAGTTACTAATAAAAAAAATTTAGTGTTTACCACGGACGACAAACTCGCTTCTCGTTCTTGATAAACAATATACTATATTTCACAATCCGTCCACAACCCGTACGAAGACAAACTGTGGTACGTTGATTAACATCATTAGCAATTGATAGATATTACTCAGCAACGATTTCGTCACAGGCGACCCTAATTATGTCTTACAATTGATAACTAGAAAACGAAACAAGATCGGGCGTATGTTTACCTAACAATCTATGCTTATACCTACTGTATTTGCTATTACAGCATGTACCTTTTAATTTGGACCCCCTGTATAATAATTATTTACGATATAAGTGCGATGAGGGCTTTATTAAACCATTCAAGATACGACGTCAAATTAGAGTTAGTATCATGCTTAAAGAAAACCAGAACAGATACCGTTGTGAGATTTTCATCAACATCAACTTTATTTGTATGGCTCGTAAAAAGGTACATACTGTATTGAGTAGCATTTTTTAGCGCATTTGTGCAAACTTATTTGTAAAAATGTAGCTTTTAATCGCAGTTTGGCTGGCTGGCTGGCAGTAAATGCGAGCCCGTAGAAGAACGCTTTTAAAAAGACGAGGAGTGTACGTGTACCTATCGGGGCCATGTAATTAACAACTTTAGGGATGGGGCTACAAGATGTGGTGTTGGCGAGATCTGGGCGCCATCCCCAAGGGTATTATACTAACTTGGAGATTGGACGATGTGCGGCACATAAAAAAAGTTGCAAACTGTTGGCCAGTGCCAGGAAGTTTCTTTTGTTTTCCCTTTCAAGTAATGAGTTGTCGCCTCAGGCAATTTGGTTGCCTATCCTATTAATCGGCGTTCTAACTATTGGGAAAGTACGTTTTGTTTCACGGGGGTATAGTTAAAGCAACATAACGGACATATAATTGCTTCTGGAATGGCATTTAAGGTTTTAAATAGTATTAGTAGATAGGGGGCCACCTATGCGAGACAGTCACGTGACACTCCAGACGTGAGGTTCAAGCGCGGTCTAAACACTGATGGTCATCGTGGTTGTTGTCTAAACTACAGGTCTCTTTAAAAAACGGGCCTGTTAAAAAACAGAACTGTTAAATCAGAAACAGGTCTATTCATCAGAAACAGACCTGTTTTTATTTAACCGATCTGTTTCTGTAAAACTGACCTGTTCCTGATGAACAGACCTGTTTCTGATCATCAAACCTGTTTCTGATGAACAGACCTGTGTTTTTAACAGATATGTAGCTTACCCAACAACCACGATGACGTTCAGTAAGTTTAGACCACGCAGAACCTCACGTCTGGAGTGTCACGTGACTGTCTCGCATAAGTGGCTTCCTATCTACTGAGATCAAAACTATTAAGCTGAAGGGTTTAAGAACAGACGAGGTCGATAACCTTTTATCAAAAAGTGAACGACCTTTAAATAGAAAAGGTCATTCTCATGGACAATAAGGTTAATGACCCATCTACAGTTAACAACCTTTAACGCCCAATGACCTTCACAGCTCAAGGTCATATTTAGAAACGGCTATACCATACTACTAATATTTCAGGATAAGAACATAAGTACACAAATGATAAAAATTGTAAGAAACTTAACTCATTTCAGTAAATCCTTATTAGGTACCTACACATATTTGACTTTTTTCAGGGGTGAACCTAAATATGTTAGACTTGGCGATGTGAAACTATTTTCGAATAGTGGTGATGAAAACGTACAAGATTTTACTATATCGCAGTTGATTAGACATCCAGATTTTAAACCTCCCTCAAATTACCATGACATCGGATTAGTAAAGTTGAATAGAAAAGTAAATTTAAATTCGTATGCAAGGCCGGCATGTTTGCATACAAACTTCGAAATTCCAGTAAAGAAAGCAGTTGCGGCAGGATGGGGTAAAGTTGGATTTACGGACGGTGGTAGTGACGACCTACTTAAAGTGACGTTGGAATTTTTTACACATGCCGAATGTAATCGTACATATAGGGCAAATATAGGTATGAGATTAAGGAAGGGAATTGACGATTCTTCACAAGTTTGTACCGGGCACCATGAACTATCCAGAGACACTTGCCAGGTAAAATCAAGTAGGCTTCACCTTGCCTATATTTTATTTATTTGTAGGGAGATTCTGGTGGACCTCTTCTAATCATTAATTCAGATCCAAATGTTCGCTGTATGTATTCGATAGTTGGTATTACGTCGTTCGGAAGAGGGTGTGGAGCTATCGGCATTCCCGGTGTGTATACGAGAGTATCGAATTACGTTGGATGGATAGAACAAAATGTATGGTCGTAGTACTACAAAACAATCGACCTTCAAACGAGTTGTCTCTGCTGTGTTGGCGAGCAGTTCTTAAGTGACATAATTCATCTTTCATTTTAAATATAAATACGGACCACAGTTTATGTAATGATTTTTTCTAAGCTATGAATTTGACAATTAAAGTACAATTAATTTGTACTTAATGTGCATAAGTAATTGATTTACCCATTTACACGCCCATGTACATTTTAAACGTGTAAATAAAACCATAATAAGCTTATTACTTATTGTCTAGGCGATCCTTTCAAGCTCTTACTGCTATGGAGCGTACTTTTCGTATTTGTCCGCTTTTAAATAGGTACTGGTTTTCAAAAGGAAATTGCGTTGGGGCTCTTTAAAATCTGAAACGGACTTTTCACTTCTTTATATAATTTAGCGTGCTACAGACAGTTGACAATTTTTGTATAAAATGTACGGTAGATTAATAAATGTTAAATTATTATTATTATTAAACGGTTAATGCATAGGTTTTATCTAGGGTTTTATAGTCCTCTGCATTTAAAACTGGAGCCAAAACAACATTATTTTATCCAACCTAATTTTTCACATTTTGAATGTAAACTTCCTGTCAGTGGAATGCTTTGCTTTAAAAACTTTCTACGCACTACGTCTACCTTGTAATGGAATCGAATTTGCCTGCTTAAATTCGATTTAAATATTCCCAAAGCCGCCCCTGGCCATAATTTACAATAAAAGTGCCAAACACAACGCTATAAGAGCGGGAAGTTAATGATCCATATCGATTCGACGAGTCGGAGCGCGTCGATATTAACAATTTTCGTCTACGATTTGCTTAAAGCGGAAATTTGGCCAGAGGTATTTGTGCTTTTATTGAGGTTAGTCGTAATTTGGTGTTTCGAATAGTTACTGTGACTGTTTCGATTGCAATTACTCTGGTGACGTATTCTTTATCTTTACATTTATCGCATCCATCTAGTAATTATATAATCGTGTTAGATTATTAGCCAAATTAACGACATTCCAATACAGCATAGGCATTGTCATTTATAGCGCATTACAAGTACAAATTGCTCTTAAATAATTATGCTGATCATACTTTGAATTAAATGCAAGATTTCATTATGTTTTTTAGGTGAATATGTTGTTTTTCAATTTACAGTATCCCCTTGTTTCTAGTGCTGGTTTTACCTGCCAACCCGCAATATTAATTTCTGACCGATTTACGTGTTTTTATTTATATTTACATACAGTATGTTCTCTTAGGGATGATAGTCAATACGAGTATGCAGAATTAAACGATGTAATAAATATTATAGCGATTCGTAGATGGTGCTGTATTTGGAAACATCGATGCAACATTCTTAATTTATAATTTAATTTTTTGCAGAACATTTCCTTTCTGTTGCATGAATATGTTACTGTTTATTTACAGGTTGCTTCATCTGGAAGCGAGTGACGTGTTAGGTCGTTGATTGTTACATACTGCACTTGGCATTGAGGATTAATTATTTTATACTATTTTTTTTTGTATAGGTGGGGAAATGCTCTTTATGCACACTCTAGAAGGAAGTTCCAGAGTAGTGTGGGGCTCTCCCATTTGCTAGGTATACCCACTAAAACCCCACCTAAGGCTTCGGCTGCTGAGGCCATTTGCCTATCACCCATTTTTATTACTTTTCTTTGAAGAGTTTTTACACAGATATAGACAAGTACGACGAACAAGAACTAAGCAACATACATACATACTAATATCACAGAATATCACATTGCATTCGAAATTCTAATGCCTCGCATATCACAGATTATCACAGATCATTTAAAATTCCAATGCTTCGCATGAATCCCAACACTCCTCGACAGCGATCCTGACTAGAAAAATTTGTTTCCCATATCTCACTAATTTTAAATAGGTCACGCTCATTTTGGTAGGTTATACAAACACAAAGTATGTGCTCTGGTATTTTATACTAATGTTTTGCTATGACATGTTCCTTTGTTTTGTTGTAATATAATGCTTAACGTTACGCTCCTTCTATGTATTTGAATCGGGTAATTATGTAATTATGATTATTAATATTTGGCAGGGTGACTTGTTTCGAATATGTATTGTGCTATTTTGATACTGATATTTAATCTCTCTTTGGCGTAGCAGAGGGTGTCCAATATCCAAACTTATGTGAATTTATTTGTAATGTTTTAATGCTTGTTTTTTTATGTTATGTTTGTCAAATATTAATTCTTTAGGAATTCTAGTGGAGTCTATGATTCAACATTATATTAATTTACTTGACAACCATCATAATATGCATTCAGGTTATTACAGACAATTAATTTTGCTATTGTCTTATGCACGTATTGATGTGTTGATGTGCGGAAAACCGTTGAAATCCAGATTATCTAGGTAATCTGCAAATTAGCTAGTTAAGTCCTTTAAAGTGCGAAAAATGCTTTTGGTTCGAAGATTACCTAGTTATTCTGCAGATGCACTAGATAATCTACAGGTTAACAACCAAGTATGCGTTGATCTGAAAAAAATTGTTCTTTGCTTTAAATAAATCATGAGAGTTAATTGCTAAAATTACATTTAATTTGGGATACTCATCAGTAAAATCAACTCAGTAGTAGCATTTTACTTTAAACCTTGACTCAAATTATGTTGCCGATCTGCCAAACAAATGTGGGTTCAACTAAAATGGCCCTAATAATATTATCCAATTATATTAAATGAATGTGTTGGGAAGTCCAAGGTCTTGTGCGAGAGTTAGCAGCGTCTTTGTGCGTTGATTGGTATCCACCTTGTATTAAATTACATATATGAACATATTCCGTAGCAACTTTTTGCAACCTTTTGAACTTTATAAGTGTGCAATCCATTTAACATACGTTTTTTATATTTTTCTGAACGGCAGCCAGTAGGTTATGGTGCGCATGGTATTTTTTGAAAATTGCAAGTTTATCTACCAAGGTTACAATTATTGTTGTTTTATGACTTTTGGATTTCCAGGTTGAAATTTTTACCCTGACATCATTGGAGAAGAACGCAAGGTCGCCGCTATGAATTATATTTCTAACCCAGAAATATATTACGTATTGCAAATCTTAAGTGCTGTAAACACAACAGCTAGGAAGTATGATGATGTTTAGTGTTGCGTTTTTGCTACTGAATTTGATATTCTTGCACTATGGAGTGTCTCAACTTGATGTAGGTAAGTTATACCACTTTCTATCTAAAACGTAGCTGAGAAGGAATTTTATTAGCGCAGATGGTAATTGCCCAATTGAAACACATTTTTGGCTACTTTTACCAAAGAGTTATTATGTACGCGTCTACCTATCTACGTAAATTAGGAGATCCTCACTTGGATCTACTAACTTGTTATTAACATAATACATCGAATATAATTACGTGATGATTATCAAGAAAAGTATATGTAGAGTTTAGAGCGAGGAAGCCATGCGTAAATCTGCTGGTTAGCAACCGGTTTGTATTAGTTCTTATAATTTATTCCTATATTATATTAGCATAATTAAATGTCTGTGAAGTTGGCCTGGATAAAATAGCCCGGCAGCATCGCACCATGCTAGATCGTTAGTGCTTTGTTAGTGCTCGTTAGTGCCTCACAAGTTAACATAAGGGCTCAAACCGTTCTCTCAAAATAAAATTTTTTTTTGTTCGGGCCAACTTCACGTTTGCCCGGACAATGACTCCAATTTGCATCAAATTTTGTAAATCGTTAGTGCTTGGTTAGTGCTTGTTGGTGCTTCATAATTTAACGTTAGGACCCGAACAGTTTTCTCAGAATAAATTTTTTGATTCGAGCGAACTTCACGTTTTCCCGGACAATGACTCCAATTTGCATCAAATTTTATAAATCGTTAGTGCTTCGTTAGTGCTTTAGAATTCAACGTTAGAACCCAAACCGCTTTCTTAAAATACATTTTCCTGTTGGGGACAAACTTCATTTTTGACGTAGCTCTTTTCACATTGACATGCAGCGCGATTCATCTATACGTACCGTCACCGTTCCGTTACCGCACCGTCAACGAAACGTAAAATATTCTTGTTTACAAATTGTGACGGGCCGGACGGTGACGTAACTGTGTAGTCTATAGCTACTATATATACCACAACTGACTCGTCCGCCATTTTGGAGCCCACTGACAATTGACGCTTGCAAAACACGTGCTTCTCATGACAGTAAGTTACCTTGGCAACATAACACAACATAACGATCAAACAATACAGCGTAATATCTTACAGACTGTCAGTGGGCTCCAAAATGGCGGACGAGTCTGCTTTCTTAATCAAGTGCTGTAGTGCAGCCTGAATATGTCTATAGCCTTAGACTAGAAAAGAGAGAGGACAGGTAATACTTTCAATAAAACTGTGACCATTTGTCACCAAGACATGCCTGCCAGTGTCGTAACATACAAACAGCATTGTTGGGTGATAAGAATTATTCCTTTTATAGGACGAAGACGAATGTATATAAAATTAATTAAAACAGCAGTAGAATTAATTATTTTGCTAATTGTAATAGTTGAGAATTATATATTCAAAATAATTCAAATTGGCCAATAGAAAGCCTTTAGAACGACGCGGTACACTCCGTGCTCCGAGAAAGTTCCATTAAGTGATTTCAAATGATGAAAACTATTAACAACATATTTTGCTACATATCATGTAAGGCAAGTACTGAATAAAAACGCAAAACGTAAAAATTATGAAAAAGACGGTTTGCTCTAAAATTTACCAAACAAATTTTTGCCTTTGAAACGAAATTCCGGCGCTATGGCAATGGACTGCAAGACATTAGGACGCGGACATAGGACCGCAAGACAGTAGACCGCAAAGGGAATAGACCGCAAACGATAGGCCGTGGACATTAGGACGCAGACATTGAGACGCGGACAACGGGACGCGGATATTAGGACGCAGACATTGGGACGTGGACATTGAGACGTATTTTGCAAGCGTCAATTGTCGGTGGGCTCCAAAATGGCGGACGAGTCAGTTGTGGTATATACATATAGTAGCTATAGACTATACAGTTACGTCACCGTCCGGCCCGTCAAAATTTGTAAACGAGATAATTTTACGTTTCGTTGACGGTGCGGTAACGGAACGGTGACCGTACGTATAGATGAATCGCGCTGCATGCCAATGTGAAAAGAGCTACGTCAAAAATGAAGTTTGTCCCCAACAGGAAAATGTATTTTAAGAAAGCGGTTTGGGATCTAACGTTGAATTCTAAAGCACTAACGAAGCACTAACGATTTATAAAATTTGATGCAAATTGGAGTCATTGTCCGGGAAAACGTGAAGTTGACTCGAATCAATAAAAAATTTATTCTGAGAAAACTGTTCGGGTCCTAACGTTAAATTATGAAGCACCAACAAGCACTGACCAAGCACTAACGATTTACAAAATTTGATGCAAATTGGAGTCATTGTCCGGGCAAACGTGAAGTTAGCCCGAACAAATAAAAAAGGTATTATGAGAAAACGGTTGAGTCCTAACGTTGAATTATGAAGCACTAATAAGCACTAACAAAGCACTAACGATCTACAAAATTTGATGCAAATTGGAGTCATTGTCCGGGCAAACGTGAAGTTGGCCCGAACAAAAAAAATTTTTATTTTGAGAAAACGGTTTGAGCCCTTATGTTAACTTGTGAGGCACTAACGAGCACTAACAAAGCACTAACGATCTAGCATGATGCGATGTTGCCGGGCTGTTTTATCCAGGTCAACTTCACAGACATCATAATTAATTGTATTTAAATACCTTTTGTAATTAGCTTACATTGAGAAGGATATCTTCCGTTTTTGTACAAAGAAACACCTTCACCAGTACCAAATTTTCACCTTAATACGAACATTAGAGACTGGCAAAGACATACCAATTACCAACTAGTACGACATATTAACTAAACTGTGCTAGTACCTACTGATAGCGGTGATTTGATGCCATATAGTTAGAACATATTCAATTATTAAACAAATGTTATTAGTGTTAATTAATTATATTATAAAATTAGTGTGAATATTAGTACTGTGGCGATCCATGGGTGGATCTGGAACAGTTGAGTTTAGTTTACATAGTGATGATCAAAAAATGTCAATCAATTATTAAACAAATATTATTAGTGTTAATTAATTATATTATAAAATTAGTGTGAATATTATCCAGGTAACAACCGCTGGAATAGTGACCACACTACAATTTTGTAGTGATACGATAGTCGTAGGGTTCTTATTGAGTTTATTGTGTAGCTGCTTTTGGTATGGGATGCTTATAAATTTTACAGGAAGAAATGTTGTAGACTTGTAGACGATGAATGGCAAGTGTTACTTACCAGTTACCTACAGTATCTATTTGGACGTACATATTAGAACTAAACATTATATGAAGTGGTGCACAAATCGACGGAACACTAATCAAAGCATGCGCGATGACGTCACTACACGCGAGAAAAGCAATCAAGCAATCCGTATAACTTCCGTTGCACGTCATCATTTTCTATGACGTAATTACTATGCCAAATCTAGTTTTGAGCGATTTAGGTTATGTCACTTGTCAACAAAATAGTGTATTGTTTGTTTACATGAAATAACATTGAAATAAAAGACTAAGGAAGGATAAGATTACATACATATCACGTACGCTTATTAAGATCCAATTAGGCTACTCAATATGGCCGACTTTGACAATTAATTCACATTTACCTACGGTAAAGTGAAACATAATGGTTAGCTGTAAATCGTGTAATATAACAAAGTCAAAAGCTACTGAAGAAACAAAAATTACATTTCATAGGTGGTAACCATGTTACCTGTATTTCTTAAAATTGTCTTCTTTCACGTTGCTTAATTTCATTCATTTTGCAGGTTGTGATACAGATCCATTGCCGTAGCAATAGTATGTAAAACAACATTGGCCCGTATGAATAAAAGCATTGACTAATAGGGTATTAGTCAATGATAAAAGTAAGCAAATGCTTATACTTGCAAAATTCAAAGTAAATACTCGTAAGTGCTCCTTCCCACTGGGTGAATTAGCAGCGCTTCTAAGCAGAAGGACAGTACGCAGTGCAGCGCTGCTAAACCATGCTAAACAGACCAGTATGAAGGGGCAGTTAAGAGTATTTACTTTGACTTTTGCAAGTATACCTAAGCATTTGCTTACTTTTATTCATACGGGCCATTGAAATACATCTACTTTTCAGATCTCCTTTAGACAATGAATGGCGAGATAGATGGATTTCTATTTATTTATTTATTTATTTATTATCCCTCTCTTAGTTTTGGGCCCTCAACAGGGCAATAAATAAATAAATAAATGGCGAGAAACATGGATTTCGTTTATAAGAAGTGATGAATCTTTCTGAAGTAAAATGTATGTAATTTCAATACTATGCGCCAAAAAATTTAAATATATTAAATGCGTGTACGCCACTGCGCGTATGAACAACCGCCATATTGAGAAGCCCAATAGGATCCTAGTTAATAATAATTAAACTCCTTTCTTAGTCTTTTATTTCAATAATTAGGAGAGAATACCAGTCACAGAGCACTTGATGCCGTTCTACAATCGTATGATTTAATATGAAAACAATACGATTATAGACCGGCATCGGGTGTTCTGGTGACCGGTATTCTCTTCTGGCGAACTCGAACACTATAGCATCCTTGGGTAAAACCTACTTACTAGGTTACTGAGCAAATACAATTTTATTTAAAAAAAAACAAATAGTGGCGGGAAACAAAATTCCTACAGTTGTAGGTACTCCTTCCGGTCGATAAATAACCAAAAATGTGATAAGACTCCAAAACTTCTAAATGTGAGATACATACCGGGTGGTGCACGGTAAGTAGGAACATAGGGATTTAACATGGGATATTAGTTTTATGCAATATCCTGCCCTCCTATACATTTTACAGAAAAAAAACTGTACAGTTTAAAGTTGTTCCGAATTAAAAAGTGCATACAAACCTGTTTAACATGTTTTATTAAGCTTTTGGTATACCCGCCAATTTAAAATAGTATATTATATTCCGCGGGACTGAAGTACTTTTAATCCCGAAGGTAAAGTTTATGGCCCGACCGAAGGGAGGGCCATAATTTACCTGAGGGATTAAGACCACTACTTCAGTCGCGAGGTATATACGATATTTTTCGTACTTCCGAAACTGAAACACTTAATATGTATGGGAGTTAGAGAACGCGTTCTTTCAAAAAATCGCTGCTTAACAAGTTACCATAGGAACGTTGCGTTGGTACGACAAACCCTATGCTATGGTGTATGTGTAGATCTGTGGCTATGGGAACAAAAATAATTTGGAAACTGTCATTGCTAGTGTCATAATTTTGGTGGTGAGTGACAAAGGTGTATTTGATATTGATAAAAAGCAGCCTAACTAGGTAATGAATTGATACCACCGAAATCCAAAAAACTATATGAGCAGCAGTACGATGCGTTTAAGAAGTAGTGCCGCATACAAAATGTGAAACAACCTACTGAAATGGCCTTGTTAGTAATTTCATCCTTCCGGGATTTTCGTCCAAATTTAATCCCGGAGGGACAAAAAGTGACACTTCAGTACTTGTCATAATGGAGTGAAGTTGTCACTTTAGTCTCGGAAGTACGAAAATAAATTTCTACATTTCTGTTATTAGTAGCAATAGCCATGACTTTTGTTGTTTTATGAATTGCTACTAATAACAGAAATGTTGAAATTTATTTTTAAATATACCAAAAGCTTAATAAAACATGCAAAAACAGTTTTGCATCCACCTTTTAAATCGGAACAACTTTAAACTCTACCGTTTTTTCTGTAAAATGTACAGGAGGACAGGATATTGCATAAAACTAATTTCCCATGTTAAATCCCTATGTTCCTACTTACCGTGCACCACCCGGTATGTAGATAGTCGATAAAGATTGACATTGTCAGCTCTATCATAATATAGTATTTTATAGGCGATCCGTGCTTTTTGGAATCTGCAAGTAGTAATGGAGTATGCGACTTTTTGTCTGTTTGCACGCCAGCTAGAGAAGGTTTGTTAAAAGATATAAATCCACAACTATGTGGATTTAATGGTTCCGAGCCAATAGTTTGCTGCACGAGTTTACGTGCGGAAAATACACGATCATATGGCACCCTCTCATCGACTACGACGACAACAACAACAACAACAGCAGCAGCAGCAACCAGTACTACGACTCGATCGACGCCAACGACGCAACGCACAAGACCGACGTACACAGGATACGGAGCGAAGAGCAGAGAAAGTTTGTAAACATTTTCTATCTGAACGATCAAGAAATATCATTATTACAGAATGTGACGAATATCAGAAATATGTTTATGAAGAAGAGTTTTCTGGAGTGTTCGTGGGTAATCAGCAAACGGTATCTGTCGATAAATGTGCAATAATAGCTGTTAGTAACATCGTTGGCGGTGAAGATACTAAACCAAGAGAATTTCCTCATATGGTATTTCAGCTAGAGCTTTTTGTCAAATAACATCTGTTTACCTTTTAGGCACTCATAGGGTACCAAACAGCAAACAGCAAAATATATTATCAATGCGGAGGTTCTCTTATAAGTGAAGAGTTCGTTTTAACCGCCGCGCATTGCCATTATCATAAAAAGTTGTAAGTTTACCAATTGTTTTACTGAACATTCGCAGCCCATTATCAAAGCTAACGGTAGGCCGAAAATATAATAGGGCAATTTCGCACTTTTGTAAGGTATGAATACCAAGTACACGGTTATTCCAAAAGAATAGACAGTTTTGTACGGTTTTGTAGAAGAAGTATGGACGTTTGTTACAGCAACCTATAAAAATGTTCGATACATCAAGTCTGCATCTCGAACTGCCATGGATACGTATGGGACGTCGTTTTACTTGTTCTAAAATTTTACAAAGTGTGTCATTTTAAATGGCTTTTTTTTTAATATAATACAAATGCGGATGTAGGTAGTTAGGATTGCGGATAGTGCGTTAGCTAATTATAAACATTTATGTATGTGAATTGTTTAATGACCAAGTTTCGAAAAAATCCGTCAGTTCGTCCCATAGATTTTAAGTCATACATTCGCCAAAATTTAGGCCAAAATTTACGTTTATGTATTAATTTGGGGAAACGACAGACCTTATTTCCGAGATATTTAAGAGGTAACTCATATGCTGTCTAGACTTCAATAGTGGGTACCGACAAAGGGAAAGCGATAGGTCTCGATAGCAAAACTTCCACTACACGGATCTATGAAACGGAAAGGGCGAAGGGGGTACCAACCAACCACCAACCACTAAGAAAAAGTTATTAGTTTGGGCGAGACGCTGTTAATCAAAGGGTTAAAACTTTAGACGTGAATATCTTCGTAGCACAACATCGGTAGTGGGTACCCACAAAGGAAAAATCGTAAGTCTTGTTGAGACGCATCTATAGTGGTAACTCAACGTTCCAGTCAGATTATCCGTCGCTGAGATCTCTTAACACTCGAGAACGGAGCTATAGAAATGACTACTCACAATGGGAAAATCGTAGGTCTTTTCGAGAGGCAACGCCAACGGTACCTCTCCCGTTCCAATCGGATTATCCGTCACTGAGGTTTCTTATATCTCGAGAACGGAGCGCCGGAAGTGGGTAGATAAAAGGCAGCAGTATGGAGTTCCAAAAATGGGAAAAGTTAGTGACACCGCCCCAAACCTAGGCAGCGTTAAGGTATGATGGGGTAAGCCAAATGGTTCACTCTTCACTTTTTTTAAGAGTAATAACAGATCTGTATCAATACCTAGCGATCCAAGGGCAATTTCGGCACATGTTGGTTTGTGCACTCAGTACTTGTTGCAAAGCTACCTATCACTTTTCATGGCGCGCATTTATTTATTGATAGATTTTAAGGGATAGTAGCGTTCATTAAATTAGACGTCATTGTCAAGTCGGTAAATTTGTTTTCTTTTTCATGTATAATTGGGTGCTGTTTCTTTGGTAAACGCAGGAAATAACCTTATTACTATTCAGTGAAAAATTAAATTGTTGTGTTTTCATAAGAACAGTTCTTTCCGATGAGAGGAAAAAGAAAAGCAAACTCTTGAGAATGTCAAACTTTGGCGCCTATTACTAGGTCGAAAAATGACCCAATATTTTGACGTTTGAAGAAAGTTTTTGTATAATACTGTATTCATTTTAAGAAGGTAGCGGTAGAGTAGAAAGCATTATAGGGAAGTTTTGACCTTCACTGTGATTGGTTAAAACACGAGTCAATTTTGCGCTGAAACATAAAACGGCAGGACCCCTGTGTTTACTTGATCCATTTTGTAGTTTTTGTAGCCAACTTTCCCGCCAACAACGAACCGGTATATTCCGTATTTTATTTACTGCACACTGAGCCCATAACCTCTGATGTGATCATTTTATTGGGCGGCGAGGAAATAAAGATCAATATCACAACGACATACATGAAATAATTAAGTTCAAATAAAAAAAATTGTCACAATATGAATTCTTACTGTTAAAATCTTTGAATTATGTGATTGTTGAATTAAAATGTTTGTTGATAATTTTAATTAGGCGCTAGTGTATATACGTATCCTAATAGACAATACAGTAGTTCCTGAAACTTGCGCACAATCTGAGATACCAATTAAAATTATCAACAAACATTTTAACTTATGACTCATCAAAATATATTTTTGTACAACTGTCAAAAACACCTGTCATTTTCTGACGGATTTCGAAACGCGAAGTACTAAATTTTTAAACGGTTAATTAATAAGTAAGGTTTCTCTTGACAACGTGCGCGTAACCGTCAACAGTGAAAAAAAGTATTTCGCGCACGTGACAAAGTTGAACGTGAACAGCAAATTTAATTAACAATCGATTCAGTTGTAGAATAGTATATTGAAAAACAAGTGTTACAATGCGACCTATTGTAATACGACTATCTTGTGGCACGAGTGGCGACGCGAAGCGTAGCCACGAGTGTCCGCAAGATAGAAGTATTACAATAAAGCATTGTAACACGCGTTTTTCATACTATTTTTTCTATTTCGGTGCTTTAATTTAATTTAAAAAAATCATTATCAGGAACTATAGGGAACATTAGAACTAACATGTTTTATGTTGGGAACACTTTTTATGCCATTAAGTTTTAGGTTGGCAGCGTAGTAAGACTGACATTTTGAAGTTCAAACATGGAAGTACCCAACGAAGTACCTACTTGTACTAACTAGTAACTGCCAACTTAAGAGATGAGTTACCAAAAAAAAACGACTATAATCACTGTCTTTGTACAACTGTTTTCGGCCGAAAACAGTTGTACAAAATCATCATTGTGACACCGAAATAGAAAAAAAATATTGTATATAACGCTAGCGATTTGATTGATATTTTGACTCGGCTTCGCCTTGTGAAAATACCTTCAGTCTCAATGCGCGAAATTGAACTTCGCGCTCTTGTTTATAAATAACTATAATGTTTCACATAAAAACAACAAACATAATAAATAGGTAAATAAAATGAACTGCTATTAAAATGATACATTGTAAAATTTTGGAATAAAAAGTAAAACGGCGTTCCATACATACGCTCTACTCTGCTGTTTCAGCAGATATACGCGGTCTCCCGATTTCGTGATATGTCACGTGACGATGCTCTTCAATTAGTTTTCGTACAGCAGCGACATTTTCCGACACAACGACCGATTTTGGACGACCTTCGTTGAACGAGCAATTAATTTGCTGTACGGCAACGTGAAATATACATATGGTTGATATACAAATCTGTGTTAACACAACAAACACCACGCATCCTGACAGCACACGGTATGCTAGATTTCATAAGTTTTCCAAATATTGAATCAGGAATTTCTTTATTTTTTTGTGTATTTCAACCATAATATTATGCGTAGGTATTTGATGGAGTTGTACTGCAGATGTATTGTTCTTTTCGCAAAGACATTAAAAAACACAGGCAGTATATTTGACAAACAAAAGTTGCATCGATTTCTGGTCTAACCGGAAGAAATGTCGAAAGTTTCAATATGCGATCGGATAGATCGTGATGACACACACAACATTATATTCCGTGGCGGTCCCAGGATTTGGTAAAGGGAGGGGCCCAAACCCGAACTTTGTCCCAACACGGAAAAAAATAAAAGAAATCTCGCATAATGGAAAGATCGAAACAAAATTGATGAAAAAATGGACAATGGAGGGGGAGGCTGGGCCCCCCCCCCCCGGGACCGCCACTGATTATATTCGACCATTTTTTCGAATCTCGCCAAATAAAAGTGATATTGTGGTGACTCTCTTATCTCGAACACACTGTATATGAAAAAAGTATAAAAGAATTTAAAACAATATTTATGGAAAGGCAAAACGATAACCGATGCGTCAGCAATGAGACAAAAGTAAGTTACAGCAAATGTTATCCAATACTAGTGATGTGGATTGTAAAATAACGATTTGTAAGTTACTTAAAAAACGGTTATATTACGCGTAACTTACAAGATGGTCGGTTTTTCTATGTAATTTATGTCTTTTATGAAATTTACGTCTTACATTTTTTATTTAAAAAACCGTAATTTTTGTAAGTTACATAAATGTTATATTCTTAAAAAAACGCCACTCCATCTGAAGCATCCATCTATGCTAACGTTCCCAATTTTTTCCCCGGGTACCTATTTGAAACATTTTGATCGGTACTACCACAGACCATCAACGGTACTATCAACGTAAACGATTCACCGTTGAATCTAGTTTGGTTTAATGAGGATGATAATTGCATCTAAATCGCGATCTGGAACTTCTTCCTCCAAACGACGCGTGATGGCGAAATACCTACTGCTTGGGTATTTTATTTAATACACCAAAATATATAATTTAACAAGTGTTTTTGTTTTCAAACACTCACAATATTCAAAAAGGTTTATGGAATATTTAAAAAAACATAAAAAACATAAATGACGGGTAATTTTACAAAAATATTTGTAAATTACATAAAAAACATAAACAATTGCTAATTTTACACGTAATATTACGCACTTAAAAAAAAGTGTAATTTAACATCACTATGACCAATACAGTACAAAACTAAACGAAAAACATATATGACCTTAGTCGTGTACCATAGGTAAAAACGAGGGTAAAAATTTTCTATTTTTTTTAGAGTTACAATGAAACTTCTTCATTTAATTAATCTAGTTTCCAAATACGAAAAAGTCATAAAACCACAAACCTCTGTTGCCTAAAATAAGGACGATATACCGGGTGGTGCAGGGTAAGTAGGAACATAGGGATTTAACATGGGAAATTAGTTTTATGCAATATCCTGCCCTACATGTCCATGAACTTGGCAGGCCTACTACAGCAGACCATGGTTCTGCTTACTCATATCGTTAGTGTTCCGTTAGTGCACGTTAGTGCCGCTGAAGAAATCGTTAGTGCACAAAAGGAAACATACTATTTTTAAAAAATATTTGTGGGCCTGCTAACTTCATGCCAGCAGACCCATTTAAGAAAATCGATGCAATCTTTACACTAGTTAAACTAGCAGAGTTAGTGCTCGTTAGTGCCGCCAATATAAACGTTAGTGCTCAAACTGTACCAGCTCAAAACGTTGTAAAAAGGGGTCTGCTAATTTCATGAAGCAGACGCACATTTGTCAAATTGGCCCTGTCCTAATGCGAATTTGAAGCGGCTCGTTAGTGCTTCACATTCGAACGTTAGTGCTGCGAACGTTAGTGCTACAAGGGAGCCGTACCAAAAAGGTACCAAACCACCTCAAAATTAAACTTGACTTATTGGGACCTGCCAACTTCACGCCAGTAGAACAACGAACGAAATCCGTTTGATTTTCTACTTTAATCGACCGGTAAGTATTAGTGCTCGTTAGTGCCGCCAATATAAACGTTAGTGCTCAAAGTGTACCAGCTCAAAACGTTTTAAAAAGGGTCTGCTAATTTCATGCAGCAGACGCACATTTGTCAAATTGGCCCTGTCCTAATGCGAATTTGAAGCGGCTCGTTAGTGCTTCACATTCGAACGTTAGTGCTGCAAGGGATCCGCATCAAAAAGGTACCAAATCACCTCAAAATTAAACGTGGCTTATTGGGACCTGCCAACTTCACGCCGGTAGACCAACAAACGAAATCTGTTTGATTTTCTACTTTAATCGATCTATCAGTATTAGTGATCGTTAGTGTCGCAAAAAAAACGTTAGTGCTCAAAGCGCAAGAGCTCAAGCGTGAAATTGTGGGTTTGCTAAATTCATGCAGCACGCCCACATTTATTAAAGTGGTCCTGCCTTAATGCGAATCTGAAGCTTCTCGTTAGTGCTCGTTAGGACTTCACTTGTAAACGTCAGTGCTTTTAATGGATCCGTGTCGAAAAACTACCAAAGCATCTTAAAAATTAACTATAACTTATAGGTTCTGCTGACAACACAACAATTAGCAAAATTTGTTTCCAATTCAAAAAAAAGTCGAAGAGAATGAACGAAATGTATTTTGGAACTATTTTTAATTTTTTTAGCAGACCCCTGTTTACAACGTTTTGAGCTGTTACACTTTGAGCACTAACGTTTATATTGGCGGCACTAACGAGCACTAATACTTACCGGTCGATTAAAGTAGAAAATCAAACGGATTTCGTTCGTTGGTCTATTGGCGTGAAGTTGACAGGTCCCAATAAGTCAAGTTTATTTTGAGGTGGTTTGGTACCTTTTTGACGCGGCACTAACGTTCGCATGTGAAGCAGTAACGAGCATTAACGAGCCGCTTCAAATTCGCATTAGGACAGAGCCAATTTGACAAATGTGGGTCTGCTGCATGAAGTTAGCAGACCCCTTTTTATAACGTTTTGAGCTGTTACACTTTGAGCACTAACGTTTATATTGGCGGCACTAACGAGCACTAACGCTGCTAGTTGAACTAGTGTAAAGATTGAATCGATTTTCTCAAATGGGTCTGCTGGCATGAAGTTAGCAGGCCCACAAATATTTTTAAAAAATAGTAAGTTTCCTTTTGTGCACTAACGATTTCTTCAGCGGCACTAACGTGCACTAACGGAACACTAACGATATCAGTAAGCAGAACCATGGTCTGCTGTAGTAGGCCTGCCAAGTTCATGGCATCTGTCCTACTGTACATTTTACAGAAAAAACTGTAGTTTAATATGGTTCAAAATTAAAAGGTGCATACAAAACTGTTTTTACGTGTTTTATTAAGCTTTTGGTATACCCACAAATTTAACAATAAATTTCAACATTTCTGTTATTAGTAGCAAGAGCCATAACTGTTGTTGTTTTATGAATTGCTACCAATAACAAAAATGTTGAAATTTATTTTTAAATTTTCGGGTATACCAAAAGCTTAATAAAACATATAAATACTGTTTTGTATGCACCTTTTAATTGTGAACAACTTTAAACTCTACAACTCTACGACTCTACTCTGTATAATGTACAGGAGGGCAGGATATTGGAAATTGCATAAAACTAATTTCCCATGTTAAATCCCTATGATCCTACCACTCGGTATAAATATTCTTCCTTGAGCGAACTACGTCCACGTTTAAATTCAGTGTACCTATCAGCGATATAATATATCTACAGTGGCTGTAGATGGTGCTTCATCGCTAAATGTTGAATTGAGTTGTTTGATGTACTATTCTCTATTTAACGATACAAATAGCGCTCGCACGCCAAAACGTTCTGAGAACGTATAACCTCAAAAATGTCAAACTTTGCGATGACGCAGTCGGATCGCACCTAGCAATAACAGTATTACCAATTCTCATTGCATAAATAGCAACTCTCGATTTTCAATTTAACAAAAAAAACTCGATACCTCAAAAACCGTTTGTTTTAAGATTATGGTCCTCTATATCAAAATTAATGAAAACTGAGGCATCCCGTTCAAAGTAGCCAAGTGTGTGCCAACTCCTGGTATAACCGGAAGCCGTATTAAACTTAATTCATTGAATAATCCATATGTACAACATTTCAAAAACGTATTCGCATTAGTTTCCCAGATAATAATCTAATCGGCTCGTAGTTAGACACCCTGTATATTTGGAAATCTAATAAAACTTACATTTGTAGGGGTGAACCGAAATATATTCGACTTGGCGAACTGCAAATAGATACGAACTTAGATGACGCACAAGTACAAGATTTTATTATAGCACGATGGATAAATCATCCTAGATATAAACAACCTTCACATTACAACGATATAGCATTAGTAAAGTTAAGCAGAAAGGTTCGCCTGAACTCGTACGCAAGACCAGCTTGTCTGCATACAAGCTCGGACATACCAGTTCCAAAGGCTGTCGCGTCTGGTTGGGGTATAACTGAACATCTGTCTGACGAAACTAGTAATCGTTTACTAAAGGTAACATTGGAGTTTTTTTCAAATTTCGAATGTAATCGAACATATCGGGGTAATATTGGCGAGAAATTAAGAAGTGGCATCGTTGAATCGTCACAAGTATGTGCCGGACACCATTTAGAGGCCAAAGATACTTGCCAGGTAAAGTCATAGTCTCCTAACTTTTTGTTTATAATATTTCTATTGTTTGTAGGGAGATTCTGGTAGCCCACTTCAAATTGTTAATACAGATCCAAACATTTACTGTATGTACTCCGTGGTGGGGGTTACATCATTCGGAAAAGGGTGTGGCGTTATTAATATTCCAGGTGTATACACCAGAGTGTCACACTATATTGATTGGATAGAAGAATACGTGTGGCCCTAATGCCAGATGGAACTTGTACGAGTAAAATAATAAGATCTATAAAATAAGTATAACTGGAAACCCATATAATTACTATAAAATAAAGCGACTCTAAGGATATACTTAGTTGTTACCCCGCCACATCGTCTCCGTCAGCAACTCCCACTAGACACTAGAGGGACTGTTCGCTCTTGGTTGACCTGAGACAAGATACCCCGTACCCATAAAAGGCATGTGAGTTTGTGTAAGTCTGCTACACCTCAACAATGTGGCTGAGACTAACCGTTTGGACTCGAATTACTCCAGAAATGTCCACCTTTGTAGCCCATTCGGATTCCAAAGTCCTCGGCAAAAAGTATGTGCAACGCGCTTCAAGTGCCCCCACCACCAGAATACCCACCACCACGAGAAGCTAGTATGGAGCTGGGCGCTTTGCATAATGTTTTGTTGTTTATTCTGTCTGTGTGAATAATTCAATCGTTCAATGTGTGCAAAATAAATCGTATTAAAACCTTAGACCATACAGTACATGAACTCCTATCTGCATTAGACTAGGCGCACACTTGCGATTTTCTGTCGCGCGATTGTTTAGTCGCAAAGATAAAACACTCATTTTTTAAACGAAGATAAATGCTCTTGGATTAGAAAATCGCGGAGATTGAAATAATAATAATAATAATACTTATTTATTTGCAAAATGTACATAATAACATAAGCACAGGAAGCAACATAACGTCAAATACAGGATAAAAAGATGCAACATGCCTTATTTACCTAACAACGCTTCTTCTGTCGTTAAAAAATCGTATGTGCGTGTACAGTACAGGCAAACAGTTCTAGGAACCTACCGGCGACCGCGATTTTTATGTCGCGCGACAGAAAATCGTAAGTGTACGTCTTGCCTTAAGTCATATGCTTTCAATACAAAATGTATGGTCACGGGTAGGGGCACTGTACAGTGTAGTAGTCGTGACTCGTGGGCATATATGTACATACGCATATTTATATATTATATGCTCGTGGGATGTGAATCTCAGTGTAAAAGTTCGTTATTCAGTGGTGTAAACTAAAGTCGTGTAAACACTTGGATCGTGTAAAAAGCAGCTTCTATAG
>NW_022170403.1:4758011-4786387 GCF_008802855.1 Photinus pyralis
GGGTAAATCACGCAGGTAATTTGTGTACACCTATTTCCACTACACTTAATATTTCCACATATTTCCACATATTTCCACTTTATTTCCACATATTTCCACAATATTTCCACATATTTCCACTTTATTTCCACATATTTCCACTTTATTTCCACATATTTCCACTTTATTTCCATACATTTCCACTTTATTTCCATTTTATTTGCACATATTTCCACTGTATTTCCACATATTAAATAAATTTCCTTTTATTTGAAAAAAGGTTTATTTTATTTCTTAAAAAATGGTTCATAACAACTATTTTTAACGCAAAAGAATAATAAGAAAATAAGATGCACATTGTTCTAGTTAATAATGTTAATATTGAGGTTAATATACATAAAACGGAATTAGTATGACATATTGCTTAATTAACTAAAATCTAACGAGTAATATAGAATAGGTATACATACCTACAACTGTAATATTATTTATCATTACATTCTTTGCGCTTCAAAGCCTTGTACTTGACCACAATTTTTTGTTTATCAAACTTACTTATTGTCATAGGTTTTGTACCGTACATAGTGATAGGTCCAAAAAAAATATATTCTGCACTGACATTCTGAATGTCGTCTGTTTTTGGCCAATCGTATGAATCTAACGATTCTTTAAGAAACTTAATTACATACATTTTGGGGGATGGTTCTTCTAAGACACGTCCAATATACCAGTTGTCATAGTAATATACGGCATAATAGTTTTCGTTGACTATGACAGGGTCATATTTATTTTGATGATCACTGTTTGCCACTGGAGAATTTTGAGAGTTTCGAAATCTCATTAACCGATCAGCACTCATCTTGCAAGATTGATTAGTCAGAAGCCAACATAACGATGATTTTCGAATAGTGAGTTCTTTATCGCCAACTCTTACATCTATAAAAGAGGAATTCTTATCACGTTTTCCGCAGTCCTTTAATTGTAACGTATCACCAAAGCCTTTCAAGAGATCATTAGAAACATCATCGGGTTGTTCATTCTCTTCCATAGAAATCGAGTCTTCAGTTAATAATTCGTTTATTCCATTTTTCACTACTTCATCGAAAGAGTTAGTTTTGTTGTTGCATGCTGTATCCTCATTAGCGATCCCAAAAGTATGTTGGGTATTGTTTGTATCACCTTCTTCAAGTTGTTCATTGTCATCACTGTGGTAGCTATGCAAATATTTAATACTTTGCCATGAATCGTTGAAAGGTATATTTAATAGCTCACAATCTTTCTGTGACGGTTTTTAACTAAAAGACGATTATGTTAATGTATGTTCTAAGGAGAAAAAAAATGTTCTTACCCTCTTCTGATTGTGATATAATAAACATAAAAAAGATAGATTTGTCCTCAGATTTGCCGTCTTCAAATCAAAAGCACACTACCGAGCACACTCGCGAGCACACTACCAAGCACACTGCTTTTGACACTTCGCGCCACACTATGCTATTAAAATTAATAATTGTAGCCTAGTAGCCACGAGGTACAACCGTTACTATAACTTCGCTTACAACTGTAATTTAAAAATATTCACCCGTTGTGCAATACTGCAACTTCTGCCTACAGTGCTGAAAAAGGATACCTACTAGACGGTTTTCGAGGCGGTTTTACGAGTTACCAATACAAAAACGTATTGTTTTCGTTGAAGGATATCTACCTGATTCGTCATTTTTAGAGTTTGGGATAGAAAGTACCTTAAGTAAACTTAACACTTTTTCGTTCAGTATGATTCATCGTTTTTGTAGCTAATTGAAATTTTTCTACTGTATTTCCACTTATTTCCGTTCTATTTCATCTTTATTTCCACTTATTTCCATTTTATTTCCACTTATTTCCACTTATTTCCATTTATTTCCACTTATTTCCACTTATTTCCATTTATTTCCATTTATTTCCACTTTATTTCCACATATTTCCATTTTATTTCCACGTACCTGTACACCTATTTCCACTAGTGATTTACCCCTCGTTACTTATATTCCAAATTTTAGCTAAATATCTCAAAAACACAGGTAACGAAGCCTTGTATATGAAGTTGTACGTCATATTTAGGAGAACCCTGTACAATAGAAAAGTATCAAAAAGATTTTAAACATTTCTAACCGTTTTTAAGGTAATTTAACCTATACAGGGTGACAATTTGAAAACTTACCACCCCCCATATCTTAGTAAATAAACGAGATATTTAAAAAAATCAAAATCCGTTTCGGTAATTCGGAGGGGAATCACAATGACATAGTTGGCGACGCACCCCCTCCAACCCCCTGCGCCCCAGCCACCCCAACTTTTAAATCTTAAATAGTGACCCCCCATGTGTGATATGTCGTTGGAAAGCTCTGAAAAAATGCTTTCCAGCCATACCAAATAGCATTACATTTAGTAATTATCGTGCAAATCAAAAAATAAACTAATATGATACATTTGAAATCTGTCGTATTTAAAACGCAACCGGCGAACATTAGACGAACTAAGACAGAGAATAATTCAAGAATGTCGAAATATTGCAAAACCAACATTGGAAAGGTTCGACAAGAGTTTGAGAATAGATTATCACTGGCGATCAAAAATGAGTTGCTGTCGAGTCGGCTTTGGAAGTTCAAGTTAAATACGATTTTCCATGTTTATTTTTTGATTTGCACGACAATTACTAACCGAAATGTAATGCTATTTGGTATGGTTGGAAAGCACTTTTTCAGAGCTTTCCAACGACGTATCACACATGGGGGTCACTATTTAAGATTTAAAAGTTGGGGTGGCTGGGGCACAGGGGGTTGGAGGGGGTGCGTCGCCAACTATGTCATTGTGATTCCCCCTCCGAATTACCGAAACGGATTTTGATTTTTTTAAAATATCTTATTATATTATATACAGGGTGGTGACTTGCGTAACGCATCATAGGGATTTCAATGTAAAATTCATAACATGCGATTATTGGCTCCCCAAATTATTTTAAAGCAAAAATGTATTAAAGTTTTTTGTAGAAAACATTTTTTACGCCATTCAACCGTATTAGTTTTCAATTTTTTGCATAATAAAGACGGAAAATTGGAAAAATAAAACCGGCATCTTTTTCAATAATCTGCGATGCCATGGAATTTTCTAAAACAAAAAGATATCCAGTTATCAATTAGCAGCAGTTCGAAATGGATTTTATGATCGACTTGGTTACTGTATTGCAGTTAATGGTGACTTATTCGAACATTTATTGTAAATTGTTATATTAGGAAACCGTTTTTAGTAATTTGGTCTTCTTTCTGTTGAATTCGCTGTTCTAAATATAATACTTTTTGATAGAATTTGATTTGTTTTATAGCAGACATTCCATGGCATGACGGATATTGGCGTAGTTTTTGTATTATAAAATTCCATGGCATCACAGATTATTGAAAAAGATGGGGTCTTATTTTTCCAATTTTCCGTCTTTATTATGCAAAAAATTGAAAACTAATACAGTTGATTGACGTAAAAAAATTTTTTCTACAAAAAACCTTAATACATTTTTGCTCTAAAGGAATTTGGGGAGCCAATAATGGCATGTTATGAATTTTACATTGAAATCCCTATGATGCGTGACGCAAGTCACCACCCTGTATATATATTATTGTGTTACATAGTAATACTTAAAATTGTTATTTTTTAGATTTGTCTGGGGATATGAGTGTAACCCCATCTAATCCACCAATTCCTATAATTACTTCCACCTCGTCTTCTGTAGACACACTTATACCAGAACTGCCAGAAATAAGTATGTACTTGTATTATATAATTAATTTTCTAATTTCTAATTGTTGTTTGAATCAGTAACAAGTCAACATATCATATTTCCAACATGGGCAGATGATGCAGACGTGCAATTGGTAGAAATTAAACGGCAAAATATAATAGAAAATATGTTTGCATTGTATTTTTTTTTTTTTTAAATTTTATTTTAAATTTTATTCGCATATTTACAATCTACATCATATTTGAGTATTAAGTTAATTTGTTGCATTTATTTGGCTTGCGAGGGCAGCATCCATTAATGCTGCTCCTAATGGATTCTTTATATGTTCAAAGTTGGGCCAGGTTCTGCGGAGTCTTCTCCAGTGCGGACCGTTTGTAGGTAACTCTTCAACTAGTTCGTTGGTATGGTTTGTTGTTTTTTGATTGTATAAAATTGCCATACGCCGGATCTCATTTCTAACATATGGAACGTTTAGATCAGAGTGAATTGTGTGATTGCTGACAAACCAGGGAGCGTTTACCAGGATTCTTAGCGTTTTGGATTGAAAACTTTGGATGATGTCGACTGTTGTAGGTTTGGCGCATCCCCATAGTTGGATTCCGTACGACCATATTGGCTTAAGGACCGCTTTGTACAGTAATACTTTGTTAGCTGTTGAGAGTTTAGATTTTCGCCCAAGTAACCAGTACATTTGGCGAAGTTTAATGTCCAGTTGTCTTCTTTTGGTCTGGATGTGCTTTTTCCATGTGAGCCGATTATCAAGATGCAAGCCGAGATATTTGGTTTCTGATGCGACTGGTATTTGTACATTATTTAAGGTAACTGGAGGGCAGATGTTGTGACAATGTGACGTGTAGTGAAAGTGACTTGGACAGACTTGGTATGATTAATTTTTGTTCTCCACTTAGTGTACCATTCATGGAGCAGGTTAAGGTGGTGCTGCAATCTATCTGAAGCTGCTATGCGATCATCACTTGTAGTTAAGACTGCTACGTCGTCCGCAAATGAAGCTATCTTGGTAGTGTTGGTTTCTGGTAAGTCTGCAGTGTATATAAGAAAGAGCAGTGGCCCCAAGACACTACCCTGTGGGACTCCAGCTTTAATAGGAAATAAATTGGATTGCTTATCTGATGATTTGACGGAGAAGTGTCTATTCGATAAATATGACTTGTGGATTAGGTAAAAATTACTGGAAAGGCATTTTTTAATTTTAAAGAGTAGGCCTCTGTGCCATACCTTATCAAACGCTTGGGAAATATCTAAAAATACTGCGTTGCAGTATTTCTTCTCTTCAAGGCTTTTGGATATTTCATTTATTAATCTGTGTATTTGATGAGTGGTAGAGTGACACTCTCGAAATCCGAATTGATGATCGGGCAGTATTTGATACATGAGTATTCTTCTTAACATCAGTCGTTCGAGGATTTTAGTTGTTGTAGGTAACAGGCTTATTGGTCTGTACGATGTGGTTTCGTTTGGAGGCTTACCCGGCTTTGGTATCATTATCACTTCTGCATATTTCCAGATCGTAGGGAAATAAGTTAGACTTAAAACGCGGTTAAATATTACTGTTAAAAGGGTGACAGCCTTACGCGGCAGTTGTTTTAACACTTGCCCATTAATTAGATCATAACCCGGAGCTTTACGATCATTAAGATGTTTTATTTCTCGGTATACTTCCATTGGTGAAAAAGGTTTTATGGGAGGTGTCATTTGGCAGGGAATGTTAATGAAGTCTTCTATTTCTTGGTCTTCGTCTTCCGGTTCAGTTCTGAAAGTTTCAGCTAAGTAATTCGCAAACACATCAGCCTTGTCTTGATCCGATCTGGCCCACTCTCCGTTAGCTTTGCGGATTGGTGGTACATGTACTTGTGGCCTCTTTATCTTTTTTGTCGCTTTCCACAGCGTCTGGTCTGTTACAGAGAGGTTCGTTAGGTAATGCTCGAACGAGTTGTTTTGTGTTTCCCGGAGGGTCGTTTTTAATTGTCTGCTTAGTCTGTTATACGTATGCTGGTCTATAACGTTTCTAGTCCTTTGCCATATTCTTCTAGCGCGTCTTTTTTCAGTAATAAGTTGGCGAATGTGCAGCGGTACATTAGTACAACTATCCGAGGGATTGCTGCTTGGCGGGTAGGCTTTCCAAGCCGCATCTTGTACCATTTTCGTGAAGTATTGCTGCTTCATCCAAGTCCTCTGGAGATTTTATTCGCAGATTAAGGTTTAGGTTTTGATCTAGGTAATGGCGAAAGTTATTCCAGTTCGTATTTTTAGCCGATAATTTTGGTGGAAGTGCTTTTTTTGATGATTTCAGTGCTTATGCTACATATCACAGGGGTGTGATCAGAGGACAAGTCAAAGTTACTTTCTACCGTACAGTTAATTCGTGGTAGGTACACCTTTTGTTATGAAGAAATCTAGGACGTCTGGGATCTTTCTTGTGTCACTTGGCCAATAGGTCGGAACTCCATAAAGACGAAAACATTGTCAATCATAGACTGAATGTAAAATTTGTTGATGAGGAAGGTATTGATGGAGGAGGACTAACTTTGGAACTGTTCACAATTTTATGGTCCGACGTATTTTCGACAGATTCCTATTTTAAGGGAAATGATGTTTTAGTTCCGTACGTTCCTCTTCATAAACTTCGAAAACTGAAACCAGATTTTCAAACATTAGGTCGAATTTTAGGACGCATGATTTTATTAGTAGGCTCCTTCCCCAACAAGGTAGCAATATATACTTTTACAGCACTGTCTCTTAAAAAAGAAGATTACAGTCAATATAAAAACATTCTTCTGCAAGATTTTATGCTACATGTAACAGTTGCGGAGAGAAAGTTATTAAAAAAGGCTCTGAATAGTTTTAATGCGTTATCTGGAACTGAAATTGACAGACTTACAACTCTTTTTTCGACAAATAATTTGCTTGATATACCACGACAATCAGAAATTGAAGAACAAATTCTGACCATTGAGGAAAAAGTGATCGTTAAAGATACGGCCGAATTGTATGCAGAAATGAGGTTGGGATTACCTACAAGAATTTTAGAATTCTTTAACAACGTTCCTTTAAACGATATCGTTGATATTTGGAATTCTCAGCAGCCAACTGCAGAAACAGTAATGAATATTTTAAAATTGACTGTAGAATGCCCAAATAACCAACAAGAAAAAACCTTCTTTTTTCTGCAAAATTATGTGGGATCACTTCCAATAATTTTTATTATTTGTTACAGCATCAATCCACATGCCTAATGAAATCTCAGTGTCATTTCATAATCACATTGGATTGGCTCGACGCCCTATAGCACATACATGCAGCAATACAATCGAATTGGGTGTCACTTATGAGTCGCAGCAAGATTTTGATTCCGAATTTGAGTTATATCTCAGTGATGTTCATTCATATGAGTATGATCAGATTTAAAAAAACATTGCAGATGTAACACCACTTACTGTATATAGGTAGTTTGTTCCAGAATTGTACTTTATAGTAAAAATACACTGTATCAACTCAATTATAAATTTTATTTATGCCTTTGTTTGCCATTAAAACATTACATTATTATGAGTACTATTCATTTAAATATATATACTGAATGCAATATCTGTCGGTTTCATCACAAGGATTGAGGAGGCCATCATCCTCCAGAGAATAAATTTCTTTATAAAAGACATCTATCACGTCTTTATATACATCACGCCAAAGCCTTTCAATTCGCTGATTGTGGACTGACTTGCCTGTAATGTGACTTCCTCTATCAACTCCTCTCAATAAGTTCATCAATAATGCCACAAAGATATTTTCGTAGCCATGATCGGATCGTACTCTTGACGGTAATCCATGATCTCTAACCGCATCACAAAAAAAATTTGCTACAGGTTCTGCCTGAATGGAGGTGGTGCATGACAAATATATGATCATACGTGAATACCCGTCAATACACCCATGCGTGACAAAACCCCATCTGTAAAAAGAAAAGAATAAGGGAACTAAAGTAAAACAATGAAACGCTAGTATTTCTCATCAATTTAACAGTAACATATATTCAGCGTACTATAAAGTTTGGGTCATGATGGGTTTGACAGAGAACAGGTAACCAAGATGTTAAAAATGCAAACCTTATTTTGGATGATGGCTTGAACCTGATATGATAAGTTACTATTTCTTTTATTTTGTTGAGTTGCGTATTATAATAATTATTTAAAAATAGTAAATAAAACACTACTACTAGTGTTACAGTTTGGTCTTATCTGTCATGTTATTACTTCAAGAAATTAATATTTCTTTTGATCTTTATAAACTTTATTATCATTGACGTATAATTACGTAGAATAAGTAATATTTATCTTGTGCTACAGCACATAAAAATAAATAACTATGGAAGCAACAGCGAGAGATCTACATTTAAAAAAAAAACCTGCACAAAATAATAACAAATTTTTCCAAAGTACAAAGAAATTGGACACATCCAACTACTGAAAAATGGTGCTCTAACCAAAATTCAAAATGATATATTTGCTGACACATGTACAAGTTGTGAGATACCCAGGCCCGTCCCGAAGGACTGCGTTTAAAGTTACCTACCCTGAATGACAACATACTAGGACCACTTACTACATTGTGTTTTATGAAAAGTCACTACGATATACGTACTGCTTTGTCGGAGTGAGGATCATAAATAAAACGAGTACATGATTTTAATGAACGGAAATTTAATCAAAATATACGAAGGCGTAGAAAGGCCAACGCGATTTTCTTTGTCAAATTGACACTTTTTTATGTCAATTAGGTATAATTGACAGTTTCTCCTGTCAATTACGCATAATTGACAGTTTTTTCTGTCAATTAGGTATAATTGACAGTTTTTTCTGTCAATTAGGTATAATTGACAGTTTTTGTGTCAATTAGGTATAATTGACAGTTTTTCCTGTCAATTAGGTATAACTGACAGTTTTTTCTGTCAATTAGGTATAATTGACATAAGTTACAGTTTCTTCTGTCAGTAGTTTATTGTATTGTTAGTGCAAGAAATGACTGAAAAAGGCGATGTGGGTGATTTTGAGGTGAGTACCTTTATATATTAAAATTCTTGATACTTGATACTTTGACATATGCCTGGCGTGTAGCCGCCCATCCCAGAATTTAGTCAACTGTCGCGGGGTTGTGACCCTGGTAGGAAGTGAAAAATTGCATAATAAAGTGAGTTTGGTACTCTATTAGCTGTCTAATATCTAAAAACATACAACATACAATGAAACCTCGATAGTACAGATTAATAATAAAAACCTAATAGGGTCTTCTGGATAAAGGAGGAGTACAAGATAAATGCTGTTCTACGGTATCTCCGGATTATGGAGATTCATTATAATAATAATAATAATAATAATAATTATTATTATTATTATTATTATTATGGTCGGTGTTTCTTGTGAGAACTCAGGTCTAGCCTGGTTAACTAATCGCACGGATTAATATCAAGTAACGATTAGTGTCTGTGTCTGTGTCTGGTGAAGTTATGTAGGGTCCTAAAAAAAATAAAAGAAATAAATAAATAAAATAAAAATTCACACCCTCACATTGAAAATCTAGAGATAGTATGTATTTCATACTTACCAACATAGCTATTGATGGGCACAATAACCAACGCTATCAGGAAAGAGGAAAACAAAACAAACAAACAAAATCATTATAATAATTCCTGTAATTTTATTAAATGGAGTTTATTGTGTAAGTGTTTCTTTGGCTTTGCGTTTGGGTTGAATACGAGTGGGTTGTGATAACGTGGTGTGTTTCTGTGAAGTAGGAGTTTTGTGTTTTTTAGCTGTGGTATTAGGACGTGTAATTTTATTGGGTGGACCTGTCTTTGTGGTGCATGTTGCCTTACTTGTATTTATGGTGTTTCTTTGTTCTTGAGGTTGTATTTGTGTGGTTGCTTGCGTTATTGGTGGAGACATTACAGTATTTTGTGAGCCTGTAGTGCTGTTAAGGTTGTTGCGTTTGGGTTGAGTACGAGTGGGTTGTGATAACGTGGTGTGCTTCTGTGAAGAAGGAGTTTTGTGTTTTTTAACTGTGCTAGGACATGTAATTTTATTGGGCGGACCTGTCTTTGTGGTGCATGTTGTCTTACTTGTATTTATGGTGTTTCTTTGTTCTTGAAGTTGTATTTGTGTGGTTGCTTGGGTTTTTGGTGGAGATATTGCAGTATTTTGTGTGGTGCTGTTAAGGTTTTTGCGCTTCGGTTGTATACGAGTGGATTGTTTCTGAGAAAAAGGAGTATTGTGTTTTTTAACTATGCTAGGGCGTGTAACTTTATTGGGTGGATCTGTCTTTGTAGTGAATGTTGCGTTACTTGTATTTATTGTGTTTCTTTGTTCTTGAGGTTGTATTTGTGTGGTTGCTTGGGTTATTGGTGGAGACGTTACAGTATTTTGTGAGCCTGTGGTGCTGTTAAGGTTGTTGCGTTTGGGTTGAGTACGAGTGGGTTGTGATAACGTGGTGTGCTTCTGTGAAGAAAGAGTTTTGTGTTTTTTAACTGTGCTAGGACATGTAATTTTATTGGGTGGACCTGTCTTTGTGGTGCATGTTGTCTTACTTGTATTTATGGTGTTTCTTTGTTCTTGAGGTTGTATTTGTGAGGTTGCTTGGGTTTTTGGTGGAGATATTACAGTATTTTGTGAGCCTGTAGTTCTATTAAGGTTTTTGCGTTGCGGTTGAATACGAGTGGGTTGTGATAATGTGGTGTGTTTCTGTGAAGAAGGAGTTTTGTGTTTTTTAGCTGTGCTAGGTCGTGTAACTTTATTGGGTGAGGGCGTCTTTGTAGTGCATGTTGCGTTACTTGTATTAATTGCGTTTGTTTGTTCAGGAAGTTGTGTTTGTGTGGTTGGTTGAGTTAAGAGTGGAGATATTACAGTATGTTGTGTATCATGTTGTGAGTCTAAAGTGCTGTTTAGGCTTTTGCGTTTGGGTTGAATACTAATGGGTCGTGATAATGTGGTTTGCTTCAGAGGTGAATCTCTGATTGTAGAATATGTTGTATCATTTGTTGTACTTGTTTGTTCGGTAAGTTGTATTTGTGTGTTTGTTTGGGTTAGAGGTGGAGATATTACAGTATGTTGTGTACCGTGTTGTGAGCGAGTACTGTTGTTTACATGTATACATTGTGGATCATTTGTGTATGTAGTATCTTGTGTTATGTTTAGAAATTTACGAACAATATGGCATGTGCTGATAATGACTGCTTTTTGTAAATGTTTGTATGTGTTTTTGTCTAAACCTAATAGCTGTAAATTGTGGTGTATTGTCTTTGGTATAACTCCAGTAGCACTAAGAATAATGGGAACTATAACAGTAGATTTCATTCTCCATTGCGTCTTAAGCTCGATAGCTATATCGGTGAATTTGCGGTGTTTTTCTGCATGTGTTTTAGTTAAGTTGTTAGTGTTGGGGATGGCAATGTCTATAATACAAATGGATTTTTGTGTTTTATCTATAAGTGTAATATCTGGTCTATTATTGTGGATAGTTTTGGCTGTGAGTAGTGTCCTGTCCCAATATAATTTGTGTGTGTTGTTTTCAAGTATGATCTGTGGCGTGTATTTGTAGTATGGTGTCTTATCTGTTATGAGATTGTGTTTAAGTGCTAATTTTTGATGTATGATTTTAGCTACCTGATCGTGTCGATGTTTGTATTCAGTTTGTGCGAGTCGTGTGCATGCCGATATTATATGTTGGATTGTTTCTGATGTTTGTGAACAGAGTCGACAAGAATCATTTGTCACTGTTTTGTCTTTATGTATGTGTTTTCACAATGGCGAAAAACAGCCTCTCTATTATTATTATTATGGTCGGTGTTTCTTGTGAGAACTCAGGTCTAGCCTGGTTAACTAATCGCACGGATTAAAATCAAGTAACGATTAGTGTCTGTGTCTGGTGAAGTTATGTAGGGTTCAACATAGCTATTAATGGCCCCAATAGTCAACGCTATCAGGAAAGAAGAAAACAAAACAAAAATATCATTATAATAATTCCTGTAATTTTATTAAATAGAGTTTATTGTGTAAGTGTTCCTTTGGCTTTGCGTTTGGGTTGAATACGAGTGGGTTGTGATAATGTGGTGTGTTTCTGTGAAGAAGGTGTTTTGTGTTTTTTAACTGTGCTAGGACGTGTAACTTTATTGGGTGGACCTGTCTTTGTAGTGCAAGTTGCGTTACTTGTATTTATTGCGTTTGTTTGTTCAGGAAGTTGTGTTTGTGGGGTTGGTTGAGTTAAGGGTGGAGATATTACAGTATGTTGTGTGTCATGTTGTGAGTCTAAAGTGTTGTTTAGGCTATTGCGTTTGGGTTGAATACTAATGGGTTGTGATAATGTGGTTTGCTTCAGAGGTGAATCTCTGATTGTAGTATATGTTGTATCATTCGTTGTACTTGTTTGTTCGGTAAGTTGTATTTGTGTGTTTGTTGGGGTTAGAGGTGGAGATATTACAGTATGTTGTGTACCGTGTGGTGAGCGAGTACTGTGGATCATTTGTGTATGTAGTATCTTGTGTTATGTTTAGAAATTTACGAACAATATGGCATGTGTTGATAATGACTGCTTTTTGTAAATTTTTGTATGTGTTTTTGTCTAAACCTAATAGTTGTAAATTGTGGTGTATTGTCTTTGGTATAACTCCGGTAGCACTAAGAATAATGGGAACTATAACAGTAGATTTCATTCTCCATTGAGTCTTAAGCTCGATAGCTATATCGGTGTATTTGCGGTGTTTTTCTGCATGTGTTTTAGTTAAGTTGTTAGTGTTGGGTATGGCAATGTCTATAATACAAATGAATTTTTGTGTTTTATCTATAAGTGTAATATCTGGTCTATTATTGTGGATAGTTTTGTCTGTGAGTAGTGTCCTGTCCCAATATAATTTGAGTGTGTTGTTTTCAAGTATGATCTGTGGCGTGTATTTATAGTATGGTGTCGTATCTGTTATGAGATTGTGTGCAAGTGCTAATTTTTGATGTATGATTTTAGCTACCTGATCGTGTCGATGTTTGTGCAAGTCGTGTGCATGCCGATATTATATGTTGGATTGTTTCTGATGTTTGTGAACAGAGTCGACAAGAATCGTTTGTCACTGTTTTGTCTTTGTGTATATGTTTTTTATAGTTGCGTGTATTATTATTATTATTATTATTATTATTATACTAAAAGACGGTAGTATAGTCAGTACAATAATATGGCGACAGACGTTAGAACCAAAAAACCAACACGGAAGTGCAACCAACAAGTGTGAAATTGATATTCGAGATAAGCACGTATCTTTCATATTGTCAAAATTTGAATGGCAGAACGCAGAAAGAGCGTAGGGATTGTATTGCTGAAAGATCACAGTCATAAAAGTCGCTTGCAAAATGATATTTTTCATATAATAAGTTCCTACTAAGTAGTTGCAATAATAACTGAATTACAACAAGATGGAATTGCTATCAAAATATTGAATTGTGCCTAAAATATAAGTAATTGAAACTTTAATTGCAAAATGGCGAAATTGGCAGGTCAGCGACTGATATACGTTAATGGGAGCGCGTCAGCAAATTCTTCTGCCAAAAAATCAATAAATAAAGCCAGAAAATTAAACGTTGTGAAATTTCAGAGGTAGGTATTTAAACGCTCGTTAGCTGACATTTCCGGCAAGCGGCGTGTTGCTAAATAACAATATACTGCGAACTTTGCGAATCGTACAAAATTACCAAAATGAACCTACTGTAATCTGTTATATTTCTTTGAAATTTCTTATAAATCACATTCTGCCGATAAGTAAGTGAAAAATTATTGCTCACGTACAGTTTTAGAGACGGAAAAACGTTGGAGCGAGGTAGTTGTTATAAATGAGAAGCTATCAGCAGCATATTTTAACCGTTTGTCGAAAGACCCAACCGGTTACTTATTACAAAATTATTGGATATCCATTTTTTTAAGACTGCATATACCTACAACGTAAGCGCGTATGGACGAGATGACAAATTATGCAATTTGATTTCGAAGAAAATGATTGCTGATGACGTGTTGTCGCAGTTTGCTTTCCATTTAATGATTTGGTTAAAAATTATTTTTCTATATCAGATTTTTATAATTTCTTCTTATCCGGATGTTGATTCCGATTTCATTCAGAATGTGAGTAGTGATTTGATTGGAATTTACGGAATTTGATTGAAGTGAATAAGGGTTTTAAGTTAATGTTAGGATGTAATATGCCCTAATATCACAATATAATTTATGTGTGCGGCTTTCAAGTATTATCTGAGGAGTTTATTTGTAATATGGTGTGCTATCTGTTATTAAGCGGCAGGCAAAGCGATGCATGCTATATAAGAAAGTTAATGGTGTCCGTCTGTCCGTCCGTGAACACCATAACTGTCAAACGCTTGGACCTATTTGGTTCAAACTTTGCACAGTTGAGCTATATGCCACAAGTAACAAGCCTATCGAAAATGGGTCAAATCCAATGGCCCCTTCGGGTCACGCTTTTCTGTCTCTGGCAAACGCTTGAACCTATTCGGTTCAAACATTGCACAGTTAATATTGTTAAATATAGAATTTAAAATTTGTTTTATCGCTTTGCCTATTTTATTATCTCTAGGTGCAGCGCAGAGTGCAGTTTTAAAACTCACTTGCCGAATATTCGTTCAACGCTACACACGCCAACTGCATCAAGTTCAATTTCATTTTGTATTAATTATTGTGATACTTGTATACGTCAATTTCACACAAATCCTTTCTTTCCGATCCTTTAATTTGTGTAAAGATCATAGAGACAAAATATTTGGGGGTAAGTCATTTTTTTATTATTTTATCACTAAAACATTAATCAAAATTACAGTCCGCTTTTCGCTTTTGTAACAAATATACAGTGAGTTTTTTTTAAATGCGAACATAGGAGTTTGCATGCAATGTAATTTCCCTATGTTCGATTTAAAAAAAACACATCAATCTATGAGTGTGCGCGGTTCACATTCTCATCAGCAAAACGCGCAACTTGTGTGACTATGAGCAGCAACTCTAAGTTTTTATGATGAAGAGCACTCGGTAAGATTTTTTTAAAGAAGCCATGTGAGGCCATAGCAACTTTAGGATACATTTTTCTTAAACTTACGATAACTTGACCTCACAGGCCACGCACTGACACCACAACTCATTGTGAACCAACCTTCAATTATTTGTAGGTCATGTGCACCTGGTATTCTACTAATTTGATCTATTCAATACATAAATGAAGAAAATAAGAAAATAAATACCGAAAACAATTACAATAAATGTTCGAAGTGTCCTCCTTGACATTCTAAGCAATAACATAACCGATTTCGTAATTAAATTGGACGGCGGTATTTTTAAAAATGTGACAGCTGTCAATTGTATCTACTACTCATTTGAACTACTCAATAGATTGATGTGTTTTTTTAAAAATCGAACATAGGGAAATTACATTGCATGCAAACTCCTATGTTCGCATTTAAAAAAAATTCACTGTATATATACCACATGTAACAAGTCAATTGAAAATGGGTCAAAACCAATGACCCCGTAGGGTCAGACCGAGGTGCTCTGTCGCTTTTTTAGATACTCTTTAGGGGTTTATCTAAGAAATGTTATGAGATTATGTCTAAGTGCCGAAATCACTCAAATCCAATATTGGCCTGCTTTTCAAATCAATCCTTTTTACTCCCCCTGTAAGGTAATAAAAATTCCAAGAAATTATTTCAAAGTAAAACAATGAAATTAAAAAAAATATTACATTTACTCTAAAACAAAAAAGGCTTAATCCCTAACCAGCCTCAAAATGTATACTGACTGACCAGATTCAAATATACGCAATTCAGTTTATTTCACTGATAATTCGAACAAAATGCAAGAGATAAAAATATAAATTGGTACCTATATCGTCTTTGGAATTCTTCAATGCAGAATACTGCCCCGACTCGGATGTTAGGTGCTAGTAGTCGCCGCCTTGCAGATCAGTTTGATGATAATATGCAGCCCATGTCGTACCCCTATTGGACCCTCTATTTGCGTTTTACACAGTCGATCCCACTTATCACCTCAATAACGTACGTCTTTTAACAATCTCGTGATAAAAATAAGTTGGCAATTTCTTTAGACAGTAGATGCACTTTCACTAGTTTGGAGTCGCAGGTTCGAGATACTAACGCCTTTAGTGTAGCTTTGTGCAGCTTGACTGTTTGCCAGAATAACTATTTTTGCTCCCTTCCTACCCATTTCTAGGTTTATGTGGTTTTGAAAGATGGTGGCTTTTTGTCTCAGTGATTTCGAGATTCGGCAGTTTGGACCGCTAACCCCTATCTCTGTTTTTCCGTCTGTTTGTTTTGAACCGTCTGTGTACCACTGCGTAGAGCTAATTCTAAAGGCGCGCTTGTTTCTTTCTCAATCATCCTTTTGTGTAAGGTTTATACTGTATTAGAGTCATTGAATCCCAAAAACACACAAAACCTTTGGGATTCAACGACTCTAATATACACAAACCCATTTTGAATTTCATCACACCATGGATATCTCCAATTCTTTCTTTATACTGTATGGTATCCATACATAGGTTTTGCTTTATCCGTCAGGAGCCTTATGTTGTCCGATGAAGATTCTGCCACCTCTTTTATACAATCCTTCTCAAGAATTGCTAAGTGTTCTACTATTTTACCCGGTTGCAACCTCTTGGTTCGCTTCCCATCGCCTGCTTATTCGCATTTAAGTACGAGTAGAGAGGCGGAAGGCCTAGCAGTGCCTCCATAGCGGCTGTGGGACAGTTGCTCATGTTTCCTGTCATACTTAAACAGGCTAACCTTTGTATATGCTGCAGCTGTTTTTGTGCTCAACTTTTGGCGACCATATGACTGCGGTATATGTGACCATGGGTCTAATAAGTTTCATGCGACCATTTGGTCATTTTAGGCGTTACGCCCAAGTTCCCGCCCAGTAGCCTTCTACCCACCTGAGGTGCCAGGATCTCCTTTTTTTTCATAGTACCCATGGCAGTTCCACCTTAACTTCTGGTCAAAGTTCATTTCCAGGTATTTGACTTATTTACTAAGCGCCTGTTGCGCTTCTTCCTTCTGGTAAGAGGCACCACCACCATTGTGATCAGATCAATGCTTAGGCTGTTATCTGTACACCACCTCTATGCGATGTTCAGAGCCTTTTGCAATTGCTCAGATACCACTGTATCCCGTTTACCAGAGATTACTATGGCCAGGTCGTGTGCATACCCTTGCACATAGTAACTCTTTCGTGATAGCATGGTCATGAATCACAAGTGACCATAGTAAGGGAGATAGTACCCTGCCCCCTCCGCATCTTATTGCACCTTCTTTTAGTCATCACTGTGACCGAATCCTCGCCAAGCCTTGTCGTTATTTTCCTACTCCTCAACATGGACTTTATCCAGCCTATCGTTGTGAAACTGAGGCCTTTGTTTTCCTCGGTTGCTTCGATGGTTTTGAGAAGGTCAATTGAGCGTCCTGGATCTTTTGGTACGCGTACCATATTCACCTCCTTCCACGTTCTGGGTATGTAAGCTAAACAAAGCTGGATCTGTAGAGATTATAATATATAGTTTGCAGTACGTGTTCAAAAAAAGCCTTTACTTCTGGTGAGCCTGGAAAGTGAGTGCTCATGAGGAACCCTGATATTTCACTTTTTTGCCGCAATGCTGTTGGTATCGCATTGATTCATTAACAGAATTTGCGCCAAGTTCTTCTTTTGGATTTTCTTATTGCGGAATTGCACTCGGCTACGGCGCTTCTGTACTTTTCCCATGTTTCTTTGGGCCTCTGTCGTTTGGCTTTGTTCAGTAACCTTCTGACTTTAGTCGGATGTTTTTCTAGTTCCTCATTTCACCAGGGAACGTTCCTTCTTAACCTTTAGATCATTTGAGGCTACTTTCAGTTCCTCTTTCACGTCTACCTTTTTGGGCGATCTCATCAACTTCAGATCTAATCTACTCTCCATAGGAGGACCAGTCTGTCAGTTGTGGGACTTTGATTGTAATTAACTGTATGCATGGTGCCTTTATCTCGAACCTTACATGGTTATGGTCCGAGGTTGAGGTCTCGATTAATACATGCCAGTTAGTTATGTTAGGCATGGCCTGGTACTGGTAGCCCATGACCAAGTTGATGTTCCTCCGCAGTCCGCTAGTAGTATTCCACCGAAGCCTTTTACTTCTCCCAGGGGCGTACCGTGGGTAAATGGCGCCTATGATTCTGTTTTCACGAGTTTTTAGTCTAAGTAGCCATGGACTATGATAAAAGAAAAGCATAGTTCATGGCTACTTAGACTAAAAACTCGTGAAAACAGAATCTTTATAATTAATTTTTTCGCGTACAAGAAGAGATAGAATAATCGTTTCACATGATTTAGATGCGAATTTATATCTCTATAACTTTTATTTGAAAGTATTTTTGCGTAAAGTAGGTAATTAGGAAACGTTTGCGTAAAGAAAAAGTAATTTCCCATGTTAAACGCCTATTTTCGATTTACACCGTGTACAACAAAATAAAAATGTGTGATTGCCATATCCTTTGAATATAGACTCACGATAAGTAAAATGATACAGACTCAAACGCCATATCCAACACTTAGACTGAAATGCACTAATCTTTGTATAAAAATTATGCATATAACTTAGATGACTGTAAAACATACTCTTTGGTAAAACATATTATCGGATAGGCAAGGTGCAGACACTGACTGGGTATACCTTCCATTTGATAGATTTAATTATAATGCACATTACATTTAGGTGTTCAAATAACCATGTAAAGGTGGTACTCGATGCTGCCCTCTAATTTGAACATAATTTTCGCCTAATTTACCTACATTCCTTGTATATAGATCGAACGCTTTCATCAAGGGTCAACCGTTATTCCGCAACGAAACAATAGGTACCTGCCGCAGTTGTATTATGTACGAGTATATGTCGTATTTGTTACATTTCTTTTTAAGTTAGACTGCAATAATCGGTTTTTAGAAATAACTGACCATACACAGGAAGTTGGTGAAACGTATTTTAATAGAAATTCGAAAGCAGTGTACCTACGGTTTGATTATACGTTTATATTTAGCGTGTGCTACTAAATTTAGCCCTTTATAGACGAAAATGCCGTGAATGTTTTATTAGCCATTGTAAATGTATTATCTGTTGGATGATCTGAGACATCAATGGGAACAATACGCTTGACTTAAATTCCATTTTGATATAAAATTTTAGTGGAGGAAAATGTTCTGGAAACTTTAACACAACACATCCAACTATTTATTCTTTTATACAGGAATCTTGCCGGTCAGCTTGCTTTGGAAACACTTCTCTAAGAACCTTTCAAAGTTACGGCTACAATTGTTACCTACAAAAATGGCTACTTTTGTTACAATGAAATGAAACACTCATCTTAAAAGCTTTTCTGACAATTGCCAAGTAAATTGAGGCCGTATCCTGGAATAATATAGGAGCTACATACGAGTATTAGCAACAACTTTTTCAGCATTTTAATTGGCACCCAAACCAATCCTACTTTTTCGCTAATAGCGTATTAGGCTAAACCCATTTAGGAATTATTGATTCCTTTTTGACATGTTCTGCCTCAACTGTTGTGTAACGGGAATTGAAATCGTGACTTATCGTTTTGAGAAAACCAGTTAGATAAAATTTTACACGTTTCGGAAATTTCTTCACCGCTTATAATAGGTAATTTAGTTCTTCTATACAAGAGCAGATTTTGAGAAATCCAATTATATTGTAGGTAGTGCTTATAAAAATTTAAACCGAATCGACTTATCTTTTACTGTAAAGACCTTCATTTGCGTGTACTTATTTCCACCATGCTCATTGATGAGAATTGCGTTCATTTAATATGAAACAGGTTTATTTCTCAGAAATGTATTGTGATATTGACCTACGGCATTGGGGATAGAAGTTTTCTTTATACGAAATACTTAGACGAATCGTTTGTTATACCACAGACCATTCGTGCCTTTGCAGTTTTGCAGCTCGGGCTCCAGTAATAAATTGTGTCGAAAATTTACAGACTTGATATTTATGCCTTTGAATTAAAATTGTTGAATTAAAATGTTTGTTGATAATTTTAATTCCACATTAAAAATGAATGAATTTTTGTTTGTTGGAAAAATCGTTTTATTGCAATATTTCTGTCAATTCAATTTAATTGTTTGTTGAAATATATTGTCAAATGCATTCCATCTACCATCCGAAGAAAGAAGGCATGCAGTATCTCCACAAATATTAATTACGAGCTAATGCAGATAGTGTACCTACATAGAGCTCAGTCACCTTGAAAATACTCGTATTTATGAATTCTCAAAATGTTTAACTGTTTTGTAGTTTTTTCCAGGAACCCATAGAAAGAGGAAAACCAACGATGGTAAAAATTGGAGATACAGTCTTCGAGCTTAGGACGGCAGATATGCGCAATAGCATTTTAACACACGAGACTACCAAGAATTTAAAATGTGTCGAGTGTGACTATGCAGCGAATGATAAATCTTATAAAATACATTTATCAAGATATAAGATCATCAAGGATTTAACCCTCAATTACTACCGACCCAAAGCAGTTCCATAAATAACGGGTGTCCCAAAATTAACGCAAGATTTGAATTTGCCGCCATTTGTGCGGTGAAGTGTTGGCAACCCTGAAAAAAAAAGCAATTTGACAGCTAACAGTATAGGGTTATTAAAAATGGAGCGTTACACGATAGTACAACGTGTCTTCATTATTAAAGAATATTTCAAAAATAGTGAAAGCTTGGCGGCTGCAGTTCGAAAATTTCATACAAAATATGGTCGGAATAGTGTTCACATTCGAACGGCTTGTTTTTGGACGACCAGTGTGTTTGGCGTCTCCAACGGATCCAGTCTCCATGAATTTTTCAATTAATCTCTTCACAGTTGACGAAGTTAAAACACTATTCCGATCATATTTTGTATGAAATTTTCGAACTGCAGCCGCCAAGCTTTCACTATTTTTGAAATAATGAAGACACGTTGTTCTATCGTGTAACGCTCCATTTTTAATAACCCTATACTGTTAGCTGTCAAATTGCTTTTTTTTCAGGGTTGCCAACACTTCACCGCACAAATGGCGGCAAATTCAAATCTTGCGTTAATTTTGGGACACCCGTTACTAACAATGGGTCCTCAGGACCCAATTGTTTTATTAAATTGAAATATTAATTAACTCATAAGCTTAATTCATACTTTTCGACAAACAACAAATATACGAAAATTAAAAATGATTTTTCAAAATATGTGGACAGGCCAGGCGACCCGAAAAACATACACTTTCTTGTCTTGGTACACAAAGTACTATTTCCGTGCCACTTTCGAAAAAAGTTATAGCAAAATCTACATTTTCTCACCCCTCACAATTTTAAGCTTTTATCACATAATCGTTTTTTATAAGGCCATTGCTCTTAGACGAATCAGAACTTAAAAAAAAAGTTAAAATAAAAGTTATAGCTGGTAACATAACGAATCCGACGTGGTGTTTGAAAATACCTTTATAATTAAAGACACAAAAATAAAAAATGTATGACGTTGCACGGAGTAGCGGTGGTCGCTTTTCAACCGATTCAATGCGTCCCCTCCTTCAAGCAATGTTTTTATTCACTTCATCTCGCGTAAGTAGGCATCTTCTTGTTCATACTTGAACTTAATCTTCTGAAAATGATTATACTTTAATTTTTTATGATCAATAAGTAATAAATTTACGTGTTATCGTTGAGTGAATTAATTACTCAATCGTGTTATGGCCAAAGTATTGTATCGAAACGGCGGTACTTCATAGAGATTTAAACAATTAATATAGCAATTAGTTACGTTTCACAAATGTGAACTATGTATATACTTATTATATTACTCGTATGTCACTAGAAATTACGGTGGCTTTGAAGATTTCACTGCCGTTATCAGCTATAAACAGAAAGAAAGTTTGTTTTGTTGGTGCTTTATGAAGTAGGTAGCAATTTATCTATGGGATATGGTGAAACTGAATGATATAAATTCCCGAAGGTCACTGGTATAGACAGTGGTAAAAAGTACTAGTGGTGGCGACTATAGTTACGTCAAATAAAAGTGTCACAAAACGTTCAATCTTTCCGTTATAATTACATACGTTTCATTAAAATACTATTCACTATGGAGGTGTACGTTTTTATCCTTCGATCAGGGTGAAAGCTGAAAGTAATGTAGAATAATGCACCAAAGTGGGTAGCAACGAGATAACAAAAAAGTCTAAAGGGGAAGATAATCTGCGAACTTGGAAATTCTAATTAAAATTTCAATCTCATTAACATTCGATGTCTTTGAGGATCCGATATTAATTTTATTGGACAGTAAAGATATTGGAACGTGATACTATGAGCAAAGTTTGAGCATAAAGATTCTAACTTATATGAAAGAAACGCTGCTTTGTAAAACTAGGGCTATTACGCAAGAGCGCGAGAGATGTATTGATTAAACGTCAAATTTAATTCGTTTTGTGAAAGACAATTTTGCGAATTTGTTGCTGCGAATTATATTCCTGCTGTGTCAACTGTATGTCAGATAGGGTGAAATAAGGATCCGTGTAGCTTCTTGAACTGAAGAGAAGCTTTGTCGACAAGCTATCTTTCATGTACCTACTATGCATTTTAAACAAACTTTTAGAACATTGCATGCCTCTCTCCCAGTGGTATACTGTGATATAATTCGTGACTTTTGCAAGATGTGGTTTATTACACATTATTGTGCAAGATGATTTTGACGATTGAACAGAATAACGTATTATTCTCGTACTTTCATAGACTTTTAAGATACTTTTTAAATTGGGCACAGTTCGTATATACTGTGTCTAAGATAAAGATATATGTCTATCATGGGGATTTCGGAAACGATAGAAGATACGACGATAGTCAATTTAGGCAATTGAACACTCAGAAAACCAGCTACGCAGGTACGAAGATAAGGTAATTAAGATTTATTTAATTAATTGTTTCCATCGATCGCTCGTTGCGTGGTATGTGTACTCTTGTCCTGAGTGCCACTCTTTGTTTCAGTTTTATCATTGTTTGTGAGTTGTGACGGATGATGGACTTGTCCTGGAACAATTATAACCATTTCGTATAAAAGATTTCGTTAGTACCTGTGCTTAATTGAGCTAGCTGAACAAGTGCTTGTGGGTACTTTAGTGACCGTTTGTCATTGCACATAACAATATTTTAATTAAACTCTATGACCCACATGATTCACAAAATAATAGGTGCATTAATAAATCTGGTTTGGTTCAATAACAACCAAACAAACATTAATTAATACGTCACAACATGCCAGCCTTGTATGAAAACGCTAGGAATTAATCTCTCTTAAGAGAGATATAAAAGCTACAAAAGTAATTATACATAGCCATTGAATAAAACAAAACCGCACGCTAGGTGCTCCAAAAGCTTTCTGAAGCCGTAGGACACGCCAATCTTATCATCCTGGCTAATTAATTGAGTGCGAATAATACAGGGTGTGAATCCTCGGGTGATTTTAAGGTATTTATCGCTGGTTGTCTTCCTATATTGAAAACCGACACCAAGTAGTCAGATCACTTCTGGTGTTCCGCAAGGATCACTTTTAGGTCCTTTGCTTTTTAATATAATTATCAATGATATCAAACACTGCTTTCAATTTTCTAATTTTTTACTATACGCTGACGACCTAAAGGTGTTCAGAGTCGTTAACAACATGTATGATTGTAAACTTTTTCAATAATTTAGGTAATCAACAATTTTCGAGAGTTCAGGAAGTTGGAGATCTAGGAGTTATTTTTGACTCTAAACTTACATTTCGCTCACATATTGACCATATGGTTGCCAAATCTTTTAAACTACTTGGATTCATTTTTCGTGCCACTAGTTTTAAATCTATTGAAGCTCTTAAATTCTTATATTTTTCGTATGTGTTTAGTCGTCTTAATTTTGGCTCTGTGATCTGGAATCCCTATTACATTACCTACAGTGATCGCATTGAACTCGTTCAGAAAACTTTTCTCAAGTTTATTTAAAAAAAGTTTAATGTTGGATATGTAGATTATAAAACTGCTTGTGTCAACTTTAAAATCTGTCCATTATCTTTACATAGAACTAAGATTGATGTTTTGTGCTTATACAAAATTATCAATGACCTTCTTGAAAACTCCTACTTCCTTTCCAAAATTCTATTGATTACTCCTAGGATTACTCCTACCTATGTCACTCGTCATCAACAGCCTCTCCTATCATCTCAAGCTAGAGCCAATTTCTATTATGCCCCAATTAATAGAATGTTTTTGTTGTTTAATAACAATGTTTTTCGAAACTTGGACATTTTTTCGTTTAGCTTTAATTTATTTAAAAAGAAATTATTTAAAATATTACTTGAAATGCCTTAATTCGGTTTATTAACTTTATTATTTATCCTTTTTCTTTTTCTACACGTCGCCTCGCGTCCCATTTACTATCATGCCACACACATTTATTTTACTATATCTTATAATTTTATTTCATACTACGTAATTACATTTTGGTTGCTTCTACCCTTTGCTGAATTTAAGTACCACATCATTTGTTTCCTGCATACTAATTTATCACTTATGTGTTTAAAATTAATTTAATTTATTCTGTTAATCTTGTTTAAGCTTTTATTTTGATTATGGTTGTGGAATGTCACATTTACTATTTATATATTTTTTTTTCAATACGATGTAGGTAGTTGCTATTTTAGGTTTGTCCTGTTTGTAACTCAAATTGATTAAATAAATAAATAAATAATTAACACTGAATATTCCTGTTTCTTTTCGTCCTCCGATGATGCAGTTATGAGTAAGTTTCTCTAACCTACTAGGAGCAACCGAATTTTAGTATGGACAATTTGCATTTACTTACCATAGTGTAAGTTATATTCTTACACTATGATTATACTAAGTAAGTTTTTGTTTGTGCATCATGAAACGAGGATCACTTGCATTTTATTTCTCCTACTATATTTGCAACTTTAAATGATCAAGCAAAGCAACCTGTGGATTGGATTGTTTAGATACTTATATGCTATAACCATATGCTAGAGCTACAGCATCCAAATTAGAGATAAGTGTATCGGTTAAATGGTATTTCCCTTAGTAACATTACATTATAATAATTGTCGCTTGTCGTTGTCGTTTACCAATTAGTGGAATCTGTAGTAAAATGCTATTTCCTATCCTCATATAAAAGTAACATACGGTGGCATATTCCAAGAGGCTTTGTTAATTCTTAATAGGGTAGCCGTGTATTTAAATTTTTCCGTGCACAGAAACTACACCTACCTACCACAGCGCATCCAATTAAGCTCAATTAGATATTTTCGCTCCACTAACTGTTTTCTGATTTGCACACGTAATTTTAAAGCACTGTGCCTTATGAAAGGTGCATTTCCTACGAACTCGTTTATAAAATTAATTCATTAATGACCTAACAATTCCTCCCTTTTAACGCGTATTATTTGCATAACTACGTAATAAGGATTTAATGATACTCCGTCAAGTTTTTTTATCGTACTGATTATTTTTCTTACTCTAGTGACAAATTAGCAATTAGGCGTGCAAAGCAAGGATATCACCAGGGAATCATAAATTGTCTATGTTTACATGTTATACATCAAAATAAATTGCTAAAACAAAACAGAAAGCAGAATGCGATTTACCCCTAATTTTTGTCTGTTCCGTTTCGGCTTATTCTATTTCCGTAAAAAATCTCATACAAACAAAACGTTCCATCAAGTTAGCCAAAAACTGCACTTCTTAGACTTGGGGGCACTTAAAATATATAGAATGAGAGGGTGTGGTTTAAAAATTGTCTATAAGGAATAACTCCCCGTTTAATGCACCACCGCGCAAGTGATTTATGTAAGGCAGCTTCTATTGAATAAGAGGTCAGGATAAGGTTCGCCTTAAAAGTGCAAAAGTGGATGATTAATGTACGGTAAACGTCCGTCCAATTCCCCAACGAACACGAAAATAATTTGGTTTTTTATATTTTATTAAGTCGGCGTTGGTTGCCTATGGGGAAATACGCTAGGAAAGCATTATTTTTAAATATCGTCCTGCCACAAACGAAATTTTATTTCATTTACGGGAAGTAGGTCTGTGCGCAGGTGAGATGTATCTCACACAATATAATGCAGGTACCCGTTGCCCGATGGGAGAAGTCAGCCCTCAAAACATTTGTATATAGTGGTTTTGAACAATTCTGTTGCCATTAAATAGGTAGATAAGAAGTTTAAGGGTAGAATATTATGATGCCAACGTGAGAATTACATCGCAATAATTTTTTTTTGTGAAATAGGACGTTATCAAGCTGACAATCACTGCTTTTATTATACCAATAAGTCGGTTGTGCTCATTTTGGTGATTATGTCTCCCTAAAGTAGGTATATTAATGTAATGTAAAAAGGCACTGAATGATTTTCATGATTTTATAAAAAGAAAACGGTCTTCACCGGTTACGCTGAAATACGTCCATCGAGGAAGTTTTAAATCAAGTCATTTGATGCCTAGGATCAAAGCAATCTTTTATTCCCTAGACTTTGGAATACCTTCCACTTACACTTTAAAGCCGTAATAAAGTTGCGGTTGTAATGTTTACGATTAAACTCTTATTTTATTAAGTGATATTAAAATTCAAATCTCAGGAAACCACTTAGTGGGAAATTAAATTGCTTTTCAAATTCTAGAAGTGGATAACTGCAATTTAATATCAGCATGAAGCTGCTATACGTCCGACCCCACAAAAATTCAATACGTGATTTACTTTTTTTAAAATACGTCTACCGCATGAACCTTTATAGGTCGGAGAGAAGGGATTGTAATAATAATTACATATCAACTTTATGCCTTGGTATTGACGGCTCTCATATGAAGTTACTATATGGTCTTGCTTTGTACATATAATACGTACCTAAACTTAAATTAAGAGTACGCGGAGTATAGATTAGACATTTTACCGCAACCTTTGACTATTCAAAGTCGCAACATAACATTGCACATTCAACTAATAATGGCGCGACACAATTCAAATTAAATTAAATTAAAAATTATGAAAACTAATATGACACATAGTTTCTTAGAAATGGGAATATATGGCATATACTCATATGAGTGGCAGTGAATGGGTAACTTTGATGTTATTGGTGACGGAGAAGTTCAAGAACAAGGCTGCCTAGTTTTGAATGGTGATCAAAACTCCGTTAATTACATAAAAAAACTAAGAAAAACGGAAATGTCAAAATAAAATTCAAGATGGTGGTTAGGTATTGATAAATAAATACCAACTTTTTCAAATTAAATTGGTACAATTTTTGTTTATTCTTTTCTCAACGATGTTTCTCCGGTTACGTCACAAAGTCATGACTTTGTCATTTCCCGAAGGTCGTTGTCCAGGAATTTCCCAAGGTCATGATGCTGGGATTTCCCAAGGTCTAAGATGCTGAATTGCAAAAGTATCTACGCGCGCGTGCTGGAACGGCTGCCAGTCAACTTCTATCGCCACTAAACCACTCACTTACATGGCTAATAATGTAAAATACTATGCGATCAAAAATGAGTTGCTGTCGAGTTACCTTTGGAATTGTTGTTTATATGGGAAATCGTACTTAACTTGAACTTCCAAAGGCGACTCGACAGCAACTCATTTTTGATCGCCCGTTACTATTGAAAATTTGGGGAATATTTTGTATGTGTGGGATACTCTATCCGATTGTGGAGACAATTTCATTTTGCAATTTGACAGTGAGAATAAACGAACATTTCTTTTGATACTTGGTACTTTGACATATGCCTGGCGTCGCTGCCTCTCCCGGGATTTAGTCAACGGTCGTGAGGATGCGTCCCTGGTAGGCACTATCAAGGGTGTTTCACAGTTTAACCACTACTTTGTTGCCATCTGGCTGGGCCGCGACATATGCCAAACAATCTTTTAATAGCTAAATTGATTCTGCTGTTATTACTACCCTCGTATCCTCTCAATTTCCACGGCGAGGGTTAAGATTGAAATTGAGTGGCGCTCTACCCCATTGGTAAGTGGTAACGAAGTTAAGAAAATCATATGCCCAGAATGACCGCTGTGGGATTTCTGAAGCTTTTAGTGTCGAGTGTGCTACATACAACTTTTGTAGAAAAATAGGATTGCCAGCGCTCAGCGGGAAGGTATGGGTTCGGTTTGGTGAGTTTTTTGGGCGCCAGGTCAATAAATCATAACGTAATGGAAATAAACTTACTTAATAAGTCTACGGAGTTATCAGAATTCAGCAACAAATATGCACTCGGAAGGTTAACCATATATTTATTGAAAAGCAATATTCAAATGCAATTAAATTTTATACAACCAAAGATAAACAAAATAAATTAATGAATGAGTGCTGGAATAAGGGTAACGCAGGTGACAGTGATAAAATAAAGTTTGAAATAAGATATCTGTAACAAGGGTAGTAGCCTTACGACGCATTAATAGCCACTGTAAATCCTAGATAGCGTAAATATAAATTTTAGTGAGGAAATTATGTTCTGCAGGTACCTGG
>NW_022170403.1:4786487-4795984 GCF_008802855.1 Photinus pyralis
AAATTAGTATATTGAAAGACAAGTGTTACAATGCGACCTATTGTAATACGACTATCTTGTGGCACAATGCGACGCCACTCGTGCCACAAGATAGTCGTATTACAATAAAGCATTGTAACACGCGTTTTTCATACTATTTTTTCTATTTCGGTGCTTTAATTTAATTAAAAAAATCATTATCAGATACTATAGGGAACATTAGAACTAACATGTTTTATATCGGGAACACTTTTTATGCCGTTAAGTTTTAGGTTGGGAGCGTAGTAAGACTGACATTTTGAAGTTCAAACATGGAAGTACCCAACGAAGTACCTACTTGTACTAACTAGTAACTGCCAACTTAAGAGATGAGTTACCAAAAAAAAAACGACTATAATCACTGTCTTTGTACAACTGTTTTCGGTCGAAAACAGTTGTACAAAATCATCATTGTGACACCGAAATAGAAAATTTTTTTTATTATTGCTCATAATATTGCTAGAATTTTGTGTGAGCAATCTTGCTATAGTTAGCAATATTGCAAACTTGTTAGTTACAGAATTGGAATGATTGCCCCTAGTCTTTTTCCCAACGATCTTGGTGCATCAGCATAAATAACGATTTTGACGTATTTTGATCAAAATCGATGTGGCTTCAGAAATAGTATTTTACATTATTAGCCAGGTAAGTGAGTTTTTACTGGCGATAGGAGAAGTTGACTGGCGAGCCGTTAGGCGAGCCTATGTCATCTCCTAGAGCCAGTAAAAACTATTACCTGGCGTATAATGTACAATATTTTATTTGTTACTCATTTGTAAACGTAAATAATTAGTTCTTATTGATCTTGAAGAAATGTCTAAAATATCATGTTATCCATGTAACAGAGACTTCGCATTAATTCTGGCCAATGAAATTACTAGATTACTAACTTGTAAAATGTTTACAGGTCTGCTGTCAGTTTTACAAGTCTGCTGTCAGTTTTACAAGTCAGTAGCGTTTAAACATGACGTTTACCCGTTTGCGTTTTGTCTTGTTAATCAACGTTTACAACTGAGTAACAAATAATAGTATATTAAGTATGGAGAACGGTAAGGGATTTTTACCGTTCGAAGACAATTGTTTGGAGGAGGAGCGAAGCGACGACTCCAATTATTGTCTGAGAACGGTAACCCTTAACGTTCGACGTGCTTATAACATTTTTTGCGCGATCGAAATTAAAATTATCAACCAATATAAATATGCACTAAGAAATTAACGAACAGAATAAACCGAAATGATCGAAGTGGTATGGTGTACATCACTAGGTAACCAGTTTATTTGTCAAAATTGAAATTAATAATTTCATAAAATTGTGCATGTGTCTGATGTAGTTTACTAGCTTTGCACTTCCTTTATGACTTTATGAGCGTATTTGCTATAGGCACAAATTGTACGTTTAATGTACCTAACAATAATTAAAGATTAAATGTAATGTAAGACTGTTGATTTTTAAAAAGGCGTCGGTAAGTATTTTTGCTGTTCTGTTTTTAGATCGGTAAGTAATTTTGGCGTCGTCGTAATCATAGCAACTGGTAAATTCTACGTACTGTCATGGAAACACCCATGGTAAATAGTCAGAAATGACCGATCGCGCAAAAAATAAAATAATTTAACATATTTGAATCACACACATGTATAGTTATCAAGTGTGCACGTGATGTACTCTTTTAGCATCAAGATTACAACTCCAAATTTATGTGTAAAGAATAATTTTGGGTACATTTTGCTCTAAAACTTTTGACCTATACCACAGAGAAGAGCTATATTGAATTGTTACACATCTAAGAGTCATTGGGAATAATCTAGCGAAAGTCCGAACGCGATACATGACCTATAGGCAATGAAATATGTTTTTTCTCCGGTTTGGGAGTGGATTCCATGGGCATGGGAAGTCCATCTTTCACTTACATTCATATTGTACATTATAAATTGGAACAACCATACGCTGGTACACATTTCCGTAATAAATCCAAATACGGGATTGTTGTGTTGCACCTTGAGATCATTTAATTTTTTCGTTGGCTGTGTGCGAACGCTTTACTGGACAAAAATCCTTCACGATGCTTTCAAGAAAGTTTAGTAGGTACCTATAGTATTTGAACTTTCTAAAATACTTAAAATATATAAATGATGTTAATTAACTTTAACTTAAAAGCATTTGTATTGTAACTATTATCATAGTATAATACAGACCTGTTATGAAAGGATATTATTTACAAATATTATCTAGGTATAATAGTTATTTATGTATTAAGGGCATAAAAGTGATGTTTATATTCTCGTGGGTGACGAGTTAAAAAAACTCGAGGGCTGATAAGCCCGAGAGCTTTTTAATCGCCCGAGAGTATAAACATCAGTTTATGCCTGTGGTACATACAATATGTCTTACAAATAGTTTTCTTCATCAAAGTAAATATTCGTTTACAAAACAATTCAGTATGTTTGGTCAAGTATGTACGGTTGCCATCCGTCCGGGTTTACCCGGATTTGTCCTAGTTTAGGGGGGGTCCGGGCGGGGTTTCATTGGTAGTCCGGGTTTTAGGCTACTGAGACATCTAGTTTCTGTCAAAATTTAAGCCAACAAGATAAACTTTTAAGCGCCAATCAGCTTTGGTTACAATATTTTAAAACACTGAATCCTCATTCCTCATTTATACATGGAGTTATTGAAAATTGCCTAGTGCTTTTTTTTGCATTCCTGCTCATAATGCCAACGTTGAAAAATGCGAGCGACTTCTGGACCAGGATCATGCTAATGTTGAACAAAAAGTCCTTGCGTTCAACACTGACACGATAGTTTCCCGGAAATCGCTAGCACCTTACGAGAAAGAGAGATTGTAGATCGGAATCAAGTGTTCTGTGACCGGCAATCTTTCCTGGCGAGAGTTATACCTATACCTACATGAAATCAAAATATAATTTTAATTATTTAATTATTAAAATAATTACAAGTAGACTAACTATCATTGGGTAATAATGCTAATATATTGATGTTGGCGCAACGCACGTTGATAGCTAAAAGAAAGTAACATATCTGTCGCGGTATATTTAATTAGCTTATTCTACTCCACTCCGAAGACTGACTCTGAAAATGGAGAGTTATTACTTATACGTAATCAGTACTTGATTTGTAAAATAAAAAGTTCAGGTACCTACGGTACCTTTGTATACAGGGATGCATTTTTTCTGAAATTATTGTTTATTATATATGTTTTATGTTTAGCCCACGCCAAGGATGCACAAAAGTAAAGTAATTACATCCGTGGTTTAGTCTTTAGCCTATCAAATCAGAGGTTCCGGTACTGGGTACACTACAGAGTAGCGTATTATAGCGGTGCGTACAGCGGTGCGTACAGCGTACAGACATGTAATTACAAATTTCTAAAAATCTCGTAAATTAATTATATTACGTAAATTAAGTTAAGTACAATAAAAATCGTAACTTCTGTTCTAAACGTAAAATTTCTAAGTTTATAAAAATAAGCAAGTAGGTAATTTCTCACGCGTTCCCTTCCAAGTTCCAGTGATGAGCAATGTTGCCACTATTGTAATATGGTGTCGCTTCGGTTTTATTATTTCATATTCATTTCAATTCAGCAGGTTTCGCGTGAAGTTAGCATTAAGTACTGTTAACATGTCAATCATAAGTGATATTTAATTTGTTTAAATTCGTAAGTCACAGAAGTGAAACATTTCCTCGTCGACACGACATCGACGTCTACAGTTCCTGCTGAACTCCACGTTATAACCTTTCAACTACGTGTTTTTAATACATAACAGTGCGGGTTATTAAAACATGGCAAAGTTATATAGACGAGAAGAAGTTAAACAACATAACGACAACGAGAATTCCTGGATTGTTATTAATAACAGTATTTATGACGTTACGGCTTTTCTGAATGAGGTAAATTGTGTTTTAAGTGGATTCATTAATCGGTAATTTTGTTCTGAATATCTTATCCAGATATTTTTTTTTAGTGATTGTTGATAGAAATTTGCAATTCATATTTCACTGTAAACGTAACCTCTCAAATTTCAAGGTTCATTCAAGTTGCCTTTCCAGTTGCTACGTCAATATAATTTATTCATTTAACTGTTACTATTAAATAACACTTAATTGAAAAATTAGTGTCAATTGACTAGTTTATGATTCTTAATTACACATATAAAAATAATTACTATTTTTCAGCACCCTGGAGGTGAAGAAGTACTTTTAGAACAAGCAGGACGTGATGGCAGTGAGGCATTTGATGATGTAGGCCATTCTAGTGATGCTAAAGAGTTAATGTTGAAATATAAAATCGGAGAAGTCGTTGAAAGTGAACGTCGACCTGTTAAAGATAAGACAAATACTTGGTCTACTTCGGACGATTCCCCACCACAAAGGTACCTCATTTGTGTGGTCATTATTTAGTTAGCACACTTAGGCCGGATGTCCACCGCATCGGGCCTTACGCTTCTATATTTTCATTTGTAAATTTATTATTTAGTTTTAGTTCGCTGAAGAGCTGGATCTTACCTATCACCATTGGTATTTTGGTGACCATCATTTATCGTTACTATTTCCAATCACATTGAATGGAGGATATTACCCAATCAAATCTGGGGTTAATTTAATTTTATATTTTTTCTTAATTTTGCACTTATAGGTAAATGAAAAATTCATTTTAGTTTAGGATCGGTACCTACCCAAAGAACTCAAATTGATTGCTGTGGATTTTTATGGAGATGGTTAGTTTATGTAATATGGTGCAATTTGTTCATAAGTTAGTTAAGAAATGTTTGAATAATTTTTTACTCTGAACTATGGTGTAAAACGTATTTCTAATATTAATTAATTTTTTTAATTGGACTAATTTTTGATACCTATAGATAAGCTCAATTTCTGTAACCACAACAAATAAAACATATAGCTTTACTATTTACTTAATATTATCTAATCACTTGTTAATGAAGTAAAATAATGAAGTTTAGTTGTTTATGTGGCAAGGATTTTTAGGTGCTTGCTTTATTGCCAAGCATTAAATATACAGTCTGCTACAAAGTAAGCTGGCAGTATTGCTAACTTTCAGAGGAATTTAAAAATCGCAAATTCTTTATAATTTTTTACAAAACATTTTTTTTGCCTGTAGGTGTAACAAAAAACTAAATTAAGAATACCCACTACGAGGGCTATCCAGAAAGTAACAGACGTTTTGAAATAAATTTGGTAAAATTTATAATAAAGTCTGGGGACACGAAACAGGGCTCTACATGCGTAGGCTATTTTTCAACATAGTCTCCATTCATATTGAGGCACATCATAGCGTGGTACGTACAAGTGTCCGGTTGACATTGTACCATAGATAGCTTTTGTTTTTTTTTAATTCATCAGACTACTTCATTAAAATATAAAAACCCTTGATATAATTGGTACCTAACTTATTTTCAATCTTATCAAGTAATCCAATTTGGCGCCTATTTAACTTTGAGAAGTTGGTCAATGTTCCTCAAAAGTAGCCATCTTGAATTTGTTGTTGACGTCAATTCTAAATTAAGCGTATCAAAGACAGTAATTTTTATATAAAACTTTTTTTATATCTCTTATACTTTCGATGATATAAGATATAACTGATATAAGGAAATGACTAATTTTAGTTTTTTTGAATTTATGTCGAACCTATTCGACATTTTGAATTTCCACAAGGAAATTTTAAATATTTTTTTATTTTATTTCATTGCCTTCATTTTATAGTGGGTGTAGTGTTAGCAATTTGCTACTTTTCCCACTCAACCCACTATACGCAATCACAAACAGCCATGCCTTACCTGGGATTCGAACCCAGGATCCTTAGCCAAAGTTAATTGAGCTACTAACGTAAGCTCATCTGAGCTACGCAGGTCGGCCAAAAATTAAAAAAATAAGCATCGAAAACTGCAAAACATTGTCCATTTAACTAATTCTCTATCTTTAATAATATGAAAGTTACCCACGCGATCTGGGACAAACTGTATAGTAGTAAATTCAAACAAGAGTGTGTCGGACACGACACGAGCAATCACGGTTAAGCCACTCGTCACTGTAAGTTAGGCATTACTTTTATTTTACCCGTAAAACGTAGGCTATGCGTATCAAACAAAAACTCATTGAATGTTGCACTTTACAACAAAGTCGATAACAAATTAAAATCTCTGCCACTAAATTTGTTCAACATTCAAATTAAAACATTTTTATTAAAGAACTGTTTTTACGGTATTGATGAGTAAATGGCCGTCCCTACATGCACATACCTACATGATTTTTTTATGTTAGTATTGTGAATGTGACGTAACCAAACAATTTTTAAATTGAATGGGTTTAATAAAAGTTATTACAAAAAAAATTATTATATAATATACAGGGTGACAATTTGAAAACTTACCACCCCCCATATCTTAGTAAATAAACGAGATATTTAAAAAAATCAAAATCCGTTTCGGTAATTCGGAGGGGAATCACAATGACATAGTTGGCGACGCACCCCCTCCAACCCCCTGCGCCCCAGCCACCCCAACTTTTAAATCTTAAATAGTGACCCCCCATGTGTGATACGTCGTTGGAAAGCTCTGAAAAAATGCTTTCCAACCATACCAAATAGCATTACATTTAGGTTACTAATTATCGTGCAAATCAAAAAATAAACTAATATGATACATTTGAAATCTGTCGTATTTAAAACGCAACCGGCGAACATAGACGAACTAAGACAGAGAATAATTCAAGAATGTCGAAATATTGCAAAACCAACATTTGAAAAGGTTCGACAAGAGTTTGAGAATAGATTATAACTGGCAATCAAAAATGAGTTGCTGTCTAGTCGGCTTTGGAAGTTCAAGTTAAATACGATTTTCCATGTTTATTTTTTGATTTGCACGATAATTACTAACCTAAATGTAATGCTATTTGGTATGGTTGGAAAGCATTTTTTAAGAGCTTTCCAATGACGTATCACACATGGGGAGTCCCTATTTAAGATTTAAAAGTTGGGGTGGCTAGGGCGCAGGGGGTGTGAGGGGGTGCGTCGCCAACTATGTCATTGTGATTCCCCCTCCGAATTATCGAAACGGATTTTGATTTTTTTAAATATCTCGTTTATTTACTAAGATATGGGGGGTGGTAAGTTTTCAAATTGTCACCCTGTATATAATATGTATAAGTACATAGTTATACAGGGTTTCCGGGATATGGAGCTATATAAATAAAGTTTCAATCGAGTAGAGTCATAAAAATTGCATTTGAGATGGTTTAGAACTTTCACACACTGGGGAGTTTTGTCGGGGGGTGTCGCCCCCAAAATTTTTAAATTACAGCTCTTGTCCAGTTTCACAGAAACACATTCCCGATCTTACACCATTCAATTTTTTTCTTGCGATAGGGGTTTGCAAAAAATAGAGTGTACCTATGAACCAAATCTAGAAACAATAATAATGATTCGAAAAAATCATTGAAATAAAAGACTAAGGAAGGAGCTCATGTATTATTAGCTAGGATCCTGTAATGTTCCTAGGGGGTCTATCAAGCCTACACTGGAAACGTTGACTTACTCTATACTTACGGTTGGCAACTCTGGCAAAAACTACAAGCAGAGCCACCTACCTTTCAAGTCGAAACGACGGTAGGTTCGCGGCACTTTTGAATTTGGATGACAGGCGGTTCGATATGGGTGGCACGAATGGACTCCTACGTTGGGTAATCGGTTCTTTTATGTGTTGGGACGTGAGACATAATCGGGAAGGGAATTAAATAAAGAACTTTTGTGCGTAAGAAATGACAAGAACAAATATATTACGCACACACAAGACCATGCCAGGGAAACCTTCTACGGGACTAAAACCCTGGCACAGGCCACACAAATACATGAAATAAATCACATACAGCAATAAAATGCAAGAGAAAATACACATAAATAAAACATCTCAAATGGTATGATAAAAATCAGATAATCAAATCAAATGCAATTAAACAAGTTCATAAAAACAAAATACACAAGACATCGCATAAATGCAGTGGAAAACATGATAAATCAATTCAGTACAAAAACACATCAAAATACCTGTACGATCAATAGAGATAACACAACTCGTCAAGTAAACAAATTGCATGTACATAGGAAACATGTAAATGGTGTGGCTCTACTCCATCCTTCAGTTAACATAATTTAATTTACCACGAAAAGTACATGTGAGAATGCCATTGGTCAATAGCAAGTATTCATGTGAAAATCGATTATCGCTCAAGCAGAACATATTTTAAATAGAGGAAATGTAAATGAGAGGGCCCCCACTCGTATTGCTAAGATGTTAAGAACTACAATCCGCACGAGACGAGTAAGCAACAGATACAGCGAAAGATCTAACTGCATTAGGTACCCATACAGCACACATTCATCACAATTCTCATGTGTATCTGTTAAAATAATGTTTCACTATATATACACAATGTAACACAATAACATGAGGTGGCATGTGATAACGTGTCTACAGCATCATCAGTATCGGTTCCACAAAGGTTAAACGTCCGCCTCACAATGTATACACAACATCAGTGTTTACATATGCACAAGGTACATATGCAAACAATGTAATGATGTGGTCACAACATTAATGTGATACAGTAAGATTATGGAACCAAGTAGTATATGTGGAACGTATACTAAATGTGCGCGCACACTTCATGTGATATGTAACCAAACGAGAATAATTCTTATGTATACACAATAAGAGTAAAATTTACTCCATTTCATTTCTAGTGCCCAGAATGTACACAAAATAAATGCATCATATAGATATATTATATTCATATAATATATTTACATAGATATGTGTAACAAACATTACTGTTGTAGTTTGCTGGCGGTTCTTTTCTCTGCCATTTTAAGACGTTTCAATTCCTTCGATTCTGCAAGCCGATTCTTTGTCAACCGCAGCCATTCTCCTACTGCCGAGTCTGTAAGACCGCGATCTAATTGTAAATTCGCCAATTGAGCTTTTGGCTTCATTGCATCTAAAAGAATAATACGATATAAATATAAAAATACGATCAAAATTAAAAATATTTTTATAGAAGGTTGTGTTCCACTGTTTCGTAATGATTTATACAAAGTATCACAAAATGTTACGAGATATCGTTTACAAGATTTTGTGTTGATTTACTTTAAGTAATTAGAAAAATTGTACTTACATATAATATTGCACAACTCAATTGCTTTGCTTTGTACAACAGACTGACAAGAAGAGCAACCCGCTAAAAATAAAAGTAGCATTCAACAACGTGATACGTGATTCTTATATCACTACGGAATGCACCCAAAGCAGTGGTGTAACGTAAAAAAATTATTCTGTGAATATATTTGTTATAATTTCACATTTATGTTAAACAATCGTTCAAGTAGCGATTCTATTCGCACATTGTAAAAAAAGTATATCAAAATAAGCACATTAACATTAACTCGATGATTTTG
>NW_022170403.1:4796084-4825634 GCF_008802855.1 Photinus pyralis
TACTGTCAAAGGGAATGTGGTAGCCCCCGACACGATCTTCCTGATGGTGGAGTCAAATCTTCAAACGCGAATTGCTGGGTGAACGGGACGTCGGAAGGAGGTACCGTCAAAGGGAATGTGGTAGCCCCCGACACGATCTTCCTGATGGTGGAGTCAAATCTTCAAACGCGAATTGCGGGTGAACGGGACGTCGGAAGTGGGTACCGTAAAAGGGAATGTGGTAGCCCGCGACACGATCTCACTGATGGTGGTGTCAAATCTTCAATTGCGAATTGCGGGCGAACGGGACGTCGGAAGGGGGTACCGTCAAAGGAAATGTGGTAGCCCCCGACACGATCTTCCTGATGGTGGAGTCAAATCTTCAAACGCGAATTGCGGGTGAACCGAACGTCGGAAGTGGGTACCGTCAAAGGGAATGTGGTAGCCCCGACACGATCTTCCTGATGGTGGAGTCAAATCTTTAAAAGCGAATTGCGGGTGCACGAGGAAAGTGGGAAGCGGTTAGTGAATGTAGTAGCCTTCGACAAGATCTGTTATTGATGGTTGAATCGAAAGTGGCTAATAGAATACTGATCTGCCACACAAAAATGCGCTGAAGTCCCTTCGATCTCAAACGAGGACTTTGATAATTTTTTATTTATCGAAGCATTTAAATGATATTTGATATATAGGTGCTTGGAATAAAGAAAAACCCCTGGAAAAACCTAACGCCACTTTATTTTACGCATGGACAGTGCCAACTTTTTTATTTATGGAAGAATTTAAATGAAATTTGATACATAGGCGCTTGGAACAAAGGAAAATCTAACGTTAGTTTCAAAATTTAGATTTGCGCATGCGCAGTTCCAACTTTCTTATTTATGAAAGCATTGAAATGAAATTATTCTTATAAACAGAAATTGAAGTAGCACGTCAACAATGGATTGCACATGTGCAACGCAATCTTTCATATTTGTGGTCGGATTTTTACGATTTATGTAAATCGTTTACGATTACTTTTTACTTGTATTCTTCTATTAATTGCTTTCTAATTTAGTGCAATATTTGAATTTCATTATTGTAAATGTAATTTTTATACGCTACCAGTGATAAATAATATAAACTGCAAATAGGGTACAATACTAAATATCTGAGCGATACACTTCAGGAATCCTTACGACCAAGCAATTTTTTTTCTTCGATACTCAACGTACTAAACGTAAAGAGCATTTTCTCTTAAAACATTAGACCGAGAGCCCGCGTAGAAAATACATCGTCATGGGTACAAAAGGTTTGATGTAACCAAGCAGTAGAATGTCACCGTGCGATTCCAAAATCGCCCGTCTGCCGGCCGGCGGCGGGCAACTTAGCGCGGGGGCGAATTTTGAAAACTGTTCCAAATCACATAATACATCGTCATTGGTACACGTATGATTTTTGGCAATCTGATCCGGAAATATGTACCCAATTCGTAGTTGCAACGGCAGACGATGTATCTGGGCAACTTTTCCGAGCAGACGCGATTAAAAACATTAAAAAATTATTAAATACCTCGTCATAAGGTACACGCTCGAATTAAGCTTAAAATAAAGCTCTTTGAATGTAGAATTTGGGAAAACTAACGAAAACGCGGCAGACGGTCGCATAACTATAGCAGACGCCTTTGAAATTTATAACTCGATCTGCGTTTAACGCATTACTCCCCGTGCGATAAAGCGAGAGCGCTGTCACACAAGCACGCTCTGTCGTATAGGTACTTGTAAAAACGGAACTACAGCTGAAAGTAGGTAAAATGTAGGCATGCCCCAAATAATGGGATTTATGAAATTTTCTCAACTGTCACAAAACATGACCAAAAATATGAAAACATATATTTCTACACTAGGTATACATGTAGGTAAATGCAGTATTAATATGTAAATAACGACTAACACAAGCTACAAAACGTTATATAAAAAAGTGTTTGGAAATTGGAATGCAAATATAGAATATAGAAAACGAATCTCATCACCAAAACTAACAACAAAACAACAAAAAAGAAGAAAATTCATATCTGGGATAGGTATTCTGAAAAATAAATATAGTTCTTTCTTATTAATACTATAATACACATGTACCTATTTGGGAATACTTACATCATATTATCGGCTTCACTCGTCTTCATCACTGGAGGATATATACAATCTTTCATCTCCCGGTATATATTTGGCATCGGATGTGTCATTAGTTATGCATATTTCTTCCAGAGTTGAAGGCGTTTATGGACCTACAAACCACTGAGGATAGAATTTGTCATCGAGCAGCACCCAGCCGTGTTCTGTAGGATTGTAGAAACTGATATTCGCGTTGCACTGCACCACAGAGCACAGATTTGGTTAACACGTTTTATTTTACAGTGCAAAACATCTCTGCAAGGAGGCAGTAGACTGCCATCAAACTTTTTGAGACTGTCTAATGGATTAGTATGTTCATGTTTTGGTTTGTAATGATTCAATAATGTGTCAAATCTGGCTTCATTAATATTTTCATAATTGGGTTGATTATACATTTTGCATAAGAAATGTTTAATGCCGCTTATTTGTTCACTGGTCAGTTCCGGTGCATGTATTAATGAAGCCAGATTTGACACATTATTAAATCATTACAAACCAAAACATGAACATACTAATCCATTAGACAGTCTCAAAAAGTTTGATGGCAGTCTACTGCCTCCTTGCAGAGATGTTTTGCACTGTAAAATAAAACGTGTTAACCAAATCTGTGCTCTGTGGTGCAGTGCAACGCGAATATCAGTTTCTACAATCCTACAGAACACGGCTGGGTGCTGCTCGATGACAAATTGTATCCTCAGTGGTTTGTAGGTCCACAAACGCCTTCAACTCTGGAAGAAATATGCATAACTAATGACACATCCGATGCCGAATATATACCGGAAGATGAAAGATTGTATATATCCTCCAGTGATGAAGACGAGTGAAGCCGATAATATGATGTAAGTATTCCCAAATACATGTGTATTATAGTATTAATAAGAACTATATTTATCTTTCAGAATACCTATCCCAGATATGAATTTTCTTCTTTTTTGTTGTTTTGTTGCTAGTTTTGGTGATGAGATTCGTTTTCTATATTCTATATTTGCATTCCAATTCCCAAACACTTTTTTATATAACGTTTTGTAGCTTGTGTTAGTCGTTATTTACATATTAATACTGCATTTACCTACATGTATACCTAGTGTAGAAATATATGTTTTCATATTTTTGGTCATGTTTTGTGACAGTTGAGAAAATTTCATAAATCCTATTATTTGTGGCATGCCTACATTTTACCTACTTTCAGCTGTAGTTCCGTTTTTGCAAGTACCTATACGACAGAGCGTGCTTGTGTGACAGCGCTCTCGCTTTATCGCACGGGGAGTAATGCGTTAAACGCAGATCGAGCTATAAATTTCAAAGGCGTCTGCTATAGTTATACGACCGTCTGCCGCGTTTTCGTTAGTTTTCCCAAATTCTACATTCAAAGAGCTTTATTTTAAGCTATAATTCGAGCGTGTACCTTATGACGAGGTATTTAATAATTTTTTAATGTTTTTAATCGCGTCTGCTCGGAAAAGTTGCCCAGATACAACGTCTGCCGTTGCAACTACGAATTGGGTACATATTTCCGGATCAGATTGCAAAAAATCATACGTGTACCAATGACGATGTATTATGTGATTTGGAACAGTTTTCAAAATTCGCCCCCGCGCTAAGTTGACCGCCGCCGGCCGGCAGACGGGCGATTTTGGAATCGCACGGTGACATTCTACTGCTTGGTTACATCAAACCTTTTGTACCCATGACGATGTATTTTCTACGCGGGCTCTCGGTACATATTTATGCGTTATAAAGCTTGGAGTATTTTGTACTCGTCCGTTTAATAACAGAAATCCACTTTCCCATATAAGCTTTTGATCTAATTCGGTGTCGTTAAGCTTAGTTCTTGAATAAATCTAATTGAGCAATTTTGAAGTATCCTTATATTCGAATGGAGTTAGTAACACGGCAGAGGTGAATTTAAAATGAAATAACATACGGAATAATTTATTTTTAGAGAACAATTTTACTTTCTACCCCAATCTTATAATAGGTGTCGATGGGACTATAGGAGAGCAATTATAGTAAAGAACTCTTGAGGCCTAACGATGCCACAAAATTTCCTTTATCATCACATCTCATAAAGTGTCAGCAAAACCTTCATTATCGCACTGAAAGACTATCGTTAGCACATTATATCTCAGCCACTTGCTAATACTGACCCTTCGGTTGCTAACAACGGGGACAGAAAAATCCTTCTTTTTACCCTATTTTATATTTGCGAAAGTCAATTCAAAAGCGAAAGGAGAACTCGGCAAATATCTTCGAAGACTTGAGGAGTAGAGTGTCATACAGCCAGACGCATATTGACAATCGTTATTAAAATTTTTTTGCACAATTCATTTTACCTAATCATCTTTTATATAATTTCATAAATATACCTATGCTTTGATAATGTTCATCAAAATTATATGGCCGAAACATATTTTTTAAGCCAGACACGGAAGATGTAAAATTAAATTTGGGAAAGACAAATACATTTTAATTATGTTATCGAAATGTGGGCAATACGCATAAAGCATTAGTATGTATTTTTAGCGCGTCTCCACAAAAAATGCGTTATTGACACTTTGTTCGTCCGTCCATCCGTATGGCTGTGTAAGTCTAAGTAAGTAAAGATCTGTTAGTGAAGTAAAGATTTGTTAGTGATCTTTACAGCTATTTGGTTCGTTATGGCGTCGAAGATTGCATCAAACAAGGATTTTTTCACCAATTATAGCAAAAAAAAAAACTCACCAACCAATAAAAATTCCATCATTCTGGGCGTTCAAATTACCTTCGACCATTTAAAACGGTTGATGTAGTGTAAATGTGCAGGCTCTAGTCTATTTTGAGTTAGAATACTTGTGAGATCAATAATTCAAGAAAATAATTTCGATATGGTTTTCGGAAGTGCTATAATTTTACCGTTAGATAGCGCTACCAGTATAATAACTTAATTATAAGAGCATTTTTGAAAAAAAAATACGATATTATATTCGTTATGACTGGCTGGCTGGCTATCCGGCTGAGATCTCGGCAATTACAATTGCTAGAGACTTTAAATTTTCACTAAAAGCTTTCTGTTGTGTAGATGTGCAGGCTCTAGTCTATTTTGAGTGAGATTACTCGTGAGCTCTATAATTTTAAATTTTGCTAATGAAATACTGGTCTGCATTACCAAAAATGCACTTTCATCATGCATATGCTGCTTTACAATCTGTTTATTCTAAGCAATGGTTGAATTTCAAAGTACAGTCGCTGTAAAACTGTTCATCTTCTTTCAATATTGAAAGTTTTGTCATTTAAAACCCAATATATCTTCCAGGAATCATTTTCAAATGGAGCAGGGTCCTAAGAAATCAATTTGCAAACTATCGAATCAGGCTGGTGGGTGCAATTTAATAGAAACGATAACATCTTTATTTGTTATCATTACAGGCTTAGGTAATAGACGAAACCGTCAAAACGCCCGTTTCATAAACGCTATAAATAAAATCCCAAGCCTACAATTTCTAATAACAATATTTTTTTGTAAACTGAACATATAAAAAGATATGATCGAAAAACTAAAAAACGAACAAAATTTCTTTAGTTTTAGGGGTTGGTGTGGGGAAAGCAAAAGGGGTGGGAGGTTGAAAACTTGGATTCTTAACCACCAGATATTCCTCCATGACATGCAAAAAAGAATACTTCTCGTTTTGCAGGAAATAGTTCATTTTCAGTCTCTCTTTTTCCTCGTATTTTCCGGACTGTTTCGCGCATGCGCAATGGTAACTTTCTTATTTACGAGAGCATTTAAATGAAATTTGATGTATAGGCACTTGGAATAAAAGCAAATCTAACTCCAGTTTCGAAATTTGGTTTTGCGCATGCGCAAGGCCAACTTTCTTATTTATTTATTAACAACAAATTTCTTTTGAAGAGAATGGGGCACCGGTATTTTTTTCCCGGCCCTAGCATTAAATATGCATTATTAGGAGGAAAATACGTTCTCGTCATTTATGTTTGCATAATATCGACTTTTTAACTTGTTTGAAATATTATACGGATATTATAGTGCCTTTGCTCGCAGCTTATAGTGCCATAAAGTACTAACCGCCCCAATTTTCATTAAATTTGGTGTTGTCAGCAACTTTGGATAATGCCTCCCATGTTGAAGTTATTTCATTTCAATATGGCCCCTTATGGTGTAAACGAAATTTCAAGTTTCTATTTCAATTGCCAATTTAAAAACTAAAAAACTTATCGAACGGGCTACATGAATCACCCAAATGTGCGTAACTTACGTTAATATATCCAAATGTTGTCCAAAGGGTTCTTGTAATCATTTTAATATAAAGCAGTAGTACATAAAAAACAAGTTAAAAAGTCATTATGCAATCATAAATGACAAGAGCGTATTTTCCTCCTAATAATGTTAATGCTAGGATCGGCAAAAAATACCGGTAGGCACAAGATCCTTACCCCATTATCTTTCAAATGAGCCGCCTATCGTCGCAGTCTATACAGTTTAATAAAAAAAAATAGTGCAGCGTATACAAATACAAAGTTTTAAATGGGAATTAGTTGTACATTTATTCGAAGTGTCTACATATATTTATTTATTTATTTATTTATTTATTTATTGCGCCTCTTGTTCTAGGCCCTCAACAGGTTTACGCCCAACTACAGAGTGACTCGCATAATGCTTTTTAGAGGTGCCCCTGCGAAGGTCTTAAGTTGTTCTATACTACTCCGGCATTTACCTTACGAATTAGGAAAACTGCAGGAAAACCTAATTCGGAGTAGCCGGCAGAATGCTCGAAACTGATCTAAGGAAATTCCCATCTCTGCCACAGATGAAAAATTCACCTCAAACCAGTTTCGAACACCCGATCTCCGGATTTATACCCCAACGCTCTATACCACTGAGCTATAATGCCGGAGATAAAACCTTTGTTAAATGCCTGGTTCAATGCTTTCGCAAATAGCATTGCACGTTGTTTACATTAGAAATTTCATTGAATACCTAAATAAAAAAGTTGTCATTGCGCATGCGCAAAACCAAATTTTAAAACCGGTGTTAGATTTGCTTGTATTTCAAGTGCCTATGTATTAAATTTCAGTTAAATGCTTTCATAAAGTAGAAAGTTGCCATTGGGCATGCGCAAGACAACATTTTGAAACGTCGTTAATTTTACTTATATTCATAGCGTTTACAAAGTTTCATTTAAATATCTTCATAAATAAAAAAGTTAGCATTGGACATGCATTAAACCAAATTTTTGACACTGCGGATACGCAAAACCAAAAATATCGGTGTGCACCGAATCCTTGGACCAAGCCCTTTCAAATGAGCCCTATATCGCCCAAATCGGTTCAATGGTGTAGAAGGAGTACGTGTGACGGACGGACGGACGGACGACAAAGTGCAGCCAATAGCGATTTTTCACTTTGAGGAAAATACGCCAAAAACTGAAGTGGATACGAGCAGCCTACTTTTATAGACGTTTTTGGTAATCGATTGCGTATTATAAATTGTAATATAATTTAGTCATTTTTGACACTGTAAAGTACGTGGAAATCTAGTCCTTGGTAATCAGCTTATTATAAAATACTTTATTGTTCAGCATCGCTGAGTAATCCTCTTTGAGTTCGAGTATTCTCAAAGTTTTATTTACATTTGTACTTGGAAAGCAGCTGAAAATTAAGTTATTATTAATTAACTTCACCATGTTCGCATAATTGTGCAACTTTATTTAATAAATCCCAATGTGTTAGTTTTCGATACTTAATTCTGCTTTACAGAATACGTACAATATAGTACATAATCACGAAGCTTGGAGAACCAGTAATAACTATGGGAAATATACAATAATGTCGGAGCTGGATCACTGAGGGTATTGGTTACTTTGTATTATGTGATGTAATGGTGTAGTTGTAGTGGCACACATAGGTACGTGTTCACTTATCGCAGTGCTGTTTGTATAGAGACTTTCTTTAAAATAAGCTACTAAACAATTAATGTCTTTCATCGCCCCTATTCAATGCACAGCATTATTCTTTTTAAGAAAGCGATTTTTCTATCTAAAATCATATTTGAGCGTAGCAGAAAGAAGTAATGTCATGAATCGAGGAAATATCCCTTGAATGGATCACATTCAATCCTCCAATAGTAGAACGGAATGGGTGATTTGTCTACATAAAGAATTCGAAATGAACATCAATAAGTCATCAAATTAAGGGTTTATTATCCGTTATGACAGAAAATATTCAGTCTCCATACGAATCAAAATAATTTTGGTCATGCGATACGCTTCGTAAATATTGATTTGATTTGAATTTACCGGGACATATATTTTTACCTATCTATAGATATTCCATAAAACTTTTAAATCTTATTTATTTTACGCAGTTTCGAGATTCCGAATTACTAGATTTTTTCTAACGAACGTAATCAGATGAAATAAAAAGTATTTTATAAGTGCTTATTCTCAAAGCGGAAAGTTTTATTTAGGACTGTTCGAGTAGCTCGTTTTCTTGCGAAACACAATTGAATGTGTATAGACGTGATCAAAGCGAACCATTTCAAATGTTTAGGTGCTTGGGTTGGGACAAATCTTTAAACGCGAGGAGAGTGTGGGTTTTCTTTTCATCTGTAAACATTCCATAGGAAACGAAAGTGATAGGTGACTATCGATGTGGAATCGGTGATAGAGATAAGGTGGGCTGAATCTTGAAGAATAAATCAATCACTAACAATACTACACACCTAAACTGCTATTTATAACTATGCACAGCTGTGGTTGTGTAATATAATAAGCGTATAACAAAAATTAGTCGTAGTGCGCACCAAAGAAACATCCTTTTTTAGCGCAGTTCCACAAAAATAAAAAAAATGCGCTAGTGTGGCCACTTTGTCCAACCATCTGTCCGTCCGTCCGCTCGTTCGTTGAGACTCTACTTGTTCTACTTTTTTCGCTATTTTTTTATGAGTATGCAGGAATTTTGTATATAAACGGCTAGTCAACACAGGTATAGAAATTAAAAGAGGCAGAGAAATGGAAAGGAGGCAGAGCAGTAAAATTTCTCTGCCTGGTGTTCTAGTTGATGCGGCTAGGGACTACAACTACCCGTTGATAGTTTAACCGCGTGTGTAAAAAGATCATTCACGAAAAAGAGAATATTCTATAATCGATCAATTTTATTTTATTGACAAACTTCTATTAATTTCAAATCTGTTACATACATACTTGATTACTATAAATGCATCTTTCTTCATACTCCCACCAAAATTACTAAAAGGTAATTTTTAAAAACATTACCAAATTAAGAAATCTAATCTAATTCTCATAATTTAACCTATCTGGTTTTCTAATAACTCGACCAGCTTTCGATAATACCTGTGATTCACCAACATCTTCAGTTTTCAACTTTAATTTACATTTATTTTTTGCATCCAATTCTTCTACGTCTTCACTTGATTCCTCCATTGGATACAAGCGTTGGACTGGTCGGATGAACACACCTCGTGACGTTTTCAGTTTTGCAACTCTACAAATACCATCGCGACCACGAATCATTTCTGTTATTCGACCGATAGGCCACGCTAACCGCTTTTTATTATCCGACCCAACTAGGACTACGTCACCAACCTTCAACGTGATATCATTTGTCTTACGCTTCTTATCAATTAACATTCCAATATATTCTTTTCGAAAACGATGACGAAGATCATTCATAAGTCGTTGACGCAACCTGTATCTTTTCTGGAACCCTTTGTTATCCAGCATATCAATATCTGGCACTCCAACTTCACGAACTCCCTGTAGAAACATAGAGGGCGTCAATGGCAGTAAGTCATCATTTTCAAATACGTAAGTTAAGGGTCTTCCATTTATAACACCTTGAACATCACAAAGGACAGTAACCAGTTCTTCATAATTCAAAATCGACGAACCAAGTACACGTACAAGCAATTCTTTCATTGTCCTCACTAAACGCTCAAACCAACCACCGTACCAAGGAGCAGAAGGAGGATTCAGTATCCATTTAATTTTTTGAACAGATGTTTCCTTTTCAATCCTACCCCACTCAAGTCCAGCAAGAAGTCTATTAGCTCCAACGAAGTTGGTTCCGTTGTCTGTATAAATCACAGATGGTCGACCATTTCTTGCGACAAATCTTCTTAAACTCATTAAGAATGCTTCAGTGGTTAGATTTGTCACCAATTCTAAGTGTACTGCACGATAAACAGCACACGTATATAGAGCTACACAAACTTTACTGCCGTCTTTTAGATACATAGGACCAGCGTAGTCAATTCCTATGATTTCAAAGGGATGAGCATCTCTAACACGATTCTCTGGCAATGGTGCCATGATTGGATCTGGCGCTTTTCTTCGAAAACGTCTACACTTCACGCAATTGCGAATCACATGTTGTATTGCTTTTCTACCTTTTAAGATCCAAACCTTCTCTCTTAAGTGGGACACGAGGTATTGAACTCCTGCGTGACACTTATCTAAATGTTCCTCATGAATAAGCGCATCAACAACAGGATGTCTTGAAGGAAGCAGAATAGGTCGAACAAAATAATCAGAATCCTTCCTCATTGTTATCCGTGTTTTAACTCTTAATAGACCACTAGTATCTTTCTCCACATTAAACGGAAATGACTTATTTTTATCTGTAAACACTTCTTTCTGAACCATAAACAATAATTTCTGCTCTGCAACTCTAAGTTCTTCAACTGTGAGAACTATTGAATAAAAATTATTATGTGTACGGCAACGACATATAAACCGCATCACATAACCCATAACTATTACAAGTTTATTATACTTGGAAAACTTACACTTCGTAGGAAAATACCAAGGAATCTCATCCTTCATCACCGCATTAAACGCCGTAACCATCCTCTTCCTCTCTTGTTGAACTTCATCTTCATTTTCGACATATTTATTGATGGGCCATTGTTCAACATCTTTAAGCCAAGCTGGTCCCTCCCACCACTTTGACTCCAATAATGAACGAGCATCACACCCACGAGAAGGCAAATCCGCAGGATTCAAGGACCCAGGAACATGTCGCCATTCCTCTGGTTCAGTGTTTGAAAGGATCTTTTTCACCCTATTTCCTACGAAGGTTCCCCAATTATCGTTACGTTTTATCCAAGACAATGCCGTAGTAGAATCTGTCCAGAAGTAACGATTAACATCATCCAACTTTAATGAATTTTCTACAGTCTGACACAGTCTACTACCAATTTCGCAAGAAATCAATTCCAACCTATTAATGGTTATATCCTTTAAAGGAGCAACTCTGGATTTGGCCATCAATAGCTGTACCATTCCTGTACCGTTGATTTCACTTCGAAGAAAAACTGTGGCAGCATATCCACTTTTACTTGCGTCACAAAATGTATGAAGAGTCCAACTTTGTTTGTTGCCTCTGCAAGCCCAACGAGGAATTTCTAATAAATTGAGTAACGCAATATCATGTTTCCATTTAAGGAATTTTCTCGACACTTCGGATGACACAGATTCATCCCAACCAAGTTTTGAATTCCAGGTTTCCTGAAGTAGTAACTTTGGTACTAACGTCACAGGAGCTAATATTCCAAGCGGATCAAATATTTTAGCTACTTCGGCCAAAATAATTCGTTTAGTGGTAGCTTTTTCAACTCCTTTAACGTTTAGAAAACATGACAAGGTGTCAGACCTTCGATTCCACTTCATTCCCAATACGTTAGTAACTACTAGCTGTTCAAGAAAATCATCAACGTTACTTTCCCACATTCGAAGACAAAATTTCGCTTCTGCCATTATACGCGTTGACTCGTTCTTGAATTTCATGTATTCTTCGACGTTATCAAAACATGCAACTACATTATCAACATATAACGTTGTTAATAACTTATCCGCTGTTGACCTAAGATGCTGATCAACTCTTCGCAAATGGTATTCAATAACTGCAGATAAAAGGAATGGACTACAGTTAACACCAAAAACGACACGCTTATGTCGATAAATTTTCATATCTGAACATGTAGAATCCTCCCACCAGAGAAACCGTAGGAAGTTTCGATCATCTTCCTTAACTCCAATCATCAAAAATGCTTTTTCAATATCAGCTGTTGCAGCGACTGACTTTTCTCTAAAGCGTAAGAGGAGGTCAGGAATAAGTTCGAGCAGATTGGGCCCCTTAGCTAAACATTGATTAAGACTTGACGCGCCACCTGCACTACAACATGATGCGTCAAATACCGGTCGCACCTTTGTAGTGCTACTGTCTGGTTTGTACACAGGTCGGTGTGGTAAATAATGACAACTTACACATTCACCTTTTACTTCTTCTATTACATTAAGGTTTAACCATTGTTTAAATACCTGTTCGTAGTCCATGTACTTTCCGTCTGCTTTCAACTTTTGTGTCGCATTTTCTAACCTTCTCTGAGCTACAAATTTGTTTGTAGGTAACCGTGCATGTGCATGATCATCTAACCAAGGAAGAGAAATTTGATATCTACCGTCACTATCCCTTGATACGGTCTGCCGAAAATGTTCCCGCACTTGGTCATCGACTTCGGCCTTTGTTAGCTTTTCACAAGGATCGTCAATACCAATTTTTTCTAAATCCCACAAATTTGTAATTGTGGATGACGAATTGAGCATTGACGTAACTATCATACTAGTAGAAGACCATTCACCACAAGTTTTTACTTTTCCCAAAACAGTCCACCCTAATAGTGTCTCAATTGCAGTTAACCCGCTTTCTAATTGATGCAACTTTCCAGTCAGCAACTTCCCATAAATATCACCTCCAATCAGAACTTCGATTTTATAACTTCCGCTACCGACGTCGTTCACTACAATACCACGTTCATGTAGCTCTTGTGTCCAATTGGCTTTTAATAGTTTAGGAATCCCACCACAAATGTTGTCTTCATCGTAGACGTCAAAATGACATTTGAATTTGGAAGACAAACTTTCCAAGTAAAGTTTATACTTTTTGTGCGTTTTAGAAACTGTAGATGCACCTCCAAACAAATTATGGGAAAACGTTAATTCTGCAATTTTACTGTACCCTAATTCTAACGCCAAACTTTTCAGAATATATGAGAATTGCGCCCCAGGGTCGATAAATGCACGCACTTCCTTAGATGTATTTTTTCCAAGGACTTTCACACGAAGTGTTTGTAGAATTACATCCCCACTGCATACACGACTCGCCATACTCGTAGACAAATTTTCTAAATCCTTATCACCTTCACTGCACTTTCTACTTTCTGATGTTGTATCACTCTTCTGGAGATCAGGACATAAAATTACATAATGTCTCTTACTACATACGATACACTTCACTCGATATTTACAAGATTTTGATCTATGACCAAATCGTAGGCAAGTAAAACAACGCTTTGTCTCTTTAAGCTTCTGTTTTCTGTCTTCTAGGGACCACCCTTGTGCGATGAAACAATCTTGAGTATCGTGACTCTTTTCACAAAATCCACAAGAGGTTTTAACATTTCCAGAGTGTAGTTCCATTGCCGTAGGAATTTTCTCAACTTTTTTCTGGATTACATTTTTGACTTTATTCGAAGGATTTGAAGTCAAACCAAAACCTTCTTGAGCCAAGGAAATTCGTTGTTCACCTTCAACTTCCATACGTAAGAACTGCATCAATTTATTCAACTTATTTGTGGTTTTGTCAGCATCCTTCCACTTCGCACTTCTTTGCCATGCTTGTAATATATTAGTGGGCAGACAGGACTCCACCATCGGATACAGCATTGCGTCATACTTGTCTGAAGTTACTTTTAACGACTCCAATGCACGCAAATGACTTTCCAACTGGTCATAAAGTTTTGACAAATCACCCTGTTTTTCAGTTNTTTTCAGTTATGGATTTGCAATTTTCATCTCTCAGCACTTCAAACACTCGCCTTGCTGTTTGAAACATTTTCTTATATTGAGCGATATCATCAAATTCTTCATTTTGTTGATCATCGTCCACGTTGTCGTCAAGCATTTGGTTTTTGATCGTATCGTCCAATATTTGCAATTCCCGATGAGTATCCTCCAACATTAATACATTCACACGCATCTGATCCAAATCCGGAATAGTATTTTGGCTTTCAACATTTATGTCATCACACAACTTCTTCAACTGCCGCCTGACAGGACGACGCGCTCTCTCTAATCGATTCATAGGTTTTCAAGTTTTCGAATTGTCCAACAACTCACAAATCACGTCGGGGTCACCAAAAATGTTCTAGTTGATGCGGCTAGGGACTACAACTACCCGTTGATAGTTTAACCGCGTGTGTAAAAAGATCATTCACGAAAAAGAGAATATTCTATAATCGATCAATTTTATTTTATTGACAAATTTCTATTAATTTCAAATCTGTTACATACATACTTGATTACTATAAATGCATCTTTCTTCAGCCTGGTTTCTGCTTCTCTGCTCCTAGCAACGAAACGGTACTTTGCCGTTTATGATCAGCGAAATGTCGCATTTGATGTACGTATAAAAAAAACATCCTTTTCTTAGAAACAGAGCCAGATATTAAGCTTAAAATTCATGTCGATTGTCTCCCTATAGTATATCCTCACTAGGAAAATGACACAACATGAATAACTCCTATTAAGAAATGACACTATAAGTGTTAAGGCCGATTCTCACTTTCGTGCAAAGAACCGGCCCGGCAACGGCACGGCACATACTCGGCACGGGCAAAGTTTTTTGAGTTCAATTCACACTGCGACACGCTTGCCGCAGGTAAGCAGTTTCTACGTGAGTTTCAACTGTGGAAATGTTCGAAACTTCCACGTTAATTAAAATAGGTCTAATATTAGATGATGAAGAACAAGAAAGTACATATTGCAGAAAAATAAAAATACGTTTTTGTGTATATAAAATGCATAAAAAGTATCTTTTATGACCGAAATCATTCTCACGGACACATTCAATCAGCATCTCATCTTGTTCCGCTGAAAAAGTGTTCCTTTGCTGACCCTTCAACCTTTCTTGTACTATGAAAACTGAACTAAAGTCGGTGACCTGCACAGATTGTATTCATACTTGTCGGAACGTGGCACGGTACATGCCCGGCAAATATTGTTTCAGAAGAACACCGCGTGCAAAGGCCGTAGCTTGCCGAGTCGTTGCTCGCATAGTGTGAATTACACCCCAAAAATTCATAAGATTCAATAATATAGATATTTTGCCGAGTCGATGCCTTGCCTGTGCCGAGTACGTGCCTTGCACGAAAGTGAGAATCGACCTTTATTGAATAACAACACGATTTATTCAATGGTGCGTTATTTAGAGTTTGGCTTTGATAATCAAATACAGGAATGAAAATTGTTGATTTAATTTAATTTATTTATTGCCCTACAGGCTTATCGCCAGTTGCAGGACAATTCTAGTAACAATAGTATTTATAGTACTGTATAGTGTAATCTATACTAAACAAACAAGTATAAATTGTGCACAACTCTTGTGCAAATACAGCGCATTTTTTTAACCGAAATAGCTTTTGTTTTGACATCACCAATGGATATATTTCTTGCAGACGTTTCAATCGCCCTTCGTGAGTACCCTCTTCCGACGATTCGCTCTTGAGGTATAAGGGAATATACCCGATCACGATAAGAGGTCGACGAGGAGGGCTATGGTTGGTAGAAATTAATTCCTTTCGTTGAGACCTTTCATTAGAGTACCATGAAGGATAAAACTAGTTTCACACTCCCCCCCCCTCCTCCACCCCGTACTTTGATAAAAGGACAGACAGAAGGCCAGTAGTGGATTAGTGGATAGAAAAGGGTTTTTTTCGTTGAGACCTTTAATTAGAATACAATGAGAAATAAAATTAATTTTTAGCCCCCGCCCCCTGAGGCCCCGTCGCTCACCGAATATCATGAAAGGTAGAACATGTAATTGCCCCCCCCCCCCAATTTTCTACAGTTAAACTTGGCACCACTAAAGGCATGCGTATGCAAAATCTGAGACCAATTGGTTGTGGTATGTAAAAGTTATGCACGTTTTACTTTCAAAAACAGCATCTCAGGAAATAATTCGTGGGGGGGGGGGTTAGACAGCGAAATGTGATAGCCGTCTGGCTCACCTGGCTACCTATTGCAAATTCCAGGACTCTAGGACCATTCCCCTAGAAGTAGTTCGAAACGGCAGATGTGGGTCTGGACGGACGGACAAAACGCAAACAATAGCACATTTTTTTTAATTCTTAAAAAATGCGCTAAAAAAGAAAAAAGTTTCAAACTAATAAAATAGATCCTAACACACATAAAGAATACAACAAAACAGAAGGACAATTCAAGAATAAATGTGAGGGATTATCAGCGTGTATGTCACACATCTGGCAAATAGTGTTAAAGTTTCTGCTTGTGATCGAAATTGGAGAACGTGATAAAATGGAAGTTCGTGGTTTGGACGTATAAAAGGTTAGCTGATTTCTGGTGTTATGCATTGGTACAGGAAAGTGAACTGGCATAATAAACGGGATAATTGTCTAAAAAATGAAAATGTGACGTTTATGACAAATATCTTGAAAGAACGATACCAGTTTTTTTGGATCACCCGCCAACTTATACTGCATTCATTATAAGAAGGTAGTAGATGGTGCTGGGTTTGAAGATAAGCACACACAGGAAAAATATGAAACGGCACCAAATTATTGTAAAGTAGAAATATCCAGCACTGCAAACAGAAATAAATCTTTGACATTAACAGTTAATGACACTTCAACAGTTCAGATGACAATAGAAACTACAGGGAGATCAATAATCATATGCTGCGCCGCTCTTATAAAATATCACATTAGTAATCATTTGCCGCAACCAGGTATATGTGTACCAATACAAAACATAACCTATAATTTCACAAACCAAAACCATGATTTGTGATTCTTATTAGAATACTTTCGTCCCTTTCAAAACGGCTTTTTTCAAGACTACCAGTTTCTTTCGAATATTTACAAGGTGGGTAAATTACTTGTAAATTACAAACAAACGTTTTTTTAGTTGTAGCGTGTAATAGGCAATAGGTTTACTCCGACAAGCCTTTTACTTTAGAAGAGAATAAGATGCGTTTGCTGTCCTGTTTCCGTAATGGGACTAAAGACGAAAGTGGAGTTTGGGAGTACTCGATACGTTTGTGTATACAGGAGTTTCGATAAACGATTGTCAACCATGACGAGGATTACAACCTCGATTACAACAATATACGCCGAAATGCTCATCGTCTACTTGAGCGGTTTAACATACAGGAAGTCTTGCTTCTGGGAAGTCACCTGGCCGCTTAGTGATTGCTAATAAGCAGGTTGTAAAAGATGCTCTTGCTCGTCTTGAGCAAAGTCGGAAAAAGCAGCTGCGACAATGTGTCCCACTAACGGGCATCTCATACGGAACGTGTGACGCTATTGCCTGGAGAAAATTGTACTTCTATCCTTTAAAGTAACCGTAAATTATTGCATGCAAATTTACGAGATGGCAACGTATTCGAAACCGTTTACCTACACACCATTGCCGAATTACGAGCAGGTATAGAAGCTACCGTTTGAAACATTACGCAACAGCACTTACATGCCGTCTTCGAAAACATGAAGAAAAGAGTGGATCCCTGTCTTAATAATGGTGGTAAGCACTTCGAACAGTTGTTATAGTGTGCATGTAATTTATCCAATTACTTCGATATTAACGAGTTGTAAAAGAAATAAAATCGTTTCAATTTTTGTAGTAATTTGCTATTCGTGTAGTTCCACATAATTTGGAAACTTACAAGGTGGTTAAATCGTTGATTTAGGTTAAATATGGTTAAACGTCAAAAGTTTACTTTAAGGTTATGTTTTAGTATTGGTGCACCAGGCCTGTTGCGGCAAATGATTACTAACGTCATAATTTATTGAAGCGGCGCAGCAACTCAATATTGATCGCACTGTCCCAGCTTCAGCTTGCAAAATTCGCCACTCGTTTTATCTTTCAGCGTAATACTGACTCGTGTTTTAACCAATCACATTGAAGGTCAACGCTTTCCTATGCTTTTTACCGCTGCCTTCTTAAAATAAATACAGTATATTATAGGACAGTGCATCAATAAATAAAATTATAATAAGAATTCTAATTTCGGCAAAATGTTACATTGGGTTGAGCGTAAAAATAACGAATTTAAATTCAAAATTAACATTATTGTTAATAGTATAACCACTAACATTGCCATTACAGAGTGGCTTTGGGAGATTTACTTAAACGTTTCTAGGAAAGTGAAATAGGTAGGTTGTTTAAAATGTGTACTTAGGAGCAGTATTTAAACAATGTTACTCTGAAGGTCGAAGAATCGATGTAAAATATTTTCAAAATGGTCGCACTTCCGGAAATACCGGAATTTTTTCAGATTTTCTTTTTAGTAGTCGGCCATGATTTTATAATAACAATCGAATTTTAAACAAATCTTGTGACACTAATCCGTCACCTGTTATAGGTTAACATTAAGTTTTTCAATAATCTAAAAATTCATAGTGGTTTCACCTATGAAGATTTTTGGAATTTAATTGTTGGTGTATTGTATGGTGAAATGGACAGAATCGATTTCTATCTCATGCAATAGTAAGCAAATGACTGTTTACTTAAACAACTGAGTTTTTAGTCTTTGAAATTTGGACAGCTGCGGTCGTACGTAATTTAACTTTTTTTTAAGTACACTAAAAGAAAGCCCTATTCTTTCTCTATGCACCGGTAAAAATGGGTAACTACAACCGGTTTCAAGCTTAGACCATATAGTACATGGACTGCTATTAGCCCTATGCTTTCAATACAAAATGGGTGGTCACGGATAGAGAGCACTGTAGTCGTGTCGTGGGTATGTGAATCTCAGGGTAAAATAAAATCGTATGAACACCACTCGGATTGCGTAAAGAGTAGCTTTTATGGTAACCGAATAGTACGGGAAGCGTATTGGCATTCTGTACTATTATTCAGAGCTGCTCTGGTCTGATTCGCAGTATACTATGGCTTCACGTTATGCGCAATTTGATAATACATTATCTACCGCGATTCAGAGCACCGATATGGTTTAAACTTTAGAGTTCTGAAACACTGTATATAATGGGTTTCTATAAAGCACATCATACACTTACAAAAAGTGTTTTTATTGTTACCTTTGCAAGAAAACTATATTTTTTGTTGTTTGTGTGTAATCAAGGTTCTCAAACTGCACTAAAATGATCTATAAAGAGGTATTGGGTGAAATGTGCCACGAGAATACGTTTTCAATGATCGTACATTTGGAACTAGTAGAACATGGATTTAAAGCGAAATTTTAAAAAAACGGGTGAAGATACTTAACAGTGTTTGGTGCGACAAGTGCTTAGCTAATTTTAGTAATAAAACACACACGAAACCGAGCACTAAACCATATCGGTGCTCTGAATCGCAGTATGTAATGTATTATCAAAGAATACTTTAGTTACTCTTTGGTATTATCAAATTGCGCATAACGTGAAGCCATAGTATACTGCGAATCAGACCAGAGCTGCTCTGAATAATAGTACAGAATGCCAATACGCTCTCGGGTATGATGATACTGACTTATCGAGAAGTGGTTATCTTCTGAGAATCTACACCACACACCTGAATTTCACTTTTCTTTAGTACACACATATTGATTAATTAATTAATTCGACGAATGAAATGACGAATTGCCGATGGCTATTCAGGCGGTACAAATTTTTAACTTTGATAATAAGAGAACATTGACAGAAGGCCGCACGGTGCACTACAACTGCTTCCTATACTTCAAGTTGACTAACTTTTTTCGAATACGGACAACACGCATTGAACTTCTAAGAACTTTTGTTAACTTGCTTCTGCACAAAATTATTATAATAAAAACAAACTGCATCTTCAAGTAGTCAAATCGGGCGGAAAAGGAATAAAAAATAGCGTAAAGAAATGCCCGCTTTCCAACAATCGCGAAAACCAGCCACCTCCTGCTTGCCGTATTTAACGAAACAACACTTCCATAATAAAATAAATCTCCTTCTTCCAGTTTTATTGATAAAGGGAGAATTATAATTATATTAGGTAGCACCAGCTTCGAGACGTCGTGCGTCCCTTTTTACGTCAAACTATCGTTGAACACCTGCGTAACCAGTTATCTCTTCTTACAGCGATAAATATAGTGCGTTGATTAGATCTCGTCCGTTAAGAAAACCTCTGATCGCAGACGACCAGATGTGCCTACATTTAAACACGCAATCTCATATTTCACAGTTAAACAAACAGATCCAAATAAACAATACGCAATTACAAACAATTTTAAAAGGAAAAATAACGCTACAGAAATACATACTCGAATGAAAGAAACCAATTCCCGGCTAACACCAGGTGAAAATCATTAACACGTAGGTTTGCAAATATGGCAAGGATTAAAGTTCACAAATTGGTTAATCCCACCGGTAGTTAACGTGACATTATCTCGATTATTAAGTAGCCCCACAATACTTTGCATTTGGTAATTTGTAATTGTTTATACTTAGATTTAACACGCCATCGAGTCGTTACGGGTGATTTACTTAACCTCGCTAAAGCATAACTGAGAATCCTCCAAGCACAAAATATAATACCGCGCGCTGTTCATGTGTCGCACAAAAAACGAAATCATTTGATGCTAAGATGTACGAGTGGTTAACTTAACTCTGCTAATATACCTGAACGACCGCTGTATGAGAACAACCATTTTCCCACCACTTCACGTTTCTAGAACGGCACCCATTTATGATGCTAACCTGTAATCTCTTTTCTACCAATGAACCAACTTCATCCGTCCAATCTAATTTATTTACACCTGTACTATAACTCATATGTACACGTTGACTAATCTTTTTCTACTCCCGCATAGAGTAAAAACCTGATAACACAGAATATAGAATTTTCCTGTGGCCTTATACAATCACGGTTTATTCCACGACACTAAGGTCTCTTTTTTACACGCGTTGTTTGTCGCCTGTCCTAACGAGACAATAATGTAGAGAACGCCGCGTTTTTTGTCGTGGATAGAACTCATAAAAAATAAATAATAGAATAAAATAATACAGACCCGAAGCCGTACACGGTACGAATCTCTATGGCGGCAAAACTGAAAATCTCGGAGCGTCTTCCCCAGTTCTTGTAACAACTTCTTTTGTAATAAACGCGTTATCTCCACTTCTACCTTTTTGCCAGACCGCATTTTTACGAAGTTAAACACTTATTATTTGTAAATGATATAGATTGTGCTCTCCAATCCAATTAACTCTTAACACACCTATATAGTTTATACAAAAATAATTCCAACAAATAATTTATAACGATGAGGAAATTTTACACAAAGAAGCACCTGCAAATTTTAGTACCCTATCAAATTAAAATAAAAGCAATAATTTTTTAATCTGTCCTACATTAAATTAAACAAAAACGAACCATGTGTAGGGAGATAAAAGTTGTTGTCATAGCAGTATATCTTAGGTAACTTACATATAGCCATTGATTGTAATAGCAGTATAGGGAGTTCCTTATTATTTACTAGTTAAACTAGTTTCAAACCGGAAATTTCTCAGATCAAATTGTTGTAGTAACGACCTGCCTTCCAATATGATCTATAAGGTTTCATAGTAGATTTTCTCATTAAAGTGTGTAATGTCTACAGACCTTTGATACAGAGAGTTGCCGGCCCGTGTAGCGCAGTTCAGTGGAAGCTCGACTGCGGTACAGGGTCCCTGGTTCGAATCCGGGTTCGGGCATGGATATTTGTAAATGTATAGTGGGTTGGGTTGGTAGAGCAGCCTTGGCTGAAACCCCGCCCACTTAAAAATAAAGGCAAAAATAAAAAAAATAATAATAAATAGTCGATATTGTGACCGAACTAAAGATACAATATTTTATATAATGCAGAGCTGTTCATTTTTAAGGTCTCATTAACATAGTGAACACATGCACGTATAATCAAAGCCTCGTGTGTTTTGAATAGATACATGAATCGTATCTGTAATTAAGTAAGCACATGAAAAGTCACAATAACGATATGAATAGATGCTCAACTACAAAGGGTAACACTTCAGTATATTTTAAGCATCTATACACCAATTGTTTGAAATCCACACTTGAATCAAGCCACAACGAACGGTGTATCCGTATTTATCTAATAAATGCAAATGTGTACAGAAGTGTATTATATCTAGTATAGCATCTGACCATCTCTACGGTAAATACAAACAACCCTTAATTTTAAACTCAATTCGCCTGAATTCCAAATTTAGTGGATAGGTATTGTTTGTACAATGTAACACTGAAATAGTCTGGTCCTTGTCGAGACCCAATGCTAAGAATAAAGTACAAAGTTTAGTTAAAAGGGCATTCTTATCAGTATTTGTTCATAAAGGTCCAGGTTCTCTATATAAAAATGCAATTTTGAAAGGGGTGAGATATTTGAAACACAATATCCATTTTTTCAATAGCCATTATGTCTAAAAAGCCTATTAAAAGGGTTCTGAAATATAAAGTGTCAAAGCTATTGTTTTAAAAGCCGGTTTTATTTTACCAGCGTCGAAACAACAGCTTCACTTTTCACTGTATTGCTGCATTCTTTCTTAATTACTTCTGAGGTATTGTTATAACTTTTAGGGGTTTATTGGAAATATAGGCATTGAAATTTTGGCAAGCAAAGACCCTTCTCACTATGAAACGTGACTTTATTATGTAAAACGGCTTGAATTAATATGTCGGTGTCAATTGGAGCGATAGGGTAGTTTTTAGCGCATTTCCACAAAAATAAAAAAAAAACGCGCTATTGTGGCCACTTTGTCCGTCCGTCCGCCGTCCGGCCGGCTGTCCGTCCGTCCGTCCGTCCGTCCGTCCGCTCGTTTTGCGACGCTACTAGTTCTTTATCTTAAGAGCTATTGTTCTACTTTTTTCGCTATTTGGTTCGTTATGGTGTCGAGGCTTGCACCAAGGAAGGAATTTTTTCTGCGTTTATTGCTAAAAAAGTTATTGTAAAAAAACTAACAAACCGTTTTTTACATGTTCCATAGTTTTACACTTTTACCGTTTATTAACCATCCTAGAGATCATTTATAATTTCGTATTGTTGTCTGTCGTCTGTCTGTTGGTCTGTCCGTCTGTTCCTTTGCCTGTCTGTCCCTCTATCTGTCCGTGTGAACGATAATTTTGTTTAGAAATGTCCGATCGCTTTTATATCTCCGTTAGTTATGAACTGAATTGCATGAAATTCAATATGGGCATAGCTTTAGCCATATAATACGCAATGCCAACAGTTGAGTCGAATCGATTCAAAATTCACAGTGCCCTTTTCGCATCGCGACCATTTATAAACCGAATTGCAAACTTTTTGATTAATAAAAGTATTTGAATGAAATTTGATACATAGGCACTTGGAATAAACGAAAATCTAACGCCAGTTTCAAAATTTGGTCTAGCGCATGCGCAGTGCCAACTTTTTTATTTATGGAAGAATTTAAACGAAATTTGATACATATACAGGGTGATTCCTATAGTACCTGCCACCGTTTGGGAGCGTGTAGGTGGTGCGTAGGGGAGTATTTTGATATAGGACACTTGGGGTCGGAAATCTAAAATAAGGGTGCCAGAGCCAAATTTACCTTCTGGAATTTCGCGCCTGTAGGTAGGCAACCCAACCGGCCGGCGGTGCACACGGAGCGATCTCAGGCGGCGATGTGTGGCTGGCACTTGATCAGAATTTTGTTTAAACCCACGAAATCGCGTCTGCAACGACGCGTATCAAGTGAATAAACACTATGGCACGTTTTACTAACACGGAATACGCGGACATGCACTTCATGTACGGATTGGCAAATGGTAACGCACGAGCTGCACGACGAGGGTACGCTGAGCGGTATCCAAACCGTCAGTTACCCTGCAGACAGGTCTTTCAAGAAGTTCACTTCCGACTGTGCGAGACAGGGCAATTGCAGGTAAGCTGATGGAGGCTTAACTTTACACACAGATTCGTGATGCACATCGATACTTGGGTCATTTAAGCACCCATTTCGAAAAGTTTGTTTGTTTACACCGACCTCCTCCTATTTCGCAGCCCATTAGCGCCCGTGATCGCGATCGCCCGTTGGTAAATGCCTTAGAGGAGGATGTGTTGGAACGTTTCGAGGCAAACCCGCGTACTAGCATTCCGTGTTAGTAAAACGTCCCATAGTGTTTATTCACTTGATACGCGTCGTTGCAGACGGGATTTCGTGGGTTTAAACAAAATTCTGATCAAGTGTCAGCCACACATCGCCGCCTGAGATCGCTCTGTGTGCACCGCCGGCCGGTTGGGTTGCCTACCTACAGGCGCGAAATTCCAGAAGGTAAATTTGGTTCTGGCACCCTTATTTTAGATTTCCGACCCCAAGTGTCCTATATCAAAATACTCCCCTACGCACCACCTACACGCTCCCAAACGGTGGCAGGTACTATAGGAATCACCCTGTAGACACTTGGAATAAAAGAAAATTAAACGCCAATGTCAAAATTTGGTTTTGCGCAAACGCAGTGCCAACTTTTTTATTTATGGAAGAATTTAAATGAAATGTGATACATAGGCACTTGGAATATAGGAAAATCTAACGCCAGTTTCAAAATTTGGTTTTGCGCATGCGCAGTGTCAACTTTTTTATTTATGGAAGCATTTAAGTGAAACTTTATACCTTGGCGCTTGGAACAAAGGAAAATCTAACATTAGTTTCAAAATGTAGGTTTGCGCATGCGCAGTTCCAACTTTCTTACTTAGAAAAGCATTGAAATGAAATTCTTCTTATAAACTGAAATTGAAATAGCATGTCAAAAATGGATTGCTCATGTGCAACGCTATCTTTCATATTTGTGGCCGGATTTTTACGATTTTAACAGAAGTTGCATCTTACAAATGGGAAATGAATGCAAGTGGAAATGCGCTTTATGTAAATCGTTTACGATTACTTTTTAACTTGTTTTATGTAGCATTTAGTATATGATAACTCACTTCATGAAAGATTTCGACATATTGCATGTCAATTGATTTTGACGATGAGGTCTATGAACGTGAACGAACTCTGATTGACCTAAAGAACTTCCTTCATCCTTATTTATTAAGAAGAAGTTGTTTTTGCGCGAATTTTTAAACTTTCATAACGATTTAATCCACTTTTACTACTTACTTTAATTATTTTTGAAGTCAGCCATGTGCTCTTTAAAACGAATTTTTAAGATATTTTGTATGTTACCCGTCACATCTACCGGGTCTTTATGGATTGTCTAAAAGTTTTGTATTCTACCATATGAAGTGTATAACCAGTTGAAACATTTTATTTGGAAAAGGTTTTCGATAAACCTCTAGTGGATGAAGGATAATTGGCGCAATTTAACATATTCTGATATAATTTACTAATACAATCACCTAACGTTGGTTAAATTTTAATCTGGATTACTTAAGCTATGCTTCTTAATTTCTCGGAAAATCATTGTATAACCAATTCTTTTTGGGTGCGCAATTCTTTAACCTAATTTTATTGTGAAAGTGAAAAATTAATTCATTATGAACCCAAAAACTAAATTAAGCAACTAAGGTGTCTTAGTTTCAAAAAGAAAAAGTTATGTGTTTATTTGATTTTATTCGTCTTCCGCAGTATAGGGGTAGCAGGATAATGTTGCAACTGTTACAAATGTAGGTATGTCTTATTTGTTGGCACTTAATAATTTAGGCATTCTGATACTCGTATTTACGTTTCATTTAATTAAACAAGGCAAAATGTATTCTATAGTATGTATTCAATACAAGCAGCAAATAATATTCAATGTAGCTTCCCATGCAGGAGGTAATTCCAATATCTATACAGTATAAAATCACACGTTTCGTATATATTACACTTCATGCCTTAAAAAACTCCGGACAACACTGCAGGTAGGTAATGATATTATCAAACAGTGAAAGAAATAATGGCGTAACACTATGTAAAGGCACATTTAAAATTGTTGTGAAATCAATAAGTTTAGTTCTCAACATTTTTCTAACAATCAAATTTTCTACTATTGCGCAAATGACTATCTTTTATCACACCCTCAACACTAGCATTCACATATACTCGCATATCAGACAATTTGCTTATTCAAATTGACCCAAACAACTATCTTCTTGTTAGCATGGGGAGGTATTAATGAATTCTAGAGAAAATCCAAGAGTTTAACGAGAATAATCCTGTTTGTATGTGCATCAATGTCGTTAAGCTTTTAAATTCGAAATACGAGTAAGATGCCTTATTAAAAGCCTCGAAGCCGATCTCTCTCATTACAGACCTCTTCAGAACAGAACGTCACATTAGGTTCAATGGATGCCGCCACGGCATCCTGGTTAGCGTCGAGTTTTTGAACGGAGCCGGTGGCGCCTTGCGGGACTTTTCATGAAAAAAGACTTATTATTAATATGCGCCACATTCGAGGCGTCTACATACAAAATTTTATTTAAATATCTTAACATTAAAAAAATCGGTGCACATGCGCAAAAACACATGTTTGATTCGAATTAGTTTTACTTTTACTTGAGGTGTCTATATTCAAAATTTCATTTAAATATCTTTACAAATTAAAGAAACGGATTGCGCATCCGCAAAACAATTTTTTGCTTCGGCATTCTTTTACTTTTATTCGAGGTGCCTACATACAAAATTTCATTGAATTAACCAATAAAAGTTTAAAAAAATCATTATGCAACATAAATGACGAGAGCGTAATTTTCCTCCTAATAAATTTAATGCTAGACCAGAAAAATACGGTAGGCACGAAATCCTCCCCCCATTCCTCTTTCAAATAACTTTCGTAAATAGCATTGTGCATTGTCTACATTAGAAATTTCATTGAATACCTTCATAAATAGAACATACAGCATGCGTAAACATAAATTTGAAAACCGGTATTAGTTTTAGTTTCAAGGTGCCTACATATGAATATTTCATTTAACTGCTTTCATAAATAAAAGTTACCATTGCGGATGCGCAAAACCAAATTAAACTGATGTTAGATTGCTTGTATCCAAGTGCCTATGTTATAAATTTCATTTAAATGCTCTAGTAAATAAGGAAGTTGGCATTGCGCATGCGCAAAATTTGCAACTGGTGTTAGATTTGTCTCTATTCCAAATGCTATGTACAAAATTTCACTTAAATGCTTCCATAATAAAAAAGTTAGCATTGCACATGCGTTAACTCAAATTTTTGACACTGCGCATGCGCAAACAAAAAATATGCGTGTGACGCACAGACGAACGCAAAAGTGCAGCCATAGCGATTTTTCACTTTGAGTAAAATACTCTAAAAAATCAGATAGCGCATGCGTAAACAAATTTTTTGATTCGGCATTAGTTTACTTTTATTCGAGGTATCCACAATCCACATACAAAAGTTCATGCAATTCGGTTCATCTAGAAGATGTCAAAGGGTCTTCCTTATTTTTTGATCTACATTGCCAATACACGAACTCGATCTACAATTCGAATAAGAATCCACCTAAAAAATTCATCGTAACGCTCATCCGTTCTCTTTTAAAATCGATGGACAGAACCATCGAGCGAGCGAGAAGACCGAGCGAGCGTTCGGACGATTGGTAGAAAGCATAACACCAAGTAAAACCTCAAACAAGTCAAAAGTTTGGCCACCATCTGCTGCAGTCATACAACTTCGCCTCAGCGAAACTTCCGTCAAAACCCATATACAGGGTGATTCATACAAACTTACAATTTTAAGTGGGAACTCACTGTATATTATTGCTTATTTGGATTTCCTCTCGTAATTTTTAGTGCGACTTTGTGTATCATACATTAACTATCTAAAACGTTTAGCCGCAAAGTGAATATTTAATAAAAAAACACATACGTGTCAACAAAATTGGAACATCGCGGTAATTGGGTCGATCGGCTTAAAGAATTTTTTGAACTTCTTTTCTCGTTTGATGTCGCAACTCTGCCATTTCGGCGTACCTATCGACACCACTGATGCACCAGTCCTTGCATGTATCCATGATCACATATTGCAGGAAACATATCGGAGTTGTTTTTCGTTAAAGGTTGAAAGTTGAATAACCTAAAATGTAAAAATTCAACCCTCCGGTTGGTTGTTCTTACAAAGGCTTATAATAATTCGTTCTTGAAAACTTAGGACACCTTTCCGTTTTAAACCACCCTTTCAGTTTTTTTCACTTGGCCTTCGGCCAGTTAATAATTAAAAAAAACAAACATGTCGTTTATTCGTCTTCAAACGTTTGTAATTTACGTTTTCTGTTAACTTTCACCAGTAAGTACTAGCTCTTAATGTTTTCAAATTTGCTATATTGTGATACATTTCTAGTCGCCTGAATGATGGAGTACGACCGAAACTTAAGTCACTGTTATTTTTAAAAACTTCAACGATAAAACTATATGGGGAAGTTTAGAGATTTTTGAATAACATAATATTAGTTCAACCCCCATTTCGAGAACGAATGGATCCAACTCAAAAAAAGGGTAATGATAGACAAATTTTTTTGCGTTTGGACCCGGAAGGGCTAGGGACAAAGCGTTCTTGGCAGAGGGAAACGATAACGTTCCAGGAAGCATTTGAAAACGGCAATGGCGCGGAGTCAGCGCAGATGAGCTTCGGATAGTGGATCTGGATCAAACGAGCTTAAGTGGAACCGGCCGACCTAATCGACCTCCGCGGCGTCGAGCAGACCAAACCACTGCCAACGGAGATCCACGTCACGGGAATTCGTCAACATCGGAGAGGGGCCAGCGAGGGAATCCAGAACAAGCAGAATCGGAAAGACATCTTGCCCTCGCTGTGGTAAAAAGAATCACTCGTCAGAAACATGCAGGTATAGGCATTATCAATGCAATAACTTTGTTCGAAAATTGGTCATTTAAGTAATGTCTGTAAACATAGAAGTAAAGTAATTATTTAGATTTAGATGAAGTGAACGGACACCAAAAAAGGTGAATTTAAATGTTTTCTTTTGAAAAAGTAAATACGTCACCTATTCTTGTAAGGTAGTAATTGACAACAAGAATTGAGTTTGAATTGGATTCTGCGCTCAAGTCTGTTCATATCCTAAGCATATACTTACCTAAATATTTTTCATGTCATTATCTGTTAGAAAACAGATATTCAATTTTGTAAGTTATACGGACAATGATTGTTCCATTAGGTAAAATTATTGTTAACGTAATATTTTAACGGTGACACTCATGCCTTATTATAAATGTAATAGAGAGAGGGGACACCGTTGCTTGGTAGGGACTTCCCTACAAAATTTGATATGGGGGTTAGTGAACTAAAGTTTTAAATCAAATGAATGACATTCAGCCACTACGTTGTGCATAAATACGCCGCAGGTTTTTTTAGGAGGTTGGGTACATTTACCAAATTCAAAAC
>NW_022170403.1:4825734-4859836 GCF_008802855.1 Photinus pyralis
TCGCCAACTTCTGTAAGTAGCCCAATAACAAGGTGTTACATTATAAGTACATATGTAAAACAAGCATAAATTGTACACAAGTCTTACCGAAATAGCTTAGTAAATGGTTGCGTTATAAGGTAGTAGCATGCTATATTAATTGAGGTTTCGTTCTTGTTAGAGAATTAATAGGGAAACTTCACCAATAGATATGTTTCGTCCAGACAATTCATTATGCCTTTGTGGTTACTTTCCTCCGACAAAACATTTTTGGGATATACAGTGATATTCATTTAGAAGTAGACAGGGATTTTCTGTATGTCTACTTTTAAATGACAAAAACTCTTCTGAAGTACGCCTAATTTTATGCAACCAAAATAACTTCATAAAACAAATGAATTTGCTGTCATAGTGTCATATTAATTAATTGGAATATTATTGCTTTGGCTTTCTGATTGTTATTTTCGTTCGTGTTCGATGTATTCAACTTACGAAAAAGTTGTTATTGTCAATTGGTATAGTTCCGGTAATAGTGGATATGCGATCCACATAGACACCGTAAACAACTCTTACTTTTAACGGAGGATATGAAACTGAATGATTTAATTTTTGTGGAAGAGAATCCCATAAGAAACTTAAGAGAAATAAAAGCATACTATTTACTGTCGCTTTTATTAAAATCTAAAATGGTAATGCAAAATGCGTGCGCATGTTATTTCGGTTGCATAAACTTAGGCGTCTCTCGGAAGCATTTTTGTTATTTAAAAGTTGACATAGGAAATCCCTATGCCTACTTTTCTAAATGAATAACATTATATAAGTTTTGACATCACTAATAGATAGATTTCTTCCAGACGTCCCAATCGCCCTATGTGAGATATAAGGAATTATTTATTTCCTTTCGTTTTCAGTTTTGCACGTTTTGCATGCAAAAACAGCAATAGGAAATAATTCATGGGGAGGCCTTCCTTTGAGACAGCGAAATTTGATAGCCATCTGGCACAACCTCAAGATATAGGCTGCATATTGCAAAAAATTCCAAGACTCTAAGACCATTCCCCTAAAAGTAGTTCAAAACCGCAGAAGTGGGTCCGGATAGAGTGACAGACGTACAGACGGACGGACGGACGGACAAAACGCAACATTTTTTTAATTCTTAAAAATGCAATAAAAATTGGACGGAAGGAGGATCAAACCAATAATGTTTTCTAAATAAACCCACAGGATCCAACGTGTTTCGTTAGGGAGTCACCGTAAAAAAAAAGTGGTGAAATTTCTTCTTTAATTTTTTCTCACCAACCATAAGAGTTAACTGGTGATACGTCTTTGAATAGGTTTTGGGGTACTCTTTCCGATTTTGCGCAAAAAATCTGACTTAGACGAAATTTTGTATCTGAGAATTTTTGCAAATGAAAATCACGAACCGGACATTAGTTTTTGAAAAAATTTGAAAATTTGTAAGTGCTAAGAAACAAATTAAAGAAATGCAAATTTTACCACTTTTTTTGGGTGGCCCCCAAACGACACGTTGGAAGAGTAAAAAAGCATGCGAAGACGTTAAACGGTGAAGAGTTGAGCTAGGAAGCTGTTGTGTCAAGAATTTGGCACATTTTTGAAAGTAGTAAAACTTGCCAGACGTTTGTCGCATCTGTAGCCAGCAGATATTTTTCACTCATTCCATATATAATTTCTGTAGTGCTCTCTTTAATCCGCGATGAATTTTCGTTATCGTCGAGTAAACAAATGAAAATGATCTTATGGAAAACATCATTTTCGTTGTTTATTTGCCAAACAATCCCAATTAGAGAAGATAGATTATTCAGAATAACGTTATCGTTGTTTTTTTAGCTTCGGAGATAAACACATTGTTAGCCAACATTAAATTAAAGGATCAATGGTAATTAAAATGTAACACTTACCTAACATCTTGAGAACACGCCGAGATGTCTGGATCTGTCGTTGTTTTACAGATTCACTTCTTTTGCTCGCGGCAGTCGTGGCGTCATTGCGTCTTCGGAAGTCCCATTGAACCTTTTTCATTTTATTCGAGCTCCTTAGTCTCATTCCAATGAGTACATACAATATTGTAATTAAGCTCATCGGTCCGATGAAAAACACAAACGTGGAAAATTCAAACGAATGAGGAATGATAGTCCTCACAGCGTCGCATTTCGTACTTTCTGGAATTCCATTGATACTAACAACTTCAAACTGAAGCGCTTGCGGCACGGCAAACACAATTGAAACTAACCAAATGATAAGTATAAATTTGACCGCTCTGGAGAGTTTTGACATCGTATGTGATAAGAAGGGGTGGCATATTGCGATATACCTTTCAACTGTAAATGCAGTTATTGTGAGCACGGTCGCGTTTGCAGAGGTTTCCGAAAAAAGTCCTCTGAGCACACAAAAAACTTGCCCAAATACGTAAGGATACCGCGACCATATGCAGTATACCTCTTGAGGAAGACCTGACACTAAGAGCAATAAATCGGAAATCGCTAAACTAAATAGATAGTAGTTTGTGGCTGTATGCATAGATTTGTTACGAGATATCACAACACATGTACTTATATTTCCTATGAGACCAGTAACAAAAATGATCACGTAGATTATAGTAATTGGAATAACAACATTTAAGCTGTCCCGTTTTGGTCCATATAATTTCCTAATAAATTCACTAGAATTATTGTAGTCCAACTGTGTATAATTTTCTGTCGCACTTTCTATCAAAGTTGTTTCCTCCATTTTTCAACTTCACATAAGCACTACTAAAATTTTGCGTACAGAAACGCGGTTTCCGCGCCTGTACAGAGCATTACTATGTGTCAGCCTTCACCGCCAGGAAAGTTGGACGAACTGATGCTAAAACAAATCTGTTTTCACGATAGGGAGTTGCTCTTTCAATTGCGCACATCTATTCCTACGTATTCCTATAACCAAATAGGTAATCCCTAATTCATCTCCTTACTTGAAACACTTTAATCAGTTGTTTCGAGTGCACGTGAATGTTAAAGCATTTCTATACTAGCAAAACAACTATGTATCAAATCTGAACAGGGATGGAACTTTTTGTCAATTGCCAGTTTACATAGGTACGCTGGAGGGTACGCTAATGCATCATTTTGGCATTCTCAATCATAAATTTGCCTCTAGCTTCGCCCCAAAAGATATGAATCTTTCCAAAAGGAAATTTCTAATGAATTTGTACAATTGACAACTGTTGTAGTGTTTCTTATTTATTTATTTATGCAAACAAATTATCCGAGCTTGAGTACAGGCATTATGTAATTGTACCATGATCTAGAAAATGACTGGTTATTACCTTGGGCTGAGAGAGGATAAATGACGGGACCGATTATTTTTACCAGTACGATTAATTACTTGTGAGAAACATTTAAATGGAAAAAAAAAGGTATAGTCTAATGATCTAACTCATATTAACTTAACTGTCTATATCAATATTTTAAACGTAAATTTCTTCAGACCATTAAACTTGGGTCACCGAGAAACATTCGCAACTTTGGAATGGATTTGGCGTGCTATTAAAAAAAAGTAAATTCGATAAATACCTAGGAATAACATAGCATTTAAAGTATATGTTAGAAGTAAGCTCTTTACGTCGCTAAACTTAGGTTTGCCTTTGCAATTCGAGCTGTGCCAAACCTCTCCAGGCAAAAGTTCGAGGTTATTTCGTATTACGGACATTGCCTGATGTGTAATCCGGCAATCTTATGTTTGCCAGCTGTGGGTTAGGAATGTTCGAAATCATTTTGTATAGATATTTAAAGTTATTAATACAGGGCGTCCCAGTGGAAATCGATACATTTTAACCGTAGAGAAAATAAGATAGAAAATTGGAGAAGAATTGCAGTTATTGTTAACCTTAAAAAAAGGAAAGTTTGTGTGTTTGTGATAAGAAGAATTTGGTGAAAATGGGAGACAGACTGTCTCGAAGTACGAGCGAGAACGCAAAGAGTTTTCGTTATGATGACAGCGAACGTGTGCCATTAAAACATTAGAACTCGATATTTAGAGTCATGTCTCAAATAATTTTAAGCGCAATATTTATATTATTTTTGGGCAATGTCTACCCTTTAGTCTCGCACTCAAAACCCTTAAACTCTCTTTACTGTAACGCCGTTTTACTAAGTATCTTTTTCGATATGTTTATTTCTATAGATTTAGTGAAAAATAAACACTATATACAGGCTGTTTCACGCAAACCGTTATCTAAAAGTATTTAGACTTCCATTAATAATTTAAATGTGACAATTTTCATACCAACATAGTTTTTCATGATTTATCGAAAGAAAATATTATCATAATCGTTTCACTTCCGGTTTTATCGGATGTGGATAGCAACTTACTTATTTTAAATAGAACACCCTACATTTTATTACATTTTCGAAATGTACATGAAACTCTACGTCGTTTGATACCAATTTCCCTATACCTAGCATCAAAGGTTTTGAAGTTATTCGAGATTTTTCAAAATTTTTTACGATTCACTGCTTTTTTTAGCCCCTGTAATTTCAAAAAATCTTTCAAAATCAACAATACTGACGTGATGCTACATACGAATAATTTAAATTTTGGCCGCTCTTTTACAGGGTGTTTTAAAATTAATGGTCAAGTTTAATAACTTCAAACCAAAGTTGATTTTTTAATGAAACCTGCTTTAGTTTTTTGCACTTTCAAATGTGGAAAAAAATTCTACATCGATCAATTATTACATTCCCTATATCTATCTGTTATAGTTTTCGTTTTATTTAAGGTTTTCTAAAATTGTGACCGTTATATGCATAATTTTCTTAGGAGGCCTTGAGATAAACACGTTAGCAGACCTTCGCTACTCGTTGCTCATGTTAGTTTATATCATTTAGTATGAAAAAATACTTTAATGAATACAAAGTTAAATAAACGTGTAAACAAATATCGAAATATGCTATAGCATGTACAAAACCAAATTTTGAACCTGGTGGTAGTTTTGCTTTTATTTAAAGTGTTATGTAGGAAATATCATTTAATTGCTTCCATGAATAAGAAAGTTGGCAACTGTTCTTCAAACGGTTTGACAGCTGAAGAAGATTTCAAAAATACGACTTTTAAAAATAGTGATGGAAGGTATCTTGTTGAATTGCCATTCAAGAGGGGCGCACTCTCTTTCTCTGGATCTAGCGATATTGCCTTAAAAAGATTTGTACCTATCTCAAGACAGTGTTTAAAAGAATATTTAACTTTAAGACAAAAGAGATCCTTGGCTTTCCCAACTCAAAATGAAGATACATTTTATTATATCCCTCACCACTGCGTTCTAAAAGTTGAATGCTGTACCACAAATCTTAGAGTGGTGTTTGACGCTAGTGCGGTAGATGTGAATAATAAAAGTTTAAACGATTCCCTTTTAACAGGAGCCAAATTTGCAACACGATATTCAGCCCTGTGATGGATCAGAAACGTGCGTTATTTAGTATAGGCATACAGGAAATTGCTACGGGGGTTCCTTCTGGACTTGAAAATTACCATCGGTTCCGCCCGGCAAGGCAAACCGTCTTCTTCTCAGGCTGCTCAATCGATAAAAATAAATGCTCCGGCTAACTCAAATCGGTGGGCTTTTAACTCTTTTGAAACTGCGTAACAAACATTAACCTGCCGCCTACCAGTCTCCTGCCTCAACTCCTACTCCTCTCTTTCCTTCCCCTCGTTCTTCGTTAAAGACATAGGCACATTGAAACCAAATAGATAATATATTGAAATGATATTAGAGATACAAACAAATTACAGGGATCTAGCAATTCTTCTCTCCTCCTTGTAAAAAAAATAGCTTAACAATGACAACTAAACTAACTAAAAATCCTACCAGGTGAGACTAATTTACTCAAGGGGTGGCCATCCTCTACAGTTTGAAAATTTCAACAACAGGTAATCGTTTTTTACTCCAGCGTGGGCTGGGACTTATTTAAATAAACACCAAAATTTATCCTACTCTTTGGTAATCGTTCATTGGACTTTAATAAACAATCAAATCAAAATTTTTTTACTATAGCTTCATTACCAAAAAGTGGAATTTTACAGAACGTTACAAATTTAATTAGACTAACCTTTACAACATTTGTACAGCCGATCTTGTGAACTGCTGTTTCCTCTGGTACAGGGTGGATGTGATGAAACCTGACACTTAGGTCTCTGTGACTTCCTAGGGGGTGGCTTGAAATTAACGCACGGAAACAAAATCCACGGTGCCTATCCTTCCTCGGACGAAAGCAAAGTTTAGTGTTTGAACCGAAGCTTAGTCCAGGAATCCTTCGCGTGGCGAGTGGGAGACGGCTAGTTGCCAAAGTTTCTACACAGCGGTGTATTTAATTTAAACAGTGACCCCTACTATTTCCTTCCACCGGCTCTTAGAGTTTATTAACTTTGATCGCCTGCGGGAGACAGATTTTTGAGTTAGCGGCACGGCAGAACACAAATTTTTATGAGCGCTATCCGACGGTAAACCGCGATTTGTTCTTGGGTGGTTCGACTTATTAGTTCACCAGCTCTTCTTGGGGCAAATATCTCTCCAAAACGCAGCGCTCCTTCGACAAATGACCGTACGACACTAGTAGGAAATTCCACCTGGGGCGGATCCCGAGTATCGGCGCCTTGAGGACTAGGGCAGCACTTTGAATTATATATCCTCGAGAAATCACAACGTATCCTAACGCGATTCACTGCATCCAAAGTAAACTGGGGTGAAGCTCAAGGGTTCGCCAAAATATCACCTGATCGGAACCTGGGTCTTCGTCGCCCAGAAATCAACGCGAAAAGAAAATAACACTTCGAAACGGGTGCAAAAAGCACGCAACTGCGAGCAAGCGAAATAAACCGGTGGCTCAAAACGCTAAGTGTACCAAAACGATCACTCAAGGTACGTGTTGACCGCTTGACGTACTAACTGCGAGTCTTTTCAAAACGATTGCTCAAGGTACGTGTCGACCCCTCGACGTACTAAACTCGAGTCTCTTTAAAACGATCACTCAAGGTACGTGTTGACCCCTCGACGTACTAACCGCGAGTCTCTTCAAAACGATCGCTCAAGGTACGTGTCGACCCCTCGACGTACCAACCGCGAGTCTCTTCAAAACGATCCCCTTCTTCAGAATTGAAATGAGAAAACCACACCCAAATTACCATAAAACAAAAATGGCTCCCGCTAGAAATTCTCCCATTGGTTTAGATAAAGAAGACTTAACCCACTCTAACTTCGTCGTCAACCTCCAGGAACTGCTGAATAAACTGATCTCACGGTTTTCTGCTGACGAATTTAAAACCCTTATCTCTTGATGGCTCGGTGCTATATCCGCTCCTATTCTCGGTCTAGACGGCGCCTTGGGTGATAAACGAACGACAAAAAACTCGCATTACTCATGATGACGTCAATCAACTTTGCACTCTTCCCACGACGAAATTAAATCTGAGCGAAATTAAATCTATCGGACCATAGTCTTGAGCGAACCGAAATGCCCAAACACAAAATTTCTAACCGCAACAAATAATGAAATATACAGGTACATACATTCACAGATGAAATCTGAAAAAGTCTTTTCCAGGTTTTAACTTCAACGCGTAAGTAAAACGAATTCATTTAGATGTATTTGTTTAAATAATAGTCAAAGATAACACTTAAATAATTTACATTGTATTGTATAATCTGCGTACACGTAATTGAGGATCAACAAATTTATTTACGTCGCGCCTCGAGATTGCATTTACACCGATAAGTAACAATTACACAGCATGCATCATGCAGAAAATAGGTATGTACCTTTACTACATGCATTTTCTGGTCGTAACGGAAGACCATCGATAATCTTTGGTATAGATTTTTCCCCATGCGATCCTGAGGATCTCCAACTTCTGGATCTCATTGAACTACACGTTCGTCCCACAAAGGTCTGTAGTTACGAAAGACGTTTAACCTCCCCGTGCTGAGAGTAGATCGAACCAATTTGATACTTTAGTTTAGCTTTAGATAAACATCTCGTAGGGGTCAATAAAACAAAAAAACAGAGGTTGGATAAAACACCAGCTCTTGAAGAATACGAAGAAATAAAAGATATTTGGAAAGAAGATAACGAATACGCACTAGACTTTATCACGTTTTCGGATTTTTTAAATCGCGTAAAAGGTTGCAACACTCCATTACAAATGGCTAAGAAGTATACAACAAATGTCGACCAACTACTTAACTTAATAAAACAGGCTATTCCCAAATTTACACAAAGAAGCACAAAAGAACGATGCAAGAGATTAATAAACTACATCAAAAGAGACTTAAATAGAGAAGGGGTATCAACATCTCCGTTAAACTCTCCAAGAGGATCTTTGGATCGCAGCTCGTCTGTAGAGAGTTCCTGATCGTACCTTTTTTAAATAAAAATTAATACCAATGGAGAGCTTAAAAGTAATTACTCTTAATGCTAAAAGTTTGAGGAATGATTTTAAATGTTTTGAATTAACTACGTTTCTAGACGTAAATTCGCCAGATGTTGCGTTGCTTCAAGAATCCAACTTCTCAGATTTACCTACTGCTCTAAGATGTTCGCCATACGTTTTCTTTGTAAATAAGCACATCACTAACTATAGTGGCACACTTATAGCGATCAAAACGAACTTAAAAGCTAAAGTAATCGAACACACGGTTTTAGTCGAGTCGTATGCACAAAAGTTAGTAATCTCCATCAATAATACGAGATGGACTTTTATTAATGTTTATGTACCACACAACGTTAATTCAGCCACACAAACTTTATCAAAACTAAATGAAGAGGTCAGCATTATAAAAATAAATGACAATACTATCCTGGGAGGCGATTTTAACTCTACCGAGGACCCTCGAAAGGATCGAAATGGATCGATAGAAAGAAATCTTGAATTTTCAAGAAATTTGAGTATTTTCTTTAGAGAAGCCAATCTTGCAGATTGCTGGCGATTTTTTAATAACGGAAAAGGGGGTTTTACATATTATGCAAACCAATCCAAATCAGCCTCGCGCCTCGATAGAATATACTGTTCGAACAACTTAATTCCTTCCTTAAGATCATCTGCGCTTCACAGTTCCTTCTCAGATCATATGGCCTTGTCTGTTTCATTTACCTTATCGGCCACGTTTAACCAACCACCCTATTGGAAATTCAATAATTACTTAATTGAAGACAACAGTTTCGTTGAAGCCATGAATACTTTTCTGACGTCTGAATGCACTGAAAACATTGATGATCATATAATAGTATCTTGGTGGGATCAGCTTAAACTGAAAGTCAAAGAGTTGTGACTCTCTATCAGAGACAAAATAAACAAAAGAAATATCATGACATTTACAAGTTAAACAAACATTTACAAGCATTCAACCAGGGCCACGCAAATGAAACTGAAAAACACCACATAAACGATTTAATCGAAAAATCAAAAGATGCGTACCATCGAATAAGCGAAAAACACTTAATGGCAACAAAGTATGAAAGGCTTGTTCAATGCGATCGCCCAACACTAAACAAAAAGATAAAATCCGCTTTCAAACCCCTTACAAAATTGAGACACGAAGATGAGGTCTTCGAAAATCCCTTGGAGCTATGTAAATTGGTAAATGGCCATTTCCGAAAAATCTATGGTAAAGGAGCGATGGAAGTCAAAAACTCTAGTCCATTGTTCAAAAACCTCAATAAGCTATCCGAAGAAGATAGACGGGACACGGATCAACCAATCACCGCAGACGAATTAACAATAGCACTTAAGTCCTTAAACAAAAACATCGCTCCTGGAATAGATGGCTTAACGGTTCAGTTCTATACCTGCTTCTGGAACATTTTAAAAAGTAAATTCTGTCAAATGACACAGGTGGCAATAAAAATGAAGCAGTTACCGAAATCAACATCGAAAGCAGTAATCGCGCTCTTGCCAAAGCGGGGCGACTTAATGGAATTATGCAATTGGCGACCTATATCCTTGTTGACTACCGATTACAAAATAATTTCAAAAACCTTATCCGTAAGATTATCGAACGTCATCTCTACAATTGTTTCACCTGATCAAAGCTATGCTGTTCCAGATAGATCAATGTACGACACCATCCACCTTCAAAGGGAGATAATAAACTATGCTAATCGAGAACGGGTACCGCTGGCAATTGTCAGCTTAGATCAGAAATCTGCTTTTGATAAGATTGACCATGGTTATCTATTCCACGTGCTCAAGACGATGAACTTTGGTAATGTCTTTATAGATTATGTCAAGTTGCTGTACGCAAAAACAGTATGTCATATAAGGGTAGATGCATTATTAACTAGCGCCATAGATTTTCAAAGCGGAATTAGGCAAGGGTGCCCTTTATCAGGGTCACTTTTTTCTGTCGCTTTTGAGCCTTTCCTGTCGTTGTCTCGAACACTCCTTAAGGGATTCCCTTTTCCGAGCACTCCAACACCTATCAATATAATAGTGAGTGCTTACGCAGATGATGTCTCGTTCTTAACTTCAAGTGACGGCGATTTTAAAGCATTGGTGAGCTGTTATCGTATATACGCGGAACAATCTGGGGCAGAATTAAATCTGAAGAAATGTAACGGTTTTTGGTCCGGTGCCTGGAAGGATCGAAAGGATACTCCTCTTGGCATCACTTGGTCAACCCACATAAAAGTATTAGGGATCAAATTATCAAACGATCCTCATCAAGATTCTTTTCAAGCTTTTAACCACCTCTCACACGACCTGGACATGTCACTATTAAAGTGGAAAAGTAGATGCCCTTCTGTGTCATTGATTGGACGAAAAACCATCGTGAATCAGTTCATTGCACCAAAATTATGGCACACCCTCCACTGTCTACCTATAACGCATCAACAACAAATCTGTCTACAAAGGAAAATGACTAACTTCATTTGGAAAGGAAAACATTGGGTTTCTCACAATCATTTATGTTTTCCCATCCAACAAGGAGGACTAGGAGTTGTTCACATTCCATCCAAAGTAAAAACTTTAAGGATATGGTTGGCAAAAAAGTTAATAAGTTCTAACGTGGACAAGAAATGGCAGACTATCGTTAATTACACTTTAAGGAAAGCAGATTCTCTCGGTTTAACATGGCAGTGGCTGTTTTTGGAAAAAAGAATACCACAGATGCACATCATATCTGACTTAATCATGGAGGTAATTAAAACTACGCAGCAGTCCGACCTTAGTGTAAAAAATTTTGACCAGTCAAAAATTCCAACACTACTGTCTACATTATCCCCTCGAACGGTTCCACCAATTTTCACTGCAATTTGGGAACAAGCAGGATTCATTACGATAAGCGATTTTCGATCTGGAGGAACATGGCTACAAGAGCGCTCTTTAATTGAACGCCTTGAAACACCGTGCGAAATTTTGGAAAAGGAATTGGTAAACCATTACAAGAGGATTAAATCTATCTTCAACGACTGGTTTCTGGAACAGGACCCAACTCTCTCTAGCTATAACAACGTTTGAGTTTTCAAGTACCAGAATCGAGATTACGAATTAAGCTCTAGTTCACGGAAAAAGCTGCAAGAAAAATTAACAGCGATTTTTTTCCAATTTCAAGAGCAGCAGATATTAACCAATTACTGGTCGCAAAATCCCACCCATTGGCAGACGATGTTTAATAGTTTAACAACCGGGCACGTGTCTGAAATTGCATGGAGATTCTCAAAAAATCGGTTAGCTGATCCAATTTTTTTAAAACATGCAAATTTGAGGAGTGTTGATACATGCGTCAACTGCCCATCAATAAAGTGTGACGCTTTCCACATGATATTTGGATGTCCAAATACATTACGTGTTTGGGACCTAGTATCAAAAATGGTGAAAAGGTTGCTAAAGATTAATACCGTTGAGGACACTTTTTTTTTATGCGGAATAAAAGGTCGCACGAGCGCTCATACGGTAGCAAATTACATAATAAATTTGTCGAAGTTTACTATATACCACCTGACCATTGATGCCATGAAAAATGAAACCCCCCCCCGCAAACTTCAAGACCTCTTTCATCAACAGACTCAGAAACAGAATCATACAGGATTACTTTTGGCATATAGGAAAAGGGACAATCGAAAGTTTTAAATACTGGTGGTGCGTGAACAACGTAATATGTACAGTCAATGAATTCGAAGCCATTGTATGGACTAATGACATGATTTTATCAGCATAACAAATTGTTATTATGTAAATATAATGTTACACATTTGTTAACATATTGTATATAAATCCATATAGTTTTAATAAAGATAATAATAATAATAATAATACTAAATTGTATCTATCTTAAACCCTACAATTTCGCAAAAACATATTGACATACTTTGCTCTATGTGAGCCTAGTGAGCCAGCGAATACTATAATGACGTCAAACCGTGGCGTACGGTGCCGATGTAAACTGTAATGCTACGTTTACACGCGCGGCAAGTAGCCTGGCAAGCTCTCGGTAAGCTGCTCGGCGAATCCCCGCGTACAAAGCAAGCTGTTCACACGCATCTGAGCACAACTCAGAACAAGCTCACAACCAAACATGGCGGACGTAGATGTTTTTGCAGCTGTTCCGTTCGGTTTGACATACCTACTTTTATTGGAAAAAGCAACAACATTGAAAAGAGACGAAGAGCTCGGAGAAGGTGGTGGATGATAAAAATTTATAGAAATCGCACCAAGCCCGTCAACGCATGTAAACAGGTATACACGAGCGCAAACAGATTCACCCTTTGAACTTTGTCGAAAAACCGACACTAGTCCGGATCGGTGACGAGCACATAGACCGAGAGCCCGCGTAGAAAATACCTCGTCATAGCGTACAAAAGGTTTGATATAACTAGGCAGTAGAATGTCACCGTATGATTCCAAAATCGCCCGTCTGCCGGCCCGCGGCGGTCAACTTAGCGTGGGGGCGAATTTTGAAAACTGTTCCAAATCACATAATACCTCGTCACTGGTACACGTATGATTTTTTGCAATCTGATTTGGAAATGTGCACCAAATTGATAGTTGCAGCGGGAGACGATTTATCTCTCACACGCTCGCACTCGCTGGGATTTAGTATACCTAAATTTTTTAACTTCTAAGACGTCTGCCACTATTAAAGCTACACTTAATATCGTCTGCCAGGATATATTTGAAAGTAGTGACAAAAAGAGGAATTTTTTATGAATAATTTTTATACGGTCCTCATGGTTTAAGTTCAGGGGTGTTTTTCCCTACATTGGAGGGCGTCTTTCGCTACCAACGCTGCACTTGAAATCGTCTGCCATAGCATATTTGAAAACTATGGAAAAAATGGGATTTCTTGATACAAATCTTTTCCGTGACCCTTATAGTTTGGTAATTTAGTTGATCACCTAAAGAAGTCACCTATTCAGCGCCGCCCCAAGTTAATGCTGCCACTTACGACTGGCAGACGAGTGATTTTATTATTAGTTTTCAACGTACTTTCAGTCTGTATTGTCGAAATTTTTGTCGCTTATGGTTTAGTTACTATGTACACTGCCTCCCGGTCTACTAGAGCATATATCAATCGAAGTTGCAATGTTAAAATAAATGGTCGTTAAAAAAAATGGTTATACTGGGGATCCTTCGATATTCCGTTGTCTCGGTTTATTAACGAGCTCCTAGCGAGTTTATAATTTTACGGTGTCTGTCCGTGTGTTCGTCCGTTAGCACGATAACTCATAAACGAATGGACCGATTACAATGAAATTTTGCAGGTGGATTCTTTATCAAATTTGTAGAGCGGAGTTCGTGAATTGGCAATGTAGCCCAAAAAATAAGGAAGGTCCTTTTGACATCTCTGTGAGTTATGATCCGAATTGCATGAAATGTAATATGCGTATAGCTTTAGCCATATAAAACGCCATTCCAAAAATTGGACCCAATCGATCAACATTCACAGTGCCCTTTTCGCATCACAACCATTTACAAACCGGATAGCAAACTTTCTTATTTATGAAGGTAGGTATTTAAATGAAATTTGATACATATGCACTTTGAATAAAACCAAATTTAACGCAAATATTTCGTTTTGCACATGCGTAGTGCCAACTTTCTTATTTATAGAGGGATTTAAATGAAATTTGATACATAACCACTTGGAATAAAAGCAACTTTAACACCAGTTCCAAAATTTGGTTTTACGCATGCGCAGTGCCAACTTTCTTATTTATTGGGGCATTTAAATGAAATTTGATACATAGCCACTTGGGGTAAAAGCAAATGTAGTGCCATTTTCCAAATTTGGTTTTGTGCAGGATCTGCAGTGCCAACTTTCTTACTTATGCAAACAATTAAATGAAATTTCATACATACAGGGTGACAATTTGAAAACTTACCACCCCCCATATCTTAGTAAATAAACGAGATATTTAAAAAAATGAAAATCCGTTTCGGTAATTCGGAGGGGGAATCACAATGACATAGTTGGCGACGCACCCCCTCCAACCCCCTGCGCCCCAGCCACCCCAACTTTTAAATCTTAAACAGTGACCCCCCATGTGTGATACGTCGTTGGAAAGCTCTGAAAAAATGCTTTCCAACCATACCAAATAGCATTACATTTAGGTTAGTAATTATCGTGCAAATAAAAAAATAAACATGGAAAATCGTATTTAACTTGAACTTCCAAAGCCGACTCGACAGCAACTCATTTTTGATCGCCAGTTATAATCTATTCTCAAACTCTTGTCGAACCTTTCCAATGTTGGTTTTTCAATATTTCGACATTCCTGAATTATTCTCTGTCTTAGTTCGTCTAATGTTCGCCGGTTGCGTTTTAAATACGACAGATTTCAAATGTATCATATTAGTTTATTTTTTGATTTGCACGATAATTACTAACCTAAATGTAATGCTATTTGGTATGGTTGGAAAGCATTGGAGAGCTTTCCAACGACGTATCACACATGGGGGGTCACTATTTAAGATTTAAAAGTTGGGGTGGCTGGGGCGCAGGGGATGTGAGGGGGTGCGTCGCCAACTATGTCATTGTGATTCCCCCTCCGAATTACCGAAACGGATTTTGATTTTTTTAAATATCTTGTTTATGGGGGGGTGGTAAGTTTTCAAATTGTCACCCTGTATACACTTTAAATAAAAGCAAAACCAACATCAGGTTTAAAATTTGGTTTTGCACATGCTATAGCCATACCCAGGAGCTCGTTTTCTATATTTGTTTAGTTTATTATTTTCTATTATTGTGGAGATTAGCGTCAGAGATATTGGCTTTTGTTTGAGGGTTACTGTCTTTATTAAAGTTGGCCACCATTTTCAGGCTTCCGTTCGCGCTAGCGCACGCAGACCTAAAGGGATGTAATTTTGCACTTCCATTCCTTCGTTTTCCGTTACCTTTTTGTTCGGCACGTTGGTCGAAAGGTTAATTTCCCTTAAGGTAGATTGAACTTTTAAACAAGAAGCTGTTCTATCTTTCGCAATTCACCTTTAAATGTGATTTCGAAATTGGGTGTGTCTCGATTTGCACTTATCTCGTTATTGAGGAATTGAATGGGAATTTTTTACACGTGCCATCCCGTATATGACGGTTGGCCAGCCGTAATTTAATTATTATTATCATCGTATTTGTATTAATTGGTTTCTACTGCCTCTCATTAACTTAAGAGAAAGTCTTTCCTCCGGGTACCTCCCACTAAACAATACCAGCCCAGCTCGAGGGTGTTAAGAGATATCAGGGTGTTTCCCTGCGAAGATATCAATTTAATTGAGCGCAATATCGGTGTCAATCTTATCAGTCCACCTTGAAGTCATTTTATTAATTGCACCACTATCTGGACACAAATTAGATAGGCATCCGAACAACTGGATTTGCCCGAGACATTCAACCAGTCAGGGGATACCTTGGTCAGTAATTTACTGTAATTCTTACCGATGCATGATCTGCGCGTATCTTACAAAGCTTTGGTAAGTAGATAAACACCCAGTTTTTCACAAACATTCAAGACTTGGGAAAAACCCAAGGCCATGACCTTGGTTGACGTCGGGGGGGGGGGGGGGGGGGGGAGCAAGGTGTTCCTATTCTACTTTCATTTCTTGCCTACTGTTTCGACAAAAAATGATAAACCAATATTTTTTGGCATTCCAGTGTTGTGAAATATTCTAATTGGCGTGAGGATGACGTTGGAACACCCTATATCAAATTTTACTACATCAAGAGAGCGCAGTTTAAAATATTAACCGACGCGACGTGTCCGCGTATTTTTCGACGACGGAATTTCAAATTTCTTTTCGTATTTATTTTTTTCAAGCAGAATGTTCAAAATGATGATGAATGTATAATAAATAGCCTGTTACGCAAAACAAATTATTTATATTTGTGCGAACCATTGGATTAAGAGCTTAGAATTAATTAACAATCATTTTTCAAATGAGAAGGTATTTCGGGAATATTTATATATCCGATAACAAACTGCTGAAATGTACAATTCAACTTTTATAAACGGTTTTTAGCAAACTGACAGTGAATTATTGTGTTTTTATTAGTTGCAGAAATGAAGTTGTCGGATATTGGAAAAAGCTCAACCCGAAAACGAATTTTAACCAACAAAGGCGGTAGGTGGTATATTTGTTTGCAATCGATTTGTATAAAAGCTCTCACACTTACATAGTTTCAATAAAATTACACTATTTCCAATTTTTGTCGGTTTAAATTATTTCTCCTTCATTTGTATATTCAAGTTAATGTAACAGGCATTGTTTATCTCTGGATATCTACACAAAATTGTGATTGTATTCTACTTCACAGCGCTGAATTTTGTATTTACTCGGGCAAAATAAGTTAGTGGTTTTATCCTTAGCGTGTTGACGTAAGGCATGCAATTCAAACCGGTCCTTTACAAAGAAAAACCTACAATTACTCGCATTTTCAAACGCGAAAGATAATTACGTTTTATTTGTGGTTTACCTACAAAAAGCTAAGGTCTACAGTTGCACAAGTTATAAGTCGTAAACTGTTTATGAAAATTCTATCATACTAATAAATCAGGTACAAATTGTGCACAACTCTTGTGCAGATAAAGCGCATTTTTTTAACCCAAATAGCTTTTGTTTTGACATCACTAATGGATATATTTCTTGCGGACGTCTCAATCGCCCTTTGTGAGTACCCTCTTCCGACAATCATGAACATGAAGGATAAAACTAGTTCCACTCCCCCCCCCCCCCCCCGTACTTTGATAAGAGGATACAAAGAAGGCAGTAGTTGCTAGAAAACGGTTCCTTTCGTTGAGACCTTTCATTAGAATACAATGAGAGGTAAAATTAATTTCACCCAAAATTATTAACAAAAATGACATCTTTGCGTCGGTATGGCGGCTATCCGGACCCGTCGGTGCGGTATGACAGGATGATTTTCGTGAATGACTGACTGAGGACTGATGCTCATAAGAAAATGAGCTTGTAGCAAATCATCCCAAAAAAAACAAACAATCGACAGGTTCAAATGAATATGGCGGGCTATAAGGCCCACCGGAAAAGTATGGCATTTCGTTTCCGTCATTTGTTTTGTCACCGACTTAGACATCTGCAAGAAATATATCCATTGGTGATGTCAAAACAAAAGCAATTTCCGTTAAAAAAAGCGCTTTATCTGCACAAGAGTTGTGCATAATTTACACTTGTATTTATTTATTTATTTATTTGTTTATTATCTCTCTCTTGTTCTGGGCCCTCAACAGACTTGCGCCCAATTACAGAGTGACCCGCATAATGCTTTTTAGAGGTGCCTCTGCAGATGATTTTAAGTTGCTCTATACTACTCCGTTATTTACCTTACGAATTAGGAAAACTGCAGGAAAACCTAATTCGGAGTAACCGGCAGAATGCTCGAAATTGGTCTAAGGCAATTCCCATCTCTGTCACACATGAAAAATTCGTATCTCAGCCCAGGTTCGAACACCCGATCTTTATAGCCCAACGCTCTACCATTGAACCACAAACCGGTTTTGGTGGCTGTTCGTCTTTCGCCATTGCCTGCGATATTCGATTTTTTTTGCGTTCCCGCAAATACGTCGTTTTAAAATTTTTAAATTTCGATAAAACTTGGGTTGGAGTTCATTCCGGCTTAGCCATTGCTTGGGGTCCGTGAAGTGAGCTGACCATGAAAAGCACAAACAACGGATTTAGGTTTAATCGTTTGTGCCTCGTTTGTGCTCGTTTGTGCCGTTTAAGGTAAGTCAGCAAAACCAACCATACAAAAATTATGGACAATTCAAAATGGTCAGCTGACTTCACGCACGAAATTAAAGCACAAACGACGGGTTTAATTGCAATCGTTTGTGCTTCGTTTGTGCTCGTTTGTACCGTATAACAAATGTCAGCAAAACCAACCATTCGAAAATTATGGGCAATTCAAAATGGTCAGCTGACTTCACGCGCGAAAATGAAAGCGCAAACGGGGGCTTCAGGCTCAATTGTTTGAGTTTAGTTCTTGCCGGTATGTCCGATATAATAAGTCTTTAAGAGAACCAGTAATACCTACACAAAGATATAAATGCATGCATAAAATTGCAGAACACCTAACATAAGATGCACGAATTCAAACAGCTGTAGATAGTGTAAAGACTTACTTATTTAACGTATCTAAGTAATTGTACATAATATGTAACTGTATGTAAAGTTTCATTCCGAGTTTCATTCCCTATGTTATGTATCGAGTTCGGACTTTCGCTAGATTATTCCCTATGCCTCTTAGAAGTGTAATAATTCACTATAAGCTTTAGAACAAAATGTACCCAAAATTATTCTTTACACATGAATTTGGAGTTGTAAAAGCTTTCAAAGGCATTATCTTGATGCTGAAAGAGTACCTACATCACGTGCACATTTGATAACCGCATGTGTGTGATTCAAAGATGTTAAATTATTTTTCTGATGCCACATGGATTTTGATCAAAACATGTCAAAATCGTTATTCTTGCACTGAGATCGATGGGAAATGATGTATCATCTCAATGACCAACACATGAATTTGATGCATGTTTGGCGACCACATGGACTTTGATCAAAATATGTGAAAATGGTTATTCTTATTCATGTACCAAGATCATTGGAAACAAAATTAATAGCATTATCTCAATGCCCAACACATGAATTTGATGCAAAAATTCTGAAATTTAACTTTTATTTTTGCAATTCGATTCTAGTTGACTCGTCGATTCTAGTTGACGCCAGCTTTTACAGTTTTTCTTCTCACCACTAAACTTGCATGGTATTCGTTCAGAAGTTTTGAAATAAGTAGTGCGATAACGTTCATTCTTATATATCAATATTATTAGATCGGTAATTATTTTCTTAATAGTGTTATTGTGATCATCATAATCACGCTACCTCGTTTTATTATACGTAATATAATATGATAACATTTATTTAATAATGAAGATTTTAAAATCAATTAACGTGTACATCTTGTAGGTATGTATATCTACTACACTAAAAAAAATAACCTGAGAGTCGGAAACTATACTCTATTCGTATTAATTTTTTTTCAAATGTCTGTAATAGTGCTTCCGCCTTCTAGTTTTGTATAATTTAATAGCCCTTGAACAAATTTAAAAATAAAAAAGTAATTGAAAACTTCAACAATGCATTCTAATTAATAATCGCTGTTTAATATACAATAAGGCGGACATTTAAAAACTTTTCAAATAAAAAATACTGTTTCTTTAAATATCAAAGTGACCCACCAGGCCGCACCCCCTTAAGCACAACCCATACTGACCTAAGAATCTGACAAAACAATACCCAATTTCTGATCGTCTTTGGAAAGGTTATTACACATCTTGGAAAACGTACAATATGCCTGGGTATTATTTTTTTTTAACTAAGAAAGATATCAAATGAACTGATAAATGTGGTTGTTGTAAAGGCTACGGAGAATCCTAACGTTTTTTTTAAATAATTTTAATTGTTTGTTCCACACTTTAAGCTATTTTGAAAAATAAAGAAACGTGTAAACAAATATAGAAAACGAGCCCCTGGGTATGACTATAGTATGTGCAAAACCAAATTTGGAAACTGGCGCTACATTTGCTTTTATTCCAAGTGGCTATGTATCAAATTTCATTTAAATACCTCCATAAATAAGAAAGTTTGCAATTCGATTTGTAAATGGTCGAGATGCGCAAAGGGCACTGTGAATGCTGATCGATTAGGCTCAACTTTTGGAATTGCGTTTTATATGGTTAAAGCCATGCGCATATTGAATTTCATGCAACTCGGTTCATAACTAATGGAGATGTCAAAAGGGTCTTCTTTATTTTTTTTGACCTACATTGACAATTCACGAACTCCGATTCTACAAATTTGTTATTGAGGAAATCGAAAGTGTACTTTTGTACTTTTTGTAAGTGCCACCTTAAGTCGGAAGTCGTTAACATCTTTTTTTTATAGTTTTCCATATTTTTTTGAATTTATTTCTTTTATATAGGAGTGTAGTGTAGGTAATAAGAAATCAAACTTGGCGTTATGCTTATATTTTCTAAAGCTACCGATTTCGGTCTATGGCCATCATCAGGGTGTGGTAAAATGTTTTATAGATTTATAATATAAGTACCGTCAAATAGTTAAAGCTAATAAGTTGAAACATTAGTGGTAAAATTTTGGCATATCTAATGTAGTGAAAGTCTGAAATGAAAAGATTAAGATATATGACTACCAGTAAATTGTGACTATACATATATTAAATAAGTTTAAAAATTTAAACAATTTTACCAGTATTGTTTCAACTTATTAACTTTAACTATTTGACGGTAAGTACGTATATTTATAAATCTCTATCACAATCGTAATAATTAGAACATTTTAGCACAGCCTTTGGAAAATATAAGCATAACCCCAAATAGGACTTCTTATTACCTACACTCCTATAAATTGTTAACCCTATTTAATGGAAAAGCAAAATATTGTTTTGTCTTGTAAAATATTAGCATTACATATGATATGTAAATATGAATGTATTTCTTCATAAAACCGATTTAATTACTCAATGATAAAACTTTACATACAGTTAGGTACATATTATGTACAATTACTTAGATACGTTAAATAAGTAAGTCTTTACACTATGGTTAAATCTACAGCTGTTTGAATTCGTGCATCTTATGTTAGGTGTGCTGCAATTTTGTGCATGCATTATATCTATAATTGTGTAGGTATTACAGGTTCTCTGAAAGACTTATTATATCGGACATACCGGCAAAAACTAAACTCAAACAATTGTACCTGAAGCCCCCGTTTGCGCTTTCATTTTCGTCCGTGAAGTCAGCTGACCATTTTGAATTGCCCATAATTTTTGTATGGTTAGTTTTGCTGACTTTTGTTATACGGCACAAACGAGCACAAACGAAGCACAAACGATTGCAATTAAACCCGTCGTTTGTGCTTTAATTTCGTGCGTGAAGTCAGCTGACATTTTGAATTGCCCATAATTTTTGTATGGTTGGTTTTGCTGACTTACTTTATGCGGCACAAACGAGCACAAATGAAGCACAAACGATTGCAATTAAACCCGTCGTTTGTGCTTTAATTTCGTGCGTGAAGTCAGCTGACCATTTTTAATTGCCCATAATTTTTGTATGGTTGGTTTTGCTGACTTTTGTTATACGGCACAAACGAAGCACAAACGATTGCAATTAAACCCGTCGTTTGTGCTTTAATTTCGTGCGTGAAGTCAGCTGACCATTTTGAATTGCCCATAATTTTTGTATGGTTGGTTTTGCTGGCTTTTGTTATACGGCACAAACGAGCACAAACGAAGCACAAACGATTGCAATTAAACCCGTCGTTTGTGCTTTAATTTCGTGCGTGAAGTCAGCTGACCATTTTGAATTGTCCATAATTTTTGTATGGTTGGTTTTGCTGACTTACCTTAAACGGCACAAACGAGCATAAACGAGGCACAAACGATTAAACCTAAATCCGTTGTTTGTGCTTTTCATGGTCAGCTCACTTCACGGACCCGCATTGCTTGTGCTATTCTCGAAGCGGCAGCTAACCGCCCGATCCGCTTGTGGAACCCTTCGAACGATGAATTCCAAAGCACGCCTTCTGTTCTGCATAACTTCAAAAATCGTCCGGCGCCTCTTGAGGCGAAAGCGGGCAAGAATTCATCTGCAAAACGAAGTGTTGTAGATTAGGTACAGTTTAAATCAACACGTTGTAAATACCTCAGGAGTACTCTCACTGAAATGAAATTGATTTTTTGCGATTATATTTCACGAAAGGACAAGTTACTTGCGATCTGCGTAGATTACACGAAACCGTAACCCTTAATAGTGGCCAATGGCCCATATGAATAAAAAGAAGCATATGCTTATACTTGCAAAAATTCAAAGTAATTACTCGTAAGTGCCCCCTCACACTGGGCGACTTAGCAGCGCTGGTTAGCCATGGGACGGGACGCAGTGCAGAGCTGCTGAGCAGCCCAATGTGAAGGAGCACTTACGAGTATTTACTTTGGATTTTGCAAGTAAAGCATATGCTTCTTTTTATTCATATGGGCCAATGTCATGGACAGTCATACAGGAAGCAATACAGCTGTTCAATCGTTTATACAAAACACGTGATAAATCGATAACGAACCCGCACGATTCGCAACGATTGCGCCTGATTCCGTAAGCGATAATGTATGAATTGAAATAATCCATTTCTTACCTCTTACTACTTACGTCTTGCGTCTTACGGAAAACCTCTGAATCACCATTATAATTTGAATGTTTATTTTTCTTATATCTTATCGTTACCTCTTACCGCTTACCGTTATGGAACTCTGAATCGGCCTTTAATGGCGTATTCTATATGATAATAGTTTAAACAAAACTTGTATTGCGAAAAATAGTCGATTCATTATAAACTCTATTATTTAATCGAGCATCTCGATATAACCTAACCAAGCTTTTAAAGTAAAGCTTTATGTCATTATACTGCCGTTCACATTAACCATCCCCTTCAGAACTTAGTTAACTAACTCTTAAACAGTTGGGTAGCTAGTCAATTTAAGTCCAGGACACAAAGCCTTGATCTACTAATCTAGTTATGATGTTGGGTCATTAGGAATTCAAAAACAGTGCCGATAGTTGGTTATTCATAACAAACGTAAAACTATAGATACGTTTTGACTTTTTTAATTATGTATAGGCAGTTACGCAATAGAAATCGTACGGCGAGGCTGGGCAAATACGATCAATTAATTAAAGTAAGGTATTCATTATTGACTTCTGCCACAAAATCCTGCTGTTGATATTTTACATGCCTGTATAAAAAATTGAGCATTGACAGTTCAAAGGAGAAAAGGTTGGGTAGATTCTCTTGAGAGAGGTACGCAAAATTTTCAGTTTTCGCCGCGGGTGGTTTCGTCCATTCGTTTCAATTGTTTTCATTTGTTTTGTTTTTGAACATTTAATGTCAAATTAGGTCGATAATTTGTACCTTTAAATTATTAGGTATCTGTGATTTTCTATAATAGCGCTCGAATAAATTCACCATATTTTAGCGAATTATAGTATTATAATCACGATGCAAAGTTTCGATATTATTGCAAATAATTAGGCACTAACAATAGGTACACATTTTTAGGTACACTTCTATCCTTTCTATATTTGCATATTTGCTTCATTTAATAGAAATATTAGCGCCTCGTTATATAACAAGTTTACCGAAAAGGTCTAGGAAATATTCATGTTCTTCTGTAAATTACCTGATTCAAAGGTAATTAGTGGTAGCACAGACAACATACAGGGTGACAATTTGAAAACTTACCACCCCCCATATCTTAATAAATAAACGAGATATTTAAAAAAATCAAAATCCGTTTCGGTAATTTGGAGGGGGAATCACAATGACATAGTTGGCGACGCACCCCCTCCACCCCCCTGCCACCCCAACTTTTAAATCTTAAATAGTGACCCCCCATGTGTGATACGTCGTTGGAAAGCTCTGAAAAAATGCTTTCCAACCATACCAAATAGCCTCGCAAATAGCATTACACTTAGGTTAGTAATTATCGTACAAATCAAAAAATAAACTAATATGATACATTTGAAATCTGTCGTATTTAAAACGCAACCGGCGAACATAGACGAACTAAGACAGAGAATAATTCAAGAATGTCGAAATATTGCAAAACCAACATTTGAAAAGGTTCGACAAGAGTTTGAGAATAGATTATAACTGGCGATCAAAAATGAGTTGCTGTCAAGTCGGCTTTGGAAGTTCAAGTTAAATACGATTTTCCATGTTTATTTTTTGATTTGCACGATAATTACTAACCTAAATGTAATGCTATTTGGTATGGTTGGAAAGCATTTTTTCAGAGCTTTCCAACGACGTATCACACATGGGGGGTCACTATTTAAGATTTAAAAGTTGGGGTGGCTGGGGCGCAGGGGGTTGGAGGGGGTGCGTCGCCAACTATGTCATTGTGATTCCCCCTCCGACTTACCGAAACGGATTTTGATTTTTTTAAATATCTCGTTTATTTACTAAGATATGAGGGGTGGTAAGTTTTCAAATTGTCACCCTGTATATGTTGTCTGTGGTGGTAGTGATGCAACAGACGTCTGCTTCTGTTTCCGCAAGTGCGGAAGTTCTGCATATTTTTTACTACCGCTTCCGCGCGATTCCGCTATTTTGCAATGGAAATACACCGGAATTTTTCAAACATGGCAAGGTGCACTCTGCGCTCTGATTGGTCGAATGATTCATTGGCCAAATGTAACAACGCAAATGACAAACCTGTCTTTTTAATCAAATGCAAATATACTGAAAAACAAAATCCCTCTTGTAAAACCCTTTACAATGGCATGGTGTAGTGTAAAGATCAGAAAGGCCTTTTATCAACATTTCAGAGGAAATCTTCAATTACACCAATGCGTCTCACTGCAGCAGGCTATGTCTTTCCTCTTGTAAGTTCCTTCTTCGTACAATCTGTTCAACAGACCACATTCTCTTTGGTGTGGCACAATAATAGTTATTAATGATACCAGTTCGTTTATGTTTATGATCGTCTTAATGAAACGCGTGTATAAATTCACCAAGCGTAGCCGAGTGATTTTAGTTACACAAGTTTCATTAATAACGTTCATATAGAACGTGTATCATTCAAAATTTAATCTACGCGACGACAGTCCAAATAGATTTTATTCAGATTTTTGAGTTATATCTAAACGTTTTCGTAAATTAAGATTCAAAATTATCAAGTGCCCATACTAGGGGATGTTATGGTAATCGCGTTTGTCAATTTTGACGTTTGCTATAGAAAATAGTATCACAGAATACGGCCTTCTCAGAATAGAAACAGCAATGTTACAAATTTGTATCATAGATATATAAATACATAGATACAGCCATACACCAACCTAGTTCAAAAGGACGTACCATCTATTACCATCACTTTCGGCACATTAATTACGTATAGCGCTATCCTTTATAGAGGTACCCTGAGCATGGAAGACAAGATTCGCATTATTTATTATAACTGTCAATCAAATTGTTAGCACAAATCGCACAGAAAATTATCATATTTTGAGACTTTACAACATAAATAAACCGCCTTTTTATTTATTTAAATCGCATAGCAGCAAGAAATGTTACATTTAAAATGGAAGATGTTACTTAGAAAGCTGGCAAATGAAGAATTTGAAAAAATTACAGCTGACAACTGGAAGAAAGTGTGTGAACATGTGGAAAGTGATTAATTTAAAAGAGAAGTTATATTGGTTGATGTTTCTGAACTTTAAAATAAGTGTTAATAATGACAGTGATTATTCGGATTGTGAACTTTTACAAACGTAATGAATGTTCACTAAATGAGTATTATCACATTGGATATCATTGTTAAGATGTTGTATTTATTTTAAATAAATGTACACGTGTAGCTTACTTACTACAATTAGCACTATAATTTCAAAAAGAAACCCCACCGATTGGACATATGTCGAAAGGTAGGCAAGACGCGTAGCGACCAAAATTTGATATTGCACGCACACACAGTCTATAAATCTCGTTTTCCTAAGAATATTGCACGGATCCTTCTTTGTGATCATGATACAAACGCACTGCATCAACATCATATAGGTCAAAATGATAATTGGAAACGAATTCACTTCCTGTCGCAACGTAATCTCCGTTACCATTACGCCTAAAACCATGCAATTAAAATGTTGAACATAATCTTTACTTACTTACGGTTTTTTTGATATTCTGCAAGCCAGCAATGAATTCACTGCAGCATCAAAATCAGAGCAGCGCCATCTGGTGACCAGCCATGAAGTAATTTCCCCAATTCGATCCAATTCATAAATATCGATAAAGAATACACAGTTGTTAAATTAAAGTGTATTTAGATACAATCACATTACATTATTTAACACATCAGAGAACTTAAATTACATGTTTACAAATTACATATAAAACTCAGAAGTGAGTGAAACTTACGCTTTGTAGATGTTAACACTATGCAGAAAGATCCTTACATAACGATTTGTCGTACGAAATATTTGGTTTTAATTGCTGTTTGGACTACATATTTTTGTTAAAAAATATCTTTAGAACTAAATTTTTTGTTCCAAGAGGTAATAAAACCGTTTCAGCAAATTGTCACACAAGTTTTTGACAACAAATGTTAACTTGATCCTGGTGCTTACTTGTTACTTGAGAAGCGAATTATCTAAAACGTATTTTTTATTCATTATCTAAAAGGAATTACAATATAAGTATCTACGTCTATATAAATATAAAACTTAAGTCTACACCCTTTTGCGCCTATACCGTTGGTAATTTATAAATTCAATACCTTGCATAAATAGGAGAGAAATAACAGCACATTTCAACCCTCTTCGCGTTTCGAGCACAAAACAATCTGTTTCAAAATATGGGAAACGATGCCTTTTTGATATTTTATCGTTACAGTCCGCCACACAACACTTTTTACGCTCACATAACTTGTTCCTATTTTAAATCTTTCAAAAGTCAAAATTGACATGTGTAAAACCATGTGTACGTATAAAATTGACGATAAAAATATTTCCTGTAACGAGCAAAATTACAGGTTTTGCAAAAAAATATTTGAGTCTGCGATAAATAGTTCTCCGTACAACCACGGGAAACGCTGTAATCAGTGACAATTTAGCGCCATTTATGTTTCTGTTCTGTGAAGGTCTTATTCTGTGAATAGTATTGTCTGCGCCGTGTATACTTGGGTATGACTCATCGATGTATATGGTAATAATTAACTTACTGTTCACTTTGTCTCTTACAGTCTGACACATACTGCAGCTTATTAGAAAAGGATGGCAATTCGCCACATGAGTCTGCTGCGCAATTCATATTGCCGGTCCAAAACGTACGTCTTCCATTTGCATTAATTTTTTGTCTGTCATTTGACATTTCGCGTGTACCTGGTTATTCCCTATTTTTACGTTTTTACGATAAATAGGCACATCAAGAAACGGTTTCTTTAAAAACTTCTGGGGGTCGATTTTTGAAACCAGTCGCATCTATTCGTATACGCTTAGTAGATGAGAAGACTTAAAAACGTATACGTTTTCCAAATGCAATTTTTGACTACTGTTCGTAACTGCCTGGGAACCGAAACGTACAGTGCATATGACAACGTCGCCTTTATTGATTGATTAGAACTAAAACGGACTATTTGACGTTCATTGACGTTTGGGTTTGAGCTTAGGTGGTGAGGTGAAGATATTGCTCAGTCATTTCAAATTAAAGAATAATAATATTTTAGGCACTGATTAGCATGAATACTGAATACACGATGGACACGCCAAAGCGAGGGTGCAATACCACGCAAAACCAAAAAGGGTGGCTAGTAGAGTTTGCTAAAAACCACCCCGATATAATAGCAGGGAAACAAACTACGATTTTGACGTGCAAGAAAATGCTAGACTCATGGAAAGAAGTAGCTGATACATTTTGATAAAATGTGCTTCATTTAAGACGGGCGATAATTGCGTTCGGCATTCTCTAAATTGTCTATTACAAACATATTCACAGCTTCATCCATTGTTTTTAGTAGAAACCTTTCAAGTCTCAAGAGTCAAAACTTCAACACTAACCAATACATAACCCACAAAACGTCAGTTGCGAGCGTTTGCGAACGCCATTTACCCGCTCTCAGAAAAACGAACACAATTGATCGTATACGCAATATAAACGTATGGTCAAAAATTGCAAATATACGTTTCTTTACGAATACGTATACGTTTTTAGGAAACATACGGCCAAAAATCGACCCCAGTCATTTGCGGAGTACGAAAGCGCGCTAATACACATTCGCCTTCCATATGTGAACGGAAAGGAGAATGTGTATTAGCGCGCGGCCGAATGTCTACGCACATATCACTTAGGGCCGGTATTATAAAGCCCGCTTGAACGGAGATTGGCGTTCAATCGTAGTTTGAGTGCGATTGCGCGTATTATAAACGCCGTTTAAGTTGTAACCAGAGCTCAATCTCCGAATGAAGTCAACCCGCCAATTTTCTCGGATTTTGGCGTCCAAACGGAGATTAGGCGCGCGCACGTGTAAAGAACTGTAACCAGTTTATTTTGTTTTGCCATTTAATATTTATAACGAAATGGAAATAATTGAAATTGGACGTGCAAGAGATCGGTTACTGTGGGCAGTAAGCGACGATGACTCTTCATCAGAGGATGAGTTCATTAGAAGAAGAGCAGAAATTTTAGAGAAGGTGTTGAACATTTCGGCAAGTGATATGAAGAGGAATTTTGGCAGAGATTTCGGTTATCCAAGGATACTGTTAGATCCCCATAAAACAGGATTCAAGCACTAAATTGCTCGCTAAATTGTCCCCCAAACAAACAAGTAGGTTTGTGCTTTTCTATGGAAATTCTATTATTTTTGCGAATTTACGCAACTGGGTGTGTTAATTAATTAATAATAGCCCATCAATGGTGAGGCTGTCGTCACCAGCTCTAGCTTCATTACCAGTAAGGTGCTAGATCATATTTTGTCTTCAGTTACTCAAATGTGGCTCAGTCAATGCAGCGTTATACTTCTCTGCAATTTTCTTCCATGCGAGGGTGTATAAACACAGAATGATTAGGGATATAGATGCAAACAAAAAACTCACAACTGATGACATCCTGATGCTTTACCTTGTTCTTGGTAGTAGAGGCGTCCGCCCGTTTATTTTCAATATATGTAAATATGACTTGTCTTGGCACAGTGGCAGGCAAAACAGCGCTATGTAAAACGATTTAGCAAGGGGATGAACAGATCAGCACCGTTACAGTGGCAGGGGCAAATGGCACAAAAGCGAAAAGAACGAACGGCACGGGCGCGATGGGTGCGAAGAACGTAAACGTCAAGCTGTCACTGTCAGCTGACGCATCGGCCACTGAAAATTCTGCGCTCTGATTGGTCCTCGGTTCGCCCGCAGTGTTACCATCCTAGGGATCGTAAGCTCAAACGGAGATTAACCAAACGCTCTTCCCAAGGTGTTTATAATACGCAACCGCTCTCAATCTTGGTTTGACGTTCAATCGCCGTTTGATTAATCCGCGTGAACTGTACTTTTATAATACCGGCCCTTAAAGGTCAATTTCATAGGTATAATAATTTACGGAATGGTTATGGAAAGGATATGGTATGGAAACGTGAGAATCAACCTTAAAGCACAACAGGTATTTTTTGTCTATGAACGGTATAAGTATTAAGTAATCTATAAGAGAGGCTTTGAGCTATCATTGCGAAGTGGTTTTATAAAATTTGCAGGCTGCTTCTGAGTGGAACCAGAAATTGAGTAGGATTGTAATTTTTCCTTATTTTTATCCCAACGATCATGTTCTCCGTCCTTCATGGAAGGGGTAACTATCTATCTATCTCGCTGACACAGCACAAATCTTGCCGAGGGTGTGTTCAGAAAATCGCTCAAAGGTTTACCAGGGATCTTTTAAAAGATGCAAAAAAAATAATCCATCGATTAAAACAACATCTACAACTGGCGATGAACTAGGAGCATTTGGAGAATCATACTTCCGAATAAGTTTCAGCAAAACAAACTGGTCGATTTTAATCATCGATCCATTAATGTTGCATAAAAACAACAGCACTGGAGTCAGAAGATAGTTTAGTACGAGCTGAAGGTCTATCTTCTTTTCTCTTCAGGTTTTATGTTTCTCAGTGTGAAAAGAATGCAAGAAATACCGACAATCTTATCGCGAAATAAACAATTTATTATTCTTCCTAATTTAATTCGTTTGGTAACTCCAAGCGGTGCGTAAATCTATAGCTATCTCTGTTCATTGTGCTCTCGCGCGCTTATCTCTCACACGCTCGCACTCGCTGGGATTTACTATACCTAAATTTTTTTTCTAAGACGTCTGCCACTATTAAAGCTACACTTAATATCATCTGCCAGGATATATTTTAAATTAGTGACAAAAGAGGAATTTTTTATGAATAATTTTTATACGGTCCTCATGGTTTACTTCAGGGGTGTTTTTCCCTACATTGAAGGGCGTCTTTCGCTACCAACGCTGCACTTGAAATCGTCTGCCGTAGCGGTAGCATATTTGAAAACTATGGAAAAAATGGGATTTCTTGATACAAATTTTTTCGGTGACCCTTATAGTTTGGTAATTTAGTTGATCACCTAAAGAAGCCACACCTATTCAGTGCTGCCCCAAGTTAATACTGCCACTTACGACTGGCAGACGAGTGATTTTATTATTAGTTTTCAACGTACTTTCAGCCTGTATTGTCGAATATTTTGTCGCTTATGGTTTAGTTACTATGTACGCTGCCTCCCGGTCTAAGGTCCCCCTTAGTCTGCGTTTACAATGAACGTATACGTAAGAAATACATAAAACGTAAAAATTTCGCAAAGTTGAACTGTATAGAAACATACGAAGGTGTTTACAATGAACGTAATTTTTACGTACGTATATGTAAGCGATATGTAAGTCTTGCGCATAGTGGCAAAGGTTGAAAATGTTTCAACGTTACGTACGGTCAAATATCATACTATATGATCTTTGGTTTATTGTAAACAGCGAAGTAAATTTACGGAAACGATACGGATATGTACGAGTTACGGTTTATGAAATATTTACGTACCTATACGTTCATTGTAAACGCACACTTACATATTTAAATAATTGAACTAATCCGTAGTTGGTAGACACAATTATGTGTATAATGTCGGTTCTGTCTAAAGCATATTTTATAAACTTTTAATTAATTTTTTGTCGACCACGCCCCCTTTAAAGTAAAACTAGACTACTACTACTACTATATCCTTGGACATAACCATGCATTCTCTTGAAAAGTGCCCAACCAAAAATAGATGCTTATTTCTGCAATTCTAAATACAGGTGAATAAAGAAAATTCCACTGATTTAATAAAATACAGTATTCTACATATAATAAATGCGAGTTATAACCGTACACCGGATGAAACGAAAAGAGAAGAAGTTCTAGAAACGAAATGAGATTATTCAAATTTTGAATGACGTGAATTTTGCATAACGTTCGCTTTGTAATACCACATTATTGCCACGTAAAACACCCTTGCTTAAAAGAACTTGATTAGAAACTCACCTTCATTTCCTATTATTATATTACAGATTACATTTACAAAATAATAAGGCAAAACGTGCTTTCCATATCAACAAGGTAGTGGCTATGAAGTGAGGGTGAACTCTATCTTAACATTCTTTTTTGGAGCGTTACATTAGCAGTTTCATCATGCTTTACCCTTACCTTAAAAGGCCTTTCCTGTCTAATGCTGCTTTATTTTATTCTATTACGCCGGCACACCGTGATTTTGCTTTCAAATCTGTGTTGGTAATAATTTCTCAAATACGTTGAGCGTTAAATATTTCTAATAGACAGTACATAAACGTTAAAGTTTGGTGTTGTATTTTAATTACTTAAAACGCTTTGCATGTAACCCGTTATGGCTGGGTATATAATAACCCTTTTGTTATACTTTTTATCCATTCTGCACTATGCATTATAAATTTTATGCTAAAAATCTCGCCTTGTATTGAGAACGACTACGTAATTGGAAATCAATCATATGGTTAGCGAAAACATGCAACATTCTAGGCTTCGATGTATTTGGACGTTGATGAAGGTGCACTGAAACATATAAAGCTCCCTCCCGTATCTTTCACAAGTTGGTAATATATGTAACGATTCCAAGAACTATTAAAAAAGATAGCATTGAATTTATAAGATAGTTTATAAATTCAATGACAATAGTTACACGTATGCTCCAGAAAGCGCTCATTTCTTGCAGTGACGGAACTATGGGGGGGGGGCAAGGGGGGGCAGGTTGCCCCTCCAATACTTAACTAGTTGGCAATTTTGACAAGAGTTGGTAATTCTCATTACCAGTTGGCCAAGCCGCGAAGTATCATAAATGTAATAAATCGACTATTGAAGGAATGCGGAATTACGGCAAAATCTATAAAAAAGGACTCTTTAATAGGAACGTCACTTCCTTCTTCTTCAACACAAGGTTGGTATTTTGGTAATGCTTTTAATTAGTATTAGAGACCGTATACTGATATCCTACATTTTCTACATGATTTATTAGACTACCCGTTTGAGTTGGAAATTTTTACAGTTGAGTTGGCAAAATGTTATGTCTGCCCCCCCCCAATTTTTTTGTCTAGGTCCGTCCCTGATTTCTTGCATCCGTTGACCATGTGCGCCCTCGCTCTGCTCTGGGATTGTAAGATCCCGCTTGGTTGCAGCATTAAACCATAGTTCTTTCTAACAAATTAGCAGCACAGTGCATAAACTATACTAGACTAATAACAGAGCACCTTCTAGTAAGTGAAATATTTCAACGTGTCTCGTAACAACTTTTGAAAAAAACTAAAACTATGACAATGCTTTTTAGACAACATTTGTCTAATTATCTGCAACGACCATTCCTATTAGTGATAAAATAAAGTAACCTTAGTTATGGCATTCATGACCGTCAATCTAAACAAAAGAATTCGAAACTTTAACTTCCTTGTCCCTCGCCTCGTCCAGATCTCTTACTTTCCGTTTGAGAGTGTCATCTTAGGACACTTCGCTTTCGATATCTGCGGATGCGAAGTTTTGACTCCATCAACAGATTCGACAATGAATAGTAAATATATGAGTTAATAAACCCACAGTGAAAATTCGAAAAAAAAGTTCCACTGCAATTCTTGATCGGACAACGAAAATGGAAAGAATTCCACGAAATTTGTTGTGTACGAGGTACGACATATTTGATGAGTTACCTAAGGAACAAAATTGTGGAACAGTTTTTTAAAATCACTTTTCAAACAAAAGTTATAGTCATTTCAATATTGGGCCTTCGGGTTACATAGTGCCCCCCCCCCCCCCTACTAGTGAGTGATCATCTAATTTCACATATGTAGTTAATTGAGGTGCGTGAAAGTAGCCGTATTATTTTGGAATAGCCGAATTAAATCATATGTATAATTAAGAGCTCATTAGGCGCCATTTTGCACCGTTGTAATAAAGATTTGCGCCCTAATAGGAAAGCAGGTATTACAAAAATGACATTTACAAGGCCAAGTTCACGTAGCCGTGAGTTTTAAAAAAAATTATTTTGTTTGGTGTAATAACACGGCGCTGTTGCAATAAAATTTTGCGCGCTTAGGTGAAAAAAGATTGTGTTGATACGGCCAAGTTCACCGAGCCGCACATTTTGTTAAAAACTATTTTTTTCTTAGATTTATTAGGCGCGTATTAAGCACCGCCTTGCGCCTTTAAAATAAAATTTTGCACCCCTAAAAAAAGTGATTAGTATTACAAAAATTGTGTTGATATGACCAAGGTCACGGAACGGAATTCTTAGAAGGTCGTAGGCAGGCAACGTATTAAAACAAAAACAGAGTATGACATCCGGCTTGCAAGAGAGAAGCCCTTTATTTACGAGACTTGAAAGTGGCACTAAAAAAAATGTAGTCATCATTGAAGCTTTGTACTACCACAGATTAAAATACTCCAGATATATCACGCCATGTAAAAATATGCTGCGCGAAATTTGGATTTCACCGCCAAGTGTGTTAAATCCAAATTAACTTT
>NW_022170403.1:4859936-5093259 GCF_008802855.1 Photinus pyralis
TCCTTTGAATTGAGGCACATTGACCCACAACTGGATCTGGTGGTAAACCCTCTTAGCAATGTCTAAAATTAAAAATGGCGGCATGTTGCGAACCCCCCTACATATGGGGTTTTTGGATGTGTTCAAGAGGAAGGTTTTGACCAAATTTCAAAACTATAAGTTTATTTATTTTTATTTAGCAATTTTGGTAGTAGATTGGCTGGGCTATAAACGGTTTTCACCTTTTGAATAACATTTAGAACAAATAAAACACAACACTTGGTCGCGTATCAGGGCCTTCGGCAAATCCAAAGACGCCCATCGACAAGATTCCAAAGATAATGCGATTGAACGACAAGAACGGCTTGACTGCCAAAATTTCCACTAATGGTTAATGGACATCTCCTTTATGCAGGTTGGTACTCGTTCTAACGGTGCTCTCAATGGATTAAACGGTTTATTTCCTACATACAGTTACATAAAACTCAGAAGCCCCTACCGAAAATCTTTGTTATTACAATAGTTCTTTGTTTCGCCGAGGGAAGTCGTGCAGATGTCTTCCATGGGTCACTGTATTCCATGGTATTTCTAATTCTATCCCTTCTTAAGTTCATCTTGCGCGCAGTTGTATTTCTTTCCCCTCCGTTACCGTTACTTTTATTGACTTCGTGTCTTACCGTAAGTGACTCTTACCATTTGTCGTTAGAGTGGTTTCTCTTTCTCTCTGATGTCTGTGGCTGTGCCTCCATTGAAGCGTTTTAGGGATCTGTATTTGCATATAAACAATACGAGGGTTTTACCTTCGCTCAAACTTTACATTAAGTTTATCTTCCCTCACCTTTCTCTCACTCTTAAGTTCTCATAGTTCTTTCGTTTGGATTATCTTTTACGTTATGCTCTACCAAGATATTACCTATTACCTAAACAGTACGTGAATGACATTGCAATTTTACTTGGACCCGCCATTTTAGGAAGATTGACAGTGACGCACGCGTCGTTGGATGAGTTTCTACTCGTACATTACCCACTGGAAAAATTCTATCTACATTAACCATGTGAATCTACTTCATTCTACCAACATTACTCCCTACTTCGTTCATACCTGGAGATTTTAAGAATTTTCTATAACCAAAGAGTATCCATAATTACTCTTTGCTATAACTGCCATTATTAACGAAACACGTTTGGAGATTAACGATCTTGTAAGTTGCTCCGATATATTTGATTTTACTTACCCTACCTACGAAGAATATACTTATCGTGACCCGTTCTACGTTGCTTTCTGATCACTCCGAGAATTGACTTCTGTTAGTTTGATTGCATTGTATCCTTCATATTAGCTGTGTTATTTTCAGGGCCGGCTCAAGGCAAAGGTTACATGTAAGCGAGCACTAATATTTGTGCCTCTCTAATGGGAACTATTGGCAAGCATGGTTTTAAAAATACAGGGTGTTAATTAATGTCACGTAGATATTTCAGGGGTTGATAGCATTCGTCAAAATAAAAAAAAATGTAAATATGTGCAGGGTGTAAAAGGCGTCATTTTCGTTATACAGGGTGGCAAAGTTTCAATTTTTCCCTAGTGTTTTGCGTTGTCTCTCTTATGTTCTGGGGTAATTGTTTCAAATTTGATACATGAATTATTTTTTAGAATCTCTACAATACTAAAATACTTAGTCGCGATATACAGAGTGTTGCATTTTCTTTGCCACCCTGTATAACGAAAACGACGCCTTTTAGACATGCATATAGCTGCGTTTTTTTCTTATTTTGACGAGTACTATCACCCCCTGAAATATCTGCATGACATTAATTAACAGCATGAATAAAGGTTCATATTTAAAACATTTCCCGCTAATTCCAATTCAATTGTGTTCTCGCATTTTTTTGAAAAGCCAAGTTGTAAAAATTACGCAGCAGAGTTTTCCGAATGGATAACGCGTCTGCTATTTATCTACAAATATGCCTCCAGTGTACGGTTTTTTACGTCCGTGGTCCGTCAGTCATTAAATCTGTGTAATTTTTGCGCCCCTTCCTGTCTGCGACGTAAGCGGCGGGTTACATCGCTTACGTCTAAAGCCGGCCCTGGTTATTTGAGATGTAGCTACCGTTGCTTTCTAAATTAGTTTTCGAAGTTACCGAGGGTTTGTACGAAGTCGATATCTACCATTTTTAGTTACGCTATTTGTTTAACTCCGAAGAATTTGTTTGATTCTTATTGAATAGGAGTTACATTTTCAATATATCCGATTGCCTTAGAATTGCTATTTCGCAATATTTTGTTCCGCGCGATTCACTGCCCCCTTTATTTGTTGGTTGTGTTATTGTCTGTTACTGATTAGGCTGAACGCGTCCCTCTGAGCTCACAAGGCTGCGACTCGAAGTTCAAAGGTAATTTTTAGTGCATTTTTTGAAGAATTAAAACAAATATGCTACTGAAATAAAAGACCAGCAGGGTGGGTGAAATTCAACACTTTATTTTCTGTTTATCGCAATCGATTTCGGCGTAGCGTCATAGATGATGGCCTAAATGGCAGAAATCGATTGCGATAAACAGAAAATAAAGTGTTGAATTTCACCCACCCTGTTGGTCTTTTATTTCAAATAATGAAATTCAAATTAGAAGAGTTCATCAACAAAATATGCTACTGTTTACATTTTGTCCGTCCGCCCGGATCCACTTTTGCCATTTTGAACTAGTTCTAGGGGAATGGTCCTAGAGTCCTGCATTTTTTGCAATAGGTAGCGTATACCTTGAAGGTGTGCCAGACGGCCATCAAATTTCCCTGTCTTAAAGGGACCCTTTAAAAGTAAAACGTGCATAACTTTTACACACGACAATCAATTGATCTCAGATTTTGCATACGCATGCCTTTAGTAGTGCCAAGTAAAATTTTTGAAAATGAGAAGGGGGGAGGCACACGTTCTACCCTTTATGGTATTCTAATGAAAGGTCTCATCGAAATAACTATAACTTTCCCGCGCGACTCTTTTTTGAGATCAGTGAGTGAAGGGGCCTGAGGGGGGAGGGGAGGAGGTAGAAATCAATGTTATCTTTCATGGTATTCTAATTAAAGGTCTCAACGAAAGGAACCGTTTTCTACCAACTACCGCCCTTCTTTCTGGCCTATCAAGAGTGGGGGTTGGAAGGGAGGGGGAGAGTGGAATTGGTTTTATCCGACATGGTACTCTAATGAAAGGTCTCAACGGAAAGCTTTATGCGCTTTATCTGCACAAGCGATGTGCACAATTTATACTTATTTTTAATTTTCGACGACTCCTTGATTTAACGTTTGATTACATACTGGTTTTCGATACAATCGAATTATATTTGTTTGAGATTCATTCAACGATTATAGCGCCGTTACTTTGTGTTAATCTCTTTTTTACTAAAAATTAATTTAACTCTAAATATTGAGATCGCACATCTATACAGGCTGATTCAAATTCGAGGGCCACCATGGGTATCTCGGAAACTGTAAGAGATAGGTAGGTAGTTTAAATTTGGCAAAGTTGCGTATTTTGAGGCTTAATAAAATGCCGTTTTGAAACTGAAAAAATTCCGACTACTTTTGCAGATATCATGAAAAAAACGAAATTTTGCAAAATCGTTTTTATTTTTTACCGAAGTTATTTAAAAAGGTATTTCAAAATAAATAACATTATTATGGATACTTTTTTCCCTCTACAAGAGGCTACTTTTAAGTCTGACGTTTCGTCTCCGATTAACCATCATCAACTTTGTTTCTTCTTATGGAAGTCATTTTTACTTTTGAATGGTCTTTGCATTATTTGACGTTCAACAACCTATATCGCCAAGTTCGCAAACGCATAGGTGAACCAAGATTCAAATGTTTAATTTTGTTCTTGCTGAATGTGTTTTTCAGTTAAAATAAGTTTGTTTAGTGGTGTTATGATTAATTTTGTTTGTTTGTTTTATTTCATTAAATTATAATTTAAACAATCCTGATAGAAAAAAGGGGGGAGGGTACTTTTCTCCTTGGACCAAATCTCTCCAATTATGACATTGACCGTTGTGGTCTAGCCCCCCCCCCCCCATATTGAATCTTAACATTAAAAAATAATTACAATTATGATATTCAATATGTAAATTTTGCTTTAAAGTGTGTATTTAGTAAACAACAATTAATTTTAAAAGTTCATAACCTTAATATGCTTCACACCTCCTCAAGGGTCTGAAGCGAGGTCTGAAGACATAGGATTTCAAAATGTTATAAAGACGAGTATGGGCTGAGTTCACATTAAACCTTCCTCACGACCAATGACTCACGACGTATAATACCAATTTTGGTATGTGCACAGACAAAACTTTAATCTGTGATATACGCTACCCTACTAAATCCTGCCATTCTGCATATCTTGATGAAGTTATTAGCAGCAGGTAAGAATGTGCTGTCATGTGTAAAAATAAGAAGTTATTTAAATGGTATCCCGCTTTCATAATGATCTCATCCAAAAGGTTTCGTTGGCACATACCGCATTTATTATTCAACAATATGACACCTGCTTTCGGATAACAGATAAAATCGCTCCGTCGGTTCGCATCCTGTTCGACCTTTGTTTTTGACTTGTTAACATAAGCGATGATTACCGCTCCGACTTGTTCAATTTTCTGCAAAATTGGCGACCGCGAACCTATCTATTAACTGCGTCATTAATTTTCCACCTATCCCAAATAGACTTGTTACGTTGGAAAACGGATCATGCCGGCCAATTTAGCGCAAATTACATGTTGGCGTGCATGCGAAATGTGGATAAAATGAAACGAGCCCTCTTCGTTTCGGCCATCCCAGTTAAATTCGGTTTACTTATTAAAGAACATGATACGAGGCGAAGGATATTAAGTTTGCATATTAGCATAAAACTGAAAATACTCGAGTAACACGAACACAATAGAAACAACCGCAAAAAAAACGAATTTATTTCATGATTCAATTGAATTCAATGCAGCGAAACGGAGCCTTTCAAGTATTTTAAGTATGGAACACGAGAAATTCTTTAATCGATTGTGAATGGCCCTCTACAGAACCGGTTGTGCCGTGTTTAATTGAGTTAAAAATGTCACCTTCGCAAAAAGAAATAATATATGGGATCGGTAGAACAAAAGGGATGGTTCGGAAAGAAAACGGACTGAATTAAATTGTCAATTCAAATTCAAACAAGGCGAAAAAAAGTGGACCGGAGGACTCGTTTTTTACCCGTGCTTAGCTTTGGTGATCTAGAAAGCGCGCTTTGCAATTCAGAACTGGAGACTATTCCAGTTTCGTGCATAATCTCGATCGAGACAATCAATTTGGTGTATTTTTAGGGGGGTTACCTACCTACTGTCGCACATTTTTCGCGCATAAACACCGCTTTTGATTTATGGATATTCATAAAGATCTCAGAAACGGCAAAAAAGGAAAATGAAAGATGCATACCTACTTTGTTTCGACTTGATGCACGCGCATTCTCAGACAATATAATTGCGGTATTGAATGCTTTTTCACGAGCGTTCCAGAAAAATTGCTTTTTGCGCACATATCTGCTGGTATCTGAAAGGAATGCTTTATTTTGGTGGGTATATACCGACAAGGTGTAATTATTTCTTATTTCCGTTGCATGCCGACGTAATTACCGGCAACGGTAAACTAAACGTTGATCTAAATATTAGATACAAGTATCAGAATTGCATGTCTACCTGTTTCTAACTTGTTTCATTAAGTTCCATACAATCTATAACAATGCCTCTGTCATAACTCAACTGTACAATAAATCCAATTAATGTTATTATCTACACATGCTGTTCGGGATCATTCGCTTTTACACTTTGTAAAAACTAAAAGGTTATTGGAATTAGAGGTGAATTGCCTTTCTGTAATTTGCAGACGTAGGTATTGTGCATACAGTGATTTCATTTCAAAAAGAACCCCCGATTTTAATTTATAATTTTGATAAAACATCAAAGATTGGCAAAGCACGATTAATATAACTAGGTGGGAGCAGGGCTGGACTGGACAGAAGGGATACCGGGAGATTTCCCGTGGGGCCCTAATTCAATGCTTAATATTGTTATTAATAAGTGTTACAGTAGAAACTCGATTATCTGGACATTAGTTACATGGGTTAGCCGCTAATCCGGATTTTATTTTGAACAGGAATTAAAGAAAAAGGATTTAAAGAATTCCTCTACTTTTCGAAACAGGAATTTATCTATGTTCTGTATTTTGTGTTAAAACGTAAATTTCCGAAAAACGATAAAATGTTGTTAGGCAAGACCTTTACCTATAAATAATCCTTCCAGGATAATACACTAATAAACGTAAACTCTCCTTAGCCTCCCCAAACATTAAACTCCTTCCCACTGGAACGACGGCACTGCATAGTAGGTACTTCTATTGTGCTTCCACTCTCACAGCCCCTCTGTTTCGGAGATATTTAGAAAAATAAAATGGCGGCTAAACGCTTAGCGCCCTTGTGTATACTCAAAAACTTATACAATTTTGTGTACAAATTGGGGAAGACCATTTTATACACTGAACACAAGTAGATGGATTAGCCAGTTAAAATTTTCCCATATAATAATGGAAAGAACAAAGAAAATTGCGGACCTAATTTTTTCTTTTTCTTTTATTTGGGTTAGAAAAGAGGTATTTAAGACTGGCGAAATACTATGTAAGATCCCAGTTCATTTAGCCCCCATTTGATTTTTCCCACCATATCCGCAACCAAAAAGGCGCAAAAATTTTGCAAGTTTGTGACCTTCCCACTCCCCCACCTCACGTCACGCTTAAATGGTTAGATTATTGAAATGAACACTTTTTAACACGTAGTCAACCCACTTTAGTTTAATTTGACGACCTCCAGTAAATTTCCAAAATAGGCTATTGGGTTCCCCTACTATTAGTTAACGTTCACTGAGCCCCACCAAATATCTCTCAAACCAAAAAGACACAAAAGTGCAATTAATCACAATCTAATCGTGCATTACCGTCGTCTCAACATACAAAAGTTCAATTCTTCGAGGACTGAGGGTTCGTAGCCCCCATTTGATTTTTCTAAATAATTTTGAAATCAGAAAGGTACCAACCGTAAAATTATTTTTAATAGAAACTTGTGTAATAAAACATGTTCATGTTACTGTTACCTTGAAATAATCAATGTTTTTATTTTATCAGTTATGTGTGGTAACAGTTGCCTCCTACTCGATTTCGCGGAAAAAAATCTTTATAGGGGGTCCTTTTAAAAGTATTTCCCGGTATGAATTTACAAACCAGTCCGGTCCTGGGTGGGAGTTTAAGGTTTCTCTTAATTTTGGCATTCATCCCCGCATACTCTTCGCATCTCCATCGAGTGGACACATCATGCATCAGCCCCCACAAACTGAAATTTGGATGATTTGGTTATGAATTAATCAAAAAACATACAAAATAAATGAATTTTACACATTTTTTGATAGTATAAACGGTATCCACTAGTACGTACACAGACAATAATGCAAGAAATTGCTGAAAGTACAAATTTTCTTTGCCTATACCAGCATACCAGCGTCGTTACAAAACCATGACCGCTCGTACGAAAAATTCAACTAATTTCTGGGAGAATGGACCTTTTTAACTTAAGCATCCTTGACCAAATAATGAAAATTATTGCTATCACCTTTACTAGCAAATCAAAATCATAATCATAAACTGAACCCAGCTGGAGGATTCTCGTTATCGAATGATAATTTAATAAGAAAAAACATTACTTTCCTCTAGATGAGTCACGCATAAAACTTTATATACAAATCGATTTTTCCAATCCGGTGGAAGTAAATGACGAAATCTTTAAGAGTTCTCCTTTTACAATTTAACTTCCCTTAAGGAAACGGTACCCTTTTGAATACAAATAAAAATAAATACCTTAACTACACAGCCAACCAAATTCGAAGTACTGATTGATCCACTCGTTAGGTTTCTTGAAATGATTGAAAAGGACAGTCTAGGTCTCGTGAATGATTTAAATTTCGCGTTTTTAAAACAAACTTCCGCTATCGTTCGTATTTATCGTAATGATTGAAAAGGACAGTCTAGGTCTCGTGAATGATTTAAATTTCGCGTTTTAAAAAAAACTTCCGCTATCGTTCGTATTTATCGTAATAGTTTTCAATTCGGAAGTTATCCCTCGAATGTGAAGATCACCCAACTGTACATTTAAAATTTCTCTGAAGTAATACCAGTTCTCTATTAGAGTTGTCCCAGCAATATACAGTGTGTCCCCGGATGGACTGAACAAGAGGGAAAAAATTTTTAATTTTAACTTACGCAAAAATGTCATTCTTTTTCTTAAACTGTAAGGTGTCCTTTTTAACTTGATTTGTTTATCAGGTTGCCATGGAAGATACAATGATAATCATCCGTCTGATTTAATCAAAAATATGCAACTAGGAAAAATTCCCGCTTTAGATTTTGCGTTATTTGTAATTTTCTCAGCTGCTAAAAGGAATATCTAGATTTTTATTTCAGAATAGGTGGTTTTGAGCCAAGCAAAAATTTTTATAAAGAATGACATTTTTGCGTAAAGTTAAAATTAATAATTTTTTCCCTCTTGTTCAGTCCATCCGGGAACACACGCGACAAGGTACATATAAAACACCCTGCGATAACTTATAGGCGGTTAACTTAACTACGCAGGTGGTTCGACGCGAGTTCGAAGAAAAAAAGTATATCCCCCCGGATGATAAATTCCTGATGGTCGAGTTAAATTTTCTAACACAAGTAAAACCTTCGTTAAATTACAGGTAGTAGACTTCACTTCGCGCCCAGCCCAAAGCAAAAAACTTACACAAAACAGAAAACCACCCTATAGTAAATTACAGGTGGTTGACTTGACTTAGTTAGCTCACGGTTCAACGCGCATTCTGACGGTTCCACACGAACAACTAACTTCTCCTTAACCGATTCCGATCCACGAAAAAAGTTCGCTTATCCATCCATTCAAATTTCTTTGCAGCAATAACTCAAATCTCTCGCTACGTAGCACGTTCGATAACCACAACTTACGGGCGACGCCAGCTTTTACATGCGTTTATAAAGTCAGGAGCGTATTTTAGGACCTCTCGCTCACGTACAAAATGGACAAAAGTTAAGTAAATTTCGAATCAAATGAAATCCGTTAACGGGGTCCCCTTTCAATGTCACCATTATCATCAACTTGACTCTCACGATAGTATGATTAAAAAGTCACTTCTTTCAACAGATTCTAATATTTCTAAATTCCTCTAAATTTCGTTCTACGAATATCGGCTCAATAATTTGATTCCTAGGATTATCGATCCAAACAGTTGCTGCGGAAATTGGGTTCGATCTTCTCGAACCAAGGGTGAATTTTGGTTATTTCAATACAAAAGCACAATTGTATCCAAACAGAACTTTCCAAAACGATTTTGAGATTTTCTTGCACTGCTGTTATAAAGGCGGCAGAACAATATTTGCATATGGTGTAGATGACATACAAATATCCTCTTTTTAGTGTACAAATGTTACTTTGATCCTATATACTGGGTGGTTTTCATTTTCTCTAGCTTAAACGGTCGGAAATAGAAGGTTCCCGTTAGAACCTTAGAACCTTCTATGGTACTTTTTTTGGAGAATCTGAATCTTTCATCAGAATTACCATAGCAGGCTGGATGTAGAAGCTAGAGGCTACTACTTTCCTATTTCTTATGGACGCCATATTTGATTTTGAACTTTCTTGTAAATTTATGGTAAAAGTATGCAGAGTGTGATACGTCATTATTTTTCTTTTTTTGTCTTCTATCTCATTGCCTAAAAATCCAATATGGCGTTCATATGAAATACGAAAGTAGCTTCTACATCTAGTGTGTCATGGAAATTTTGATTCAGATTCTCCGGAAAAAAAGTGCCCATAGAAGGTGCTAACGGGAACCGTCCGTTTCCCACCGTTTAACATAGGGAAAATGAAAACGAAATTTGACATTTTCAGTTTTTGAGTGATATCTCAGTTATTTTTAAAGATTTTTCAAAAATTTCAAATGCATTTTTCTAGTACATTATTTCACCTACAATGTATATCTCACAGTTACGAAGATCCCAACGGTGAGCCATGAATTTGAACCACGCTGTACAGTACAGTTCCTAGACAAGCTAAAGTAAAAATTGACATGGCGTCTTTAAGCTCAATGCACACGAGCGAGTGGATTCGCGGCGTGCGCGTAGTGTTCTCGCTGCGAGCACGCCATACCGCAATACACACGGGCGAGCTTTGCTCGGAGAGATCGCAATTTCGCAACACGAATCGTCAGTATGCTGTCTACTTCAATAATGGATGTATAAAAACTTGCAGTGACTTACTTGTACCATCACTTGTACAAGAACTCGTGAGTATTGCGACAATGAAGGATTCCATATTACAGGGCGGTTTTTTACTGCTTCAACGAAAATGTTGGTATCAAAGCTACTGGAATAGATCTCACTATCGGAAACTATGAGCATACCACTGTACTGGTCATTTGTAGACGTCAGCACAAGCGACCGGCGAGGCGTGTGAACTACCGAATGTCTCCACGGGTACTTCTTATCCGCTGGGCGAGAAACTCTCGTAGCGAGATCGTGGCGAAGTAGCAGTCCTTGGCGAGCGCTGGCAGAGCTAGCAGCGTGCGAGCAGGTGAGTTCGCTACCGTGCGCGAGAAGGCGAGCTCGCAGCGAACTTGGCGTTGGAAATCGCTCGTGTGTATCGAGCCTTACAAAGTGCAGGAAAATGTCAAATGCAAGAGACATTTTGCTTTCTTTATATACTCGTAGTCAAACTATATCAATCATCACTTGTTCTAAATAATAGTATTTTGCATATTTGAGGAACTTACATTTGTTATGGCATGAATGAAAACGGAGCCAAATATTGCAAGGTTTTGTAATTCCAAAAATAGACACCTAAAACTGTCACAATAAAATCTATTTCATAGGAGTGCATTTGGCCATTTGGCAAATAGAACAGGATTCAATCTACGCGTTTCAATTATAGCATGAAATCGTATGAATTTTGCGACAGAGGCGGGAGAAGTCCCTCGTAATCCAAACGTGCCTGCTCGATTTGGATTTCAATTTCGACTTCGATTGAAATTCGCCCGTAATTGAGGGCAGAAACGGAATAGCTCATCAGTTTAGTGTTTAGAGCCTGACTCATCCTCACCACCTGTAAACAAAGATGTCGTCCGAAGGGTTAATGAATAATGGCAATATAAATTTAACGACAACGGAAAACAATGATCACACGAAGTGCCTTCAATACACTTCGATGAAACCTGTTTGAATAAAAGTAGATTATCGGCAGGTAACGCTCAGGTAGATTATATTCTCATGACCCTGAAACGTATTTTATGAAGATATAAATGACCACGCGATATTGTTATATACCTTACAATCTACATGAAGAGTAGTCATGTTTTCGCGTACGTGCACTATACGAATCTTATTATTCTATAAAACTTCTCCAAAAGGACTCTCTGTCATTGGATTATCGATTATCAGGATGGTCGTTGTTAAGTCCAACAAAACAACAAAAGCCATTAAAAAAATTATTAACAAACTACGATTTTCAGTAGGGGAATTTTTTGACACTCGGCTCGCATTCGGTAACGCGACTTTTAATCCGGCTCGTATTCAATAGCACTCATCCTTGAACTCGTAGAAATCGATCGGCGAAGGTTTGACATTGCTGTCTCTTTTCGTTCTCGAGTTAGACGAGGAATAAATGGACGGACGAACAAAACTATTATATAAGGGGAATTTTTTTCGAAAAATTTTCCTAAAAAAGAGGAGTGGTTACATGAAGAACTTCCCATAATATTAATCAACGATAAATGCACGAAAAATTGTGACTTATCCTATCCAAAATTATAAAAAGTTTGTTACCAATCTAGATACTTTAAAATTGTGGTCAGTGGCGTACGTTTGCAGAGTCAAAGGGAGCATACTAATATATACTCGTATTTTGTTAATAGCAACCACTATTTTTTATTATTACATATTCTTAAAGTGCACGCCTTTTTGGATGTAGCAACGTAAAAAATTAGAACATTTTTTTATATTTCACTAGTTTGCGGAGAAAAAACGGTACTCTTTTGTTAGTTTTGTCAAATCAGTTTATTGTATCAAAAATTATTAAAAGTAAATGTATCACGCTTATAAATTATTTACAGTGACGTGCATCCACAGACCTAAGGGGGCCACTCTTTTAACTTTTCTTTAGCAGCTGTACCTATTTAATCCGGACTGTAACATATTATTATTGGTAGAGTAACACTAATTTTTGAGTGAGGACCACTGCCATCGCAGCTACTTTAGTTTAAAAGCTCCGATTGGTGCATAATTTTTAATGCGCAGGCTTTACGCATTACTTGCTCTTTTTCTTGAGACTTCACTTAAACAATGGTAACGTTTAACAATCGTTTTATCCATTTAAATTTTCAATTTTTAAGTGCATATTATTTCTGGCAATTAACCGAATTTGGTCTGATCTCAATTGCTTTGGATCAAGATACATTTTTCTCTCATGCTGGAGGCTATAATTTGAATTTAAAGTGTATGGATACGTAAGTACGGCTACCTTCGTTAACCACCTTGTTATCTCGTGTGTTATTTTTAGGAATGTGCCAATTTAAGTTTCAACCGTTGCCGTATTAGTATTATTATTTTCTACCGTATGTGCTAGGGAGAACGCACCATAGGGAATCAGAATTAAGGTATATGATATGTATTTGAAGTTAGCGTTATTATTATTACGCTTGCCTGAAGCTAGAAAGGGATTGGAGTAGTACGTTAAACGGTATGGTTCTACCTTAATAATTAGAGATGTTTGTGATTTCTTTACAGGGATTTTGTTTTCGATTGCGGTTACTAGTTTCAATTCTACTTTAATTAACCTTGATACCTGTTCAACAAACAGCTCTTGGAGCGAAGATAACGAAACTGACTCAACTTATCTATTCCATTAATCAAGTGGTTTAGCTCGGATTCCTTGTTTTCCAGTACCTAAGTTGTTCCCTGTTTGTTCCCAAATCGCAATGGATGGAGGGGGAGGGTGTATATCATAATATGCTAAAACTAAGGCAAATTAAAATTCTCCCTAGCTATCTACACGGACGTATTTTTGCAATATTTGTTTTTTTTTTAATCAAAATTACAAATTACAATCGGGGGTTCGTTTTGAAATTATCCTAATTTTAAAATTTCGTTTGTTTCTTATTCAAAAATTAGTTGCATAGGTACAATAAATAAAGTAATGATATTGATGTCGAGAATTGCAAATATACGTAGAGGAAGCAAATCCTCGTTTGGAAAAAATTTACGACTTCCCTTTATTGCCTCCGCCAGGTGTCGGTGCGGACTCTGAAGTAGGTATCGAATTTAAAATTCCGAATTTTTACTGTAAAAAGTACATTAAAGTGCCTAATCATTTTGTAAATACTAAAGTAAATGTAGTCATCGACTACTTTAACCACAATAAAAATTCTACGCGCCTCAATTGAAATTGTAATTTACATACATAAGAATTTTATGGAAGAAAGCCATTAAGCCATTTCCGCTTTGTTACGTATGTACAACTGACGGTATTCATATTTCTTAGAAGACGAGGACGAGAACTAATTAAGTAGCAACGTGATATTTTTTCGTTTGAAATTCTACCACCATTTTTAGCTTCATTAAATTTATCTATGTATGTTACAACTTTGTGGTAATTAATCAATATTATATCATCCGGTTAACGTTTGGAGCAAGATATCGCAGTATCTGTTTGCTAAATATTTTTTGTTTCGTCATTCTTGCACGGTTGTTAATCGCAAAATGAACTACCATCTAAAACGATTTTTAGTAACTTCTTACTTTCACGAGGGTAGTACATTTTGATTAATGTACCTAGTCATGATGACACTAATAATTTTTGACTGTCAAACAGCTTCAGAGTTTATGAGAGTGGCGTACCATTTTGTAATTTGGGTAGCGGGTAGCGGTTTGAATGTTGAGAAATGGTTGATCTACCACCTGAAGTAGTTTACAAATATTTGACTAAGAGGGGGAGGGGATATAGACCCAAAAATTATCCACGAACGAACAAACGAAAATTTGGGGATGAGTATCTGCGACATGGATTAATCCCAACCACCCCAAAAGAAATGTGCCAGGAAGATTTGGATACTTTATAACAAGATTATCAATTATCAATATCTTTTCAAAAATTATGACGATGAAACCTAGGTGTATCATTGGGAAGTGTCCCCCGCCTACTACTGAGTGATCTAATTTCGCATGTAGTTAATTGAAAATGTCGCAAATAACAAAAAATAACGATTTAAATCGATATTATGATACTTGGAATAATGCTTATTGATTGTTATGAAAGTATTACTTTTACTGACTTTCGTCTTAACGTAAGGGATTAGTGGTGTTTCGGCTGTTACCATGTATATCTTTGGAGTGGTTTCTCTTTCTTCTGATGGCCCTGGATGTACTCCATTGACGTTTTTACGGATCTGTATTCGCATATAAACAGGCTTTAGCTTCACTCAACCCTCAAAGTTTCTGAGTTTTCTTTTAAGTTCTCTCTTCATTACCGGCAGATTCTACCAACGTTTTATCCATTATCTACCTGGATATTACCTACTCCCTACGCAGTACGTCAATGGCATTGCATTTTTACCACGAGCTGCCATTTTCGCAAGATTGATGTTGGCGATCGTCACGCAATAGATGAGTTTCTACATTACCGGCAGATTCGCCGCCATTACCGTGACACTTAACATGAAATGCTTACCTGCGATCTACTTACATGGAATCTATTTACTTACACTTCGCTATACTTGCTAACCGCAAGTATTAACGAAGCCCTTTGGAGGTTAACTATCTTGTAAATTGCTCCGATACATCTGATTTTACTTACGCTACTTGTTTCGCTACGAAGATACATTTCACAGGTCAATCTCAATTTTCCTGATGGATCTCTCCCAACAACCAAGGTCCCATGACTATACGCCCAATTTGGCACGTATAACTTGTTCCACCAATAAAGACTAATTTTTCCGTTCAATCAGAACTCTTGACATCAATAATCCAACTCGACAATCAACAATTCACACGCTACTTAGAATGTTTTATAACGATGGATGTGATCCTTGCAAAATCGTCCCGTAATTCTAGCGAGTTTCGTCCCGTGCCAACACTTCCGGGCGGTTTAAGCTTTCACGCGCATTGAAAACATCAGAACCACTCTCTCACGTAAAATCAAACAAAAATTCGAAACCCTATTTCAACCCTAAATATGTCCCAAATTAAAATGTACAGTTTCAGTTTCCAACAAAATTGTTGAAAACGTGTTTTGTATAGAAACAGGAGCAAATTTAACTTCGTATTCAGTCTTTCATCTCAATTCCTTAGAAAGTTTCAATACCTATGTGCGATAAGCATATGTACAGGGTGTCCCATTTCCGTAATTCTATCAAAATGTTGATGTCATGTGCTTCTTTTGGATCAAATTTAAAATGCTAAAATCAAAATTTGAAAATATTCGCTCACTTAAGGGATAAGGGGTAAAACCAAAAAATTGCGAATTTCATATAACCCTCTTAGTTAACGAGTTACACAAAAATGTTTATTACAAAAGTTTCTTGTTGAATAATCTACTGTTTTCAAAATAAGTATACGGGGTCAAGTAAAAAATTTATCGAACACAATCTAATTTTTTTAAATAGGACACCCTATATATTTTACTCTAAAAAGATATTAAATTCTCTTTTAAAACCCAGAATGATATTCAAAAAGAGATCCAAAAAGATTTTAAAGATTAAAAAAAACTATAAAATTCAAATGATTCAAAAAAATACAACAGAATTTCGAAGAAATTGTTGAATTTTTTTAGTTTTTCTAAAATCTCCTAATATGTTATCGGACCTAACCTCACTTTTTTTCTGGAGTACTACATATTTTAATTTAAAAAGATATTAAATTTTCTTTACAAAAACCTAACACACGACGGATGATATTAAAAAAAGATACAAAAAGATTAAAAAACATTTTAAAAATTAAAAACAGGGTTCGGTGGTTCAAAAAAATAAGAAAAATTTTAAAGAAAGGGTTGAATTTTTTTAGTTTTCCTGAAATTTGTCTTTAATCTTTTTAAACCAATATTGATTTTTTTTAATGTTTTAGTGGTATATTTCTGAAAAGAGAATTTAATATGCGACCTTTTTGGATGAAAATATTCAATAAAAAAAATGAGGTTAGGTCCTTTTTACTTGACACCGTATCTATATTTATTTTACAAATTTTATAATCTCAGATGTATATAAAAATGTTTAATACAAAAGTTTGATTGTTAAATAATCTACCATTTTCAAAATAAGTGAAGTAAAAAAGTTATCAGACCTAACCTCATTTTTCAAATGGAACACGCATATATTTTAATCTAAGATATTAAATTTTCTTTACAAAAATAAAACACATCAGGGATATATAAAAACATTCAAAAAAGGTTCAAATTATTTAAAAAATACAACCTAATTTTAAACAAATTGTTCACATTTTTTAGTTTTTCTAAAATTATAAATGAAATGAAATCTGTCTTTAATATTTTTGAATCAATATTAATTTTTAATTTTTTTAATATGCTACCTTTTTAGATTAAAATATACCGGATAGTCCATTAAAAAAAATAGGTTAGGTCATACCTTTTTTAACTCCTTATCTATACTTATTTTGAAAGCTGTAGATTACTCAACAATCATTATAAAACAACTGTTGTAATACATTTATAAAACAACTGTTGTAATACATTTTTCTGTATCTCTTTTAACAAAAATAAATAGCGTCATTCTGAAATTGACAAAAAGATCACATGACTAGGTATATTACTTTTTTCATAGCACTAACAATTACGGAGATACGCCATGAAAGTGTCGAAACTCTGTACATTGTATACACTTAATGCAGGTCTTGGACGTACCTGGTGAATTATGTACTGCCCGGTTCTGTTTAGCGTTGTCATCGTGTATTTGTTATTACGTACTACCGAGGAGAAAAAATTCAAAACAATTCGGAAAAAAAATGAAAAATCAGTTCAAAAGTAAAAAATTGACAAAAAAATAAACTGAAAGTTCGAAAATTCGCGAAAAAGTGCGGAAAATTCGAAGAAATCGGAAAATTCGAAGAAATCAGAAAATTTGGCGCCTGAGACTTTAAGTTATGACGAAATCGCTCACACAATCAGTTCGAAATTGACCTACAGTAGACAAAAGGGCTTATGGCATTCCCGCCGATTTTAGCCACCAGTATTTTTTCCAAAAGGGAAGTATACAAAAACAACTCTTTATAACATATTTAGTAGAAATACCAGTCCCTACGGGCCTGTGTGGCAAAACGTCAACGACCAGCATTAGCTGGCGAAATAAAAATCTGCATCAACGGGGAATCGAACCCGTGCCGCGCGCGTGGCAGCTACAACGATTAGACCAACGACGACGACTAGCATCTTAATAGGTATGGATCTGTCATAAATTTTCGTAAAATATCCACAAAAAGGTAAATAACTTCATGAAAATGTATTTAAAAAAATTCAAAAAAATTAATAAATTGCAGTAATAGTGCATAAAAATTCAAACCGTTTTTCCCGGTTTTTCCCTTGGTTATAATAACCACAAAGATAAAACATAATTGTCGATTTTTATATTTCATTGTAATTATATTTCTTGTATTATATTACAATAGATTGTTTAGTCGGTTCGTCCTCAAATATTATGAAGCAATAAAATTGAAAGGTAACATCAACTATTGGAATTGCTAATAATAATATCTATTGTATCAGAATCCGAGTTTAAATTCCCATTTGAGAATATAGTGAGGTTCGTTGTTAGTTTTTCATGTAAGGACAGGCCAACGGCTATAGATTGATCAAGTTTCGCATAATCAAAAGACAATAGTTCCCACGCAGTTGCCTATGCGTTTGAATATAGGTCATATAAACAGTGTACGACATTAGAAATAACTACTGAATCATAGGTAACGTAATTAAATTTGCAAATGGTCGTCCGTACGAAATATTCATTGTACGAAATGCAATAGATAAGAATAATGGCAGTGAATAGAAATGATAATATATAAAGTAGACTGTAATGATTGCAAGCAATTGGGCAAACAAAACAAAAAGATCGCTCAACACTTGCATTTATATTTTTTTCTTCAGAGCATACTTATGCAAACGATATTAAAAAGTAATAAATCCGACAGTGACTTTAATTCCATATCGAAAAGAACGTCATTTTTTTAAGTTACCGTAGCGGTTATTTTGCATATCTCGATAGATCTGCATTATCCCTTCCTTAATCCTCGAGCTTCGGTATAAAAGTGAGAATTCCTCCGGCGCCACTGATCACGATAGCGGGCAGGGCAGTTACTTTATAGTTTATAGTAACAACTATCCTAAGGTACCGGCTTTAAAGAATGCAGAATACAGTCATCGGCAGTGAAGGCGCCGCAGTCGCTTCCAGGAGTGTACATTTATAGTACAATTTAGATACTTCTGTTCGTAAAAAAAGCTCGAAATATTCACGTTATTACGGCCTACGTGTTCGCCATAAATGTAACTTGCGCATACTACATTATTTGTATTCCACTTGGTGAAAAGATTATAACAGTTGTTTATCCTGGTCAACGATGAAATCGAGTTTCGGTTAATTGACTCGAGACACGCAAAAAGGGGTACAAATGATTTTTATGAACAATCCTTACGTTGATGGTGGGTAATTAAGTCGACGTAATTTTATGAATTAAACACGAACCCCATATGTCATTTAAGTGTAATCCTTTGTTCCCGGTAATTTTGCTAAATTGCTGCAATCAAAAATGGAAAGATTAATGAATCGGGCATTGTTCAACAGAAGCATTTGAGGATTTTTAACCACGAGTAATTTTTTCAGTACCCAATTACATCCAGCAACATAATAATTAACGCCCCTATGAGTTATATTTTATTGTTAAACATGTCATATCAGTGATCTTAAAAATCCCATTTTCCCTATCCCGGGAGATATATTTTATGGTACGACACTGGTTAATGTAAGAAACATTTTACCTACCAAAGTTTCAGATAAACAGCACTTTCCAGTAAAACGTCATGGAATACATGACAGGTAAAAGGATGGTAAAACAGAGATACCCAGGGGCGGCGACTTATGGGGGGCAACGAGGCCCATGCAAGGTGATCTTAAGGGTCCATTGCCACCATGCAAGGTATATTACTTCTTTTAAACACATATTCACAATCATCGTCCTAAATCTAATATGGCACCGAGACAGAGATGTTGGACAGAGACGCAGAGATTTACGAGCACATCGTGCGCCCATCGCCTCATGGACCATTTTTGCGGAACGCCGGTGTGGCTAGCATGGCATAAATGAAGTAGATCCTAATTTATGATCCCTATTCTTCACGAAAATTGACCCTTGCCCCCATGCAATAAATTAAAACCCGCCGCCCCTGGAGATACCAACCTTGTCATATATCGTATTGAATCATATTGCAAACATTACCATTAAATGGCAACGCGAGGCGTCAACTGCCACAAAATCATGCGATCAGGTCCAATCCCAAAGACTGCTTGATCAGCAGCAGCCTCCCCGTACAGTTATGTTACGTCCAAACGAAAAAATCCATCGCGGTTTCGATATAAAACAGCAAATTGTGGGATGTTCTCTTAAAAGAGCAAGTGTTGAATTCAGTGCACGTGTCGCTTTCTTCAAATTCTGTGAACGGTCGATGCTTTTCGAAAGACTATTTAGATACGAGCGAGTTCTTATACAAGTTGTTCATTTTAATAATTATTAACTCTCATTAAGAATTTTATGTAAAGCCTTTCGCGGTTCATTTAAGTATGTGATGATTTCCATTGTAAATATTGTTAGAACGTAAGTTTAATTACGTGATTTATTTATTTAAATTTTAAATTAATTAATAGAAATGGATTTATAACAAATTATTATTATTTATCGGTCACATTTATAACAAACGAAATCGCTATTCATCAATTCGGCGTCGATGTTGAAACTTCCATTAAACCCGATGCGATTTCCTTAAACAGCAAACAAATTCTTTCTAGAACAATCACGAAACATTCTCGAACTTTCCCGAATAAGCAGATCACATTTCCGCGTCACATCCGCCTTCATTCCTTATCGGTGATTACTAATCTTGATAGACTTGATGGCGCCTGGCGAGCCATATAATTCCTTAAACGTTTCTGAAAATGTGCCTCTCCGCGTCTTTTTATGGTTGGAATGGGATTGAGAATCTATGTAGATATTTTGTAAACCAATCGGCAATCAACACCAAACACCATAAAGAAAAAGCTGAGTCGAACAAATCGAAGGAGCTAAACAGGTATTCGTTGATAATAGCTTTGCTGTCAAAACACGTTATTTTTATGATTTTTACAATCTGTTGGTAGTCATTTATCCCAATTTAAAATTTAGTCGGCGAAGAAAAAAGTGCCTGCAACCAGCAGTGGAACTGGAATGTTATTTCTAGATTGAGTGCACATTGAACGCAAAAGTAGTGCAATTTAAATAACCTTACTTAGACATTGCTTCAATAATCAAACTACTTAGACTTAAAACTTACCAACAGACAAGTTTGAGAGAAGGGATCGAGCAAATCACTCACCTGAAACAAAATTAAATATTAATTTGCGATAAGTAATCGATAATTGCAGACATTGTCAAATAATAAAGTTGCAGGTGTTTCTTTATACGAAATTTTCTTATCTTTAGAAATCATTTGTTAGGTTTTATTTTCGTGCACTTTGAACATGTCTTCATGATAAGACAAAAGTGTTTCCTTAAAGTGCGACGAAAATTTGCATCTTTAAAAAGAAAGTGGAAGGGTTTTACGATAATGCTTGTTTATAAAAGGCAGTGCAGAAAGAGAAAGGGGAGATTTTTGATCTTGACGCTCCGAAACGCTAGAGGACGCTCCGTTACAGAACCGACAATTAACAAGATCATATTATAATGTTTGAAAAGTAAGTGACATTGTGTTTTCCATTACCTTCTGCACTGTTTGATTTACATTAAATTTGTTTCGGTTAGATTTAATTTAAGTAGTGCATATTGGGAAAAGGTAGGATTTAAATTTAAAGCACTTGTAATTGCTTTTAAATGTTGGCGTGTTTGTGAGTGAACTCCTAAACGGCTGGACATATTTTGATACTTTTGCTTATGTGTGTGCGGATGGTTTAGAATTGCAAATGTGCCCGATCGAATTTTTTAAACTGCTTTTTTCGATGACATCGCACTCTGCTATTTCGTGTACAACAAATATGCGCCAGGTCACTTGCATCGTTAGTACTGTGGCGATCTGTTTACATTGGTTCATTCTGTACGCTGGGTTCACGTTGTCGTATATCCGTCAATTTCGAGCGTACAAAGTCGCGGGGGAAATATCTACTCTTGATTATTTGGCCTACCAAAATATAAAACACACTGCGATAAATACCCGGTGGCTGACTTAGGTTTGTTCCCGGTTTCACATGAGTTTTTCTAACACACAATAAAAGAAACACTGCGAGGAACTTTCGGTACTTCGCGCAAAACTCAAGCACCACCAGGAGTTGGTTGCTTGCTCCAGGTCAAGGTCGTAATTTTTTCAAGCGCGAACAGAAGCAAAATTAACTACCGACATCTACTGGAACAAAAACATTAAGGAAAGTAAATGCCCCCCCCCCCCCACGCCGTTATAATCAACACAAATGAGAACCGGTCGAAACCTACCTTCAAATTAAACGGCCCAGTAAAATTGAACTTACGAGTTACGACAACATTGCACAAATTTAACGGTCAGCGCTGAAAATGCAAATAAAATGAAGCTCGCTCTCAACCACGCACGAATTCAGAAATTTGTGGAAGGTTCCGCCGGGTTTTCCATCCAGCATGGTATAGTCTTTAGGGTAACATTCAAAAATTAAAACTTATTAAATTAATTGCTCGGTTCCTTATCATTCTAAAAATCTGATAAATTGCTTAAACGTCTTGATAAATTAGCGCACTTCCAATAATACTAGAGCCAACCAAATCAGATGAGGTTTGCTGCAACACAGTGCCTGTGCTTACTCAACTGGCCGGGTTAAAATTTCTAAATTTAGATATCCAATTAACGGGTATTGTTAATTGGAAGAATTTTCGGGTCATGCATAGGCTATGTACGTGCGAACGAGCGACCTTGTTTGTTTCTACCCTAGCTTTAATTTAGCATTTCTAAACTAAAGTCGGCTAATAACTGATGATAAAGAGGCCTGAAATCATAAAATATTAATTTTCTCTGGCCTTCCGGACGAGACGAGAGCTTTCGGAAGAATAATTAAAAAACTGAACAATTAGACACGGCATCTTATCCTTGTGCAAGATAAAGCGACCGGTTGAGTTTGTCCGTGTACCGGGTGTACAATAAAGCTGATAGATTCCATATCCGAAAAAGGGTGCTTCGTTACAACACTCCACGGTTATCTATGGTTGACCTACTTAACTTCGCGGACAAATTGCCCTAATTATCGCTCGTGGTTCGGCGCAAATTGCCTCGCGGCTCATTACCAATTGCCTGGCGGCTCTCTCCGAACAACTTAAGTCCCATTACTTTACTTTTCTCATTGTCGCGCATTCTAGGACGCACAACTTTTTCCAACAATAATATTAATTTTACACAACCAATCCAATTCACTGACATGAACATTGAACAACTCAACTACACGTAGAGTAATCCTGCTGAATCCGCAATTCACACGCTACTTAGCAAGATTGATAACGACAGATGTGACCCTTGGAAATCGTCCTATAATTCTAGTTAGTTTCGTCATTTCCCACGACTTCCTAGCGCCTCATGCTTTCACACGCATTTAAAAAGCCCACATACAAAATCGAAAAAAGTTTAGATAAAATTTGAATAAAATAAAATCTGGCTTCCGTTGCAGCCAGTGGTACATGTGCTAAAGTAATTGTTGCTTAGATACGTATTCTTCTCTGTAACCCTTAGATAAAATCAACGAATAATTTATTTTATGAATATACCACTATGTAGACATATGTATAGGATTACTGTAACATACATTTACATACCACCAAGAGAAGGGATAGGAATATCCACATGGTGTGATTTTATTTACTCAAAATGGGGTGAGAATTAATAACATCAAACCTTCTTCGTACTTGTTGCTTTATCCAACCGAAGTAACGGATTTGATCAAAGTTCCAGTACTCGAGTTTTGAGGTTTCGGACATGGGCTTGAGTGACAATTGAAAGAAAACTAAAGTTCATGTTTTGTTTTTCCAAGCCTAATAAGACTTGAAGGGTCGGTCTGTGAAAGCTTTAGCTGGCTGCAGTCTCTGAATTTATGCAAACCGGGAATTTTCCATACTACCTCGTAGGTCGTAGTAAGTCGAGGGGGAATCAAATTTTTTGACAGTTATGGAGGGTGCTCAAAATATTGATGGAAAGTATGGAAGGAATGTTAATCGCCAAATGTAGGTATCTTTAACTGTCACAATTCATTAATAAGTTAAATCAAAAATATTAAATGTTAACGGCCGTAAAAAACCGAGTTCAACTGACAAGGAATATCCAAATTAATTACGATAAACCCGTAAATATTAATTACGGATTAGAAATCCGTTTGGTGCCGAATGTAGAGGAATTTGTCAAAATCAACTTAAATCAAATACTGGCATGCCTGTATAATACCTAAACATGAAAAAACACTGTAATTTAAAAGCCGTATAATTTATGTAAGAATGTCTATGATTAATTATATTAAATTATTAATAAAGTGCGTAAATGTGTTTTATATCAACGTTCTTTCGGTCCGCATTTGCAATCGGAATAAATGGACGAGACGTTTTAGCATAAATTGTTGATTTGACATTATTTATTAGTGCCCTCATAAATTTCTGTAAATTTCCCACTCGATTCTTCGAAACGGAACGAAAACGTGAATTGAAGAAATAGTTCTCTTTTTATTCGTTACAAGCAAAATGATGTTTCAATAATTCATTTATCTCTCGTATCGCGTCGTATATCGCGTAATGCGAGCGGTTTAGATATTCCGTTTAGATAGCCGACTTGTAAGTGGTTCTTTAGAGAATCAAAAACTATAAATTTTAATATGTAGGAAACGGTTGAATTTACTTATGTTAACATACAACGGGCTCTTTGCTTAAATTAAAGTCGCGAGCCGTTACAAAGGGTGTTCTGTTTAAATTTATTAGCGCGTACGTGACTTTTCAGGCGGTCGTTCTAATATTAAATGTTGCAAGTGCAAAAAACGGCAAAGCAAGTGTAAATTATTCACTACCATGTCCCGTAACGACGCATGTTCTTAGTGCCCTAACAAAAGATCTTAGTCCAGTGTCACGAAATAATGGGCAGTGTAGACTTCCTGGTCAGAAGACCAAGACCATAGTCCGAGCAAGAAAATTGATGTACCTATAATCTTGTAATTTAATTTATTTCTTTGCTGATTTCATTGATTAGAAGTTTGTAATGGTAAAGATTCTTTTGGATACCTACTACCGTAATTACCTACACCAAGTATTATTGTTACACGCAAACCGTTACCTAAAAGTATTCAAGCTTTCATTGATCAATTAAATCTGAAAATGTGCATACCAACATAGTTTTTCTTGACATCGACCGCATGTCGATAGCAACTTCTTATTTTAAATAGAACACCCTGTATTTTATTGCGTTTTCGAAATCTACATGAAAATCTACGCCGTTTGATACCAATTTCCCTATATCCAGAATCAAAGGTTTTCAAGTTGTTCAAGATTTTTCAAAATTTTTTGATTGCTCTTTTGAGCTGTATTTATTACTTGAATTTCAAGAAGTATTCCAAAATCGACGGTACTCACTTGATGATGCGTGACAATGATTTAAGTTTTGGTCGCTCTTCTACAGGGTGTTTCAGAGCTAATAGTCAACTTTATATTAACTTCAAACCTTAAAAAGTTGATTTTTTCAAACGAAACATGCTTTATTTAGGAGGCCTTCAAATCAACTGATTTCAATATGACGGAGCGCCATGATGCTTATATGTCTTTGAAGAACATTTTTGAAGATAGGAGCCAGAGGTCCGTGGCGTTGACCTAGAACTTCAGATATAACGCCATTGGGCTTTTTTTGTATGTGGGGTCATATAAAGACAACGTTTAATTCACACCAGTTGCTTTTCGTGCAGAACTAGAAGTTAGGCTGAGAAGAGCTTTTAGTGAAATGGATATAGTAGACATTAAAGAGGCGACTACCAACGGGATTAATCGGAGGATCCTATTATGTTTTGAAAAAAACGGTGGCCACGTAGAGCAAAACCTCAATTGATGTTGGTTTTTTTTATTTTGTCGTTTGTTATTATTACCTGTTTCTGTTTATTATGTCATCTTTATTTAACTTTTTATTATCTGTCATTATATTATCAAGTATAACTATAAAAAGGTCTGACAGGTCTTCTAACGCATTTATTTCAAGGCATCCTAGGAAAAATATGCATAAGGGTCACAATTTTAGAAAATGTAAAATAAAACGGAAAGCATAACAAATAGGTATACGGAATGTAATACTAGATTGATATAAAATTTGTTGTTGAAGTTAATCAAGTTGACCATTAGGTTTAAAACACCCTGTAGAACGGCGATCAAAATTTAAATCATTGTCACGTAGAATCAAGTCAGCACTGTCTATTTTTGAATTTTGAAAAATCTTGAATAACTTGAAAACCTTTGATGCTGGGTATAGGGAAATATGGTATCAAACGACGTAGATTTTCTTGTAGATTTCGAAAATGTAATAAAATATAGGATGTTCTATTTAAAATAAGAAAGTTGCTATCGACATCCGGTAGAACCGGAAGTGAATAAATCATGATAATATTTTCTTCAGATCATAAAAAAGTATATTGGTATGTTCCGATTCAAATCGAATACTTCTAGGTAGCCTCGTAGGTAGCGGACATGTAGTCATTTCAAAATAAATCCAACTCAACAAGTTACCAAAGAAAAAGGGGTATTTCAATTCATATATATTTAGGTACTAATTGCTTTGTTTGTGAATGGATAGCACCTATAGCCTGCAGCGTTTTAGAATCTACATTAGAAAACATCAATAATTTGTATTGTTAGTTGCCTACAAATTTTTCTATCTCGTAAGATCGAAATCTTAATTCACTGCAGACATTTCCAATACGGAAAACAAATCGCAAAGTGGGTCAGTAAATAATTTCGCATTACTACAGTCCTCGCTAGAAGCAACTAGGCTCAGTTGATGCTGGGAATTCCGATTCGTTTGATATTCTCCATGACATTGGAGGGCTTCTAGAATGTTGACTAACAATAAATTTATATCAGTATTGAAATGGATTAATTTATAACAGTAGCATAATTTATAACGCGAGCGAAAGCTAAATAATACTTCACTTCGCATGATTTTCTTATATAGCAAACGTCCATCTTTAACGAAAGTTCTGGAACCCTTCCCTTCTAGAATGTCCTCGAACAAAAACTCGCCTTGGTGGCTATCGGGATTTCTAAAATATTCGCTACACTGTCATTCATCTATTCTTCAGATTTCAATACAAGTGTTGCTTTCAGAATCTCATTGTCTCTTTTTTCCATAACATATTATGACATCTCTGAAACATTTCCAAAATGGACAAACATGGGCGAGTCAAACTGCTCCTGGAGTTCCTGATTCAGAAATCTGTCTTCTCATCCTTGGATTTTCATTTATATTATTATTGTTAAAATGGTATTAATTGACTCCAGATGCCATTTTGGGGCTTTGGTATAGAATATTCTGGTTTTTCTGTGCACATTGTCTTTTTCATCCGGTCGGTGGTTTGAATATGCTTCCAATATTGTTTCAAGTGTTTGATCCAAAATACTTTGAGAGTTTTCACTTTGTATATACAACGATTATGCACACATTTTTGAGAGCTGGCAACCGCGCGAGTGGAAATCTGTCTGCGCGGTCTAGACCATAAACGGCATTTTTCGTTTTAACTTTCGTCACGAAAGCGCCCAGCAAGTTTGTAGTTACCCTGGTAGTTATATTAATTTGTATTATTGAATGCGTGCGTTTGATACCGTTAACTTTTATTGTTAATCTTTTACGGGTTTGTGGAAATGTTGGCCCAGATGTTTATGTTTCAATTACATGGGGGGGATACCTGTAATCATATCCGTTACAACACCCAATGCCAAGACTGTTCTCGACTCTCAACTGGGAACTCGCACGTCCAGAGCCCATTGTTACCTGCCTTCGGAGGCAAGACTCTGCTAACACAAGTGACACATATAACTTGTGATTCACACATGTTCCCTTACGTTCAATTTGTTCTCCAAGGCCATGTGATTTTCCATGTTGCTTTAACAAAAGGATTTTATTGCACCAAAGATGAACCACCTGGTGTACAGTACCTTTTTGTTGGAACCTGCTTGTACCCCAACAAGTTCGTTGTACAATTTGCTTTTAACCTGTTTTTATATCATGTTTTGTGTATATGATTTATATTTATAAATTATAGATTTATAAATTATAATGTTTATACAATTATACATTGACAATAGTTTCACTATTCCTTATGTGAGATTAGCGTCTATTAAAATAACGGATCAAAATGCAAAGAGATTCAAAATACTAAGTATACTATTACGCTATATTTTGTGTTCCTTCCCTACGACACTTCCATCATAGCGCAGTTTGCAACATTAAATATTTGATCACGTGTCACTTTTGGATTTTAAACTTGAGCGCGATCTAGTTAGCTTTTGGAGGGCATTTTTAAAGGTTGCCGGGTTGATTTTATTTCAGTGCAGAAAATCTTTATTATCTCCGTCTCCAGGGTCGGTATTGTTAAGTTGTGACGAGGATTTTAATATTGTTAGTCACGAAGGTAATTCATGTTACTAAAAGCTCACAAAAAAACTTGTGTTTTCGGGACTCGCTAATTCTTCGCAGCGCCAATTTCCTACAAAAAACTTACGGTAAACTTTTTGGTGACTGTAGGAACAATAAAGTCAAGGAAGTTCGAGGCGGATTTTGGGTAAACACAGTTGCGGTAATTAAAAACATAAAATTGCAACAATCTCTCGGAAATAAACGCGCCAATTTGTCAAATTTGACAAATACGCAAATACGAACACATCCACCCGCCATCTTTAACTTAATCTTGGATCTAAGCCGAATTGAGTTACCGATTGTCAACCTATGTTGGGTTTTTTCCAGTGCCCGCAAAAAAACTGCACATACCAACGAGCGCTGACCTTGCCCTAGGGGAATTTTCCACTACGCAGAAATCGAGATCTCGACATTTCCAAATAATACGGACTAAAAAGGTATTTTATGTATGTATTTATTTTGTTTATAAAGTTTTCCATCTTTTTTTTAATTTCTTTCTTTATTATTGGGCTGTAGGTAATAAAAAATCCAATTAGGCATTGTGCCTATTTTATTATTTTAATCAACCATTTATTGGAATCTTTACTTTTTATTAGCAACCAGATTGGGTAGTACCTACCCATGATTGATTGGAATCATTTTTCTATTGGTCAAAGATTAGAAAAAAAGGTAAGTTCAAATACTTTCCATTCGATTGACCTAGGCGGTGTAACTGATATTTTGATAAAATTTAATGTAATCAGTTTAAATATTATAACTACCCGCTCCAATTTGTCGCTCAACCGTGGGGCTTAAAAAAGGAACGCGTTATACGAGTCAACAGGACGACAATGGAGACATGCTGGTAGAGGACGAAAATGTACACTTTCAGAAAGATCCACACATTTGTCATATGTGGCTCAGTGGGGCAATCGACATCCTGGTAAATGGGAGGGAGGATGCCATAGCCACCACCGTTTACGGACTTTCTCTGAGGACATTAGACAACACTAGTGTATAAGATGGTGGGGGTTTCTGAGGGTGCGAGACAGAATTAAGGTAAACCCCTCATTAAACTTTCCTCTAGTTTTCAAAATGGGCGTGTTTTGCAATGAAAGCCCTGTATAATGTATATTGAACAGTACATTATAAAATTAACCTCATTTTTGGCAGTTAGTTTCACTGTTTCATCATTAAGGAAAATACGGATACCGACCACCTAAACAATTGTCGGATTCGAGTCTTGGATCATAAACACGAAGCCGATGACATTAATGGCCCTACTAATAATAGGGGGTGCTTTGCAATTTTCTGCAATTACAACCAAAAAAAGTGTAAAACAAAAGTTTCTTTTTCCTTTCGTCGCCACCACGTAAAACTTGTGTGATTTACAGTTCGACACGAAAGATAATAAGCGAAGGCAAGTATAATAAATGTACAAGTATAATTAACAGCATATGCACATTACGAATTCATTGTAAAAGACTTTAGTATAATGAGATGGGCGGTAACACTACGCATATTACACATTCTATCCCTAATGAGCTATCAAAATGTTCGGTTTTTACATTTGCATCTGCATTTAGTTCGTGATTTAGTGGCAGAGTAAAAAGGACAATTGAGTAGGTAACAAATGATCGTTCGTCGTGAGAGAGTTTAATATCGTGCGAGAGAGAATAAAACATACCTATGCACACAAAAAGAAATTCATCAGGCTAATGATTTTCATGCTTGAATTCTCGGGACACCGCATTCACTCCAAACTGACAGGCAGGTAACTCATTTTAACGGTTCAAGATTTGATATTGGTGATTAGCCGATTTAATTAAATGCGAAGCGGTAGTTGAGCAATTTCGTTGGAAATGTGTTTCTTCCTATTGCAGTCTTTATTATACAGGATGTCTCATAATCAAAGATAATAGTACATGTTTGCTCGTATCGAGTGGGAGTGTGGTAACTTTGTTAGTCGTGTCTTAGTCATGATGGATATTAGGATAAATGGGCAATGATTTGCATTTTTGTGTGCTGTTTTCATTTAAAAATGCGAATCCAATTGGAAATTAATCAAAAAAATCGATAGGTCTGCCGTTACAAAATAAACTATTAAAAAAAATTAATATGAATCTCCTTAGTTGGATAGTGCATATTCAAAAATGTATGATAATGAATTTATATAGTGCATCTCATAACGTTCTTCGACTTTCGAGGTTACGAAAATTCAGCATAAAAAACTATTTCAGTTACCTAAATGTACGGGGTGATTCAGCGACTCAAACAGTTTTTTTAACATCTACAAATATTCAATATGTGCTCCTTTGGTGACACGACGCATATGAGTATCAACCCGAAAGTCTAGCTCCTATCAAACACGTTCTAACATATCACTTTCGATCGAATTGATTGTATATTGGATCCTTGAGATCGGCAATATAGTTCGGCATTGGTGGGATGAACACATTGTCCTTCATGTAACCCCAGAGAAGTAAGTCACATGGCGCGAAGTCCCATGATGGTGGCCAAAGCATAGGTAATTTCAAATAGAATATCTAGATCTGGTGAGAGCTTCCGTTCCATCTTCAATAGCGACCATGTGTATGTATTTAAGAAAGTGTTTTAGTTCCTTTTTCCCAATGTAGGAAAACCTATGGTAGACTATTGAATTTTACCACTAAAGTTAATTACTATAATAACTTCATTAATTCAGCCGGAATTGATCACAATGTGAAAATTATGAATAATTGATATTCTTCGTGGGGTTACCGGCCCATGTGTCGTAGTGGAGTGGAAGCGGAAGACGGTCACTAAGCTACCCACAAAACACCTGCCCAGCTAGCTTAATTAAATAAACTCGATTATAAATTTCTCAAAACACGTCTGGTCTGAAATCTCGATAAAGATAACATTTAATAACACGAGAAAAACAGCAGCACTCGTCGATTCCCACAATTCCAAAGAATCCTACTACAAATTTATTTGATGCTCTGTTCCTTTGATTTGGGCTCGTTTTAAACACACAGATGAAGATTTACAAAAGAAATGCAATTTATTTAACAAAAACAAAGAATTGATGTGGTTGTAAAATAAGAAAGGCGCACAGGGTCAGTTGACACATATCACGGTACAAGCGTTCGATCGTTGCGTAGACTTCATCTCTTTCCCTCTCCCTGGTTAGTGGTTCTTGATTTTTAGTGACTCACTTTCAATTTAGATGGTAAAGTTGGCTGCTTGTAGTTTAACTTACCGACATGGCTCTTCGGTGGTGGATACTAAAACTAACATCACTGTTTTTAATTACAGCGAAACACCTGCACATTTTTAAAGCGATGTTCCTATCGCATACCAGATAAACCTTTACAAACCACTTTTGAGATGTCCTTAATCTTTACTAATAAAATAAACAAATTATTTAAACAAATTCCAAATTATAACATCCAATAAATTTTAATACAAAACAAACATTCACATTCAATTCAGCTTTGCACAACATGATAGAATTTGTGCTTAATAATTCAAACCACGATCACATTTAATTATTTTAATCTAAACAAAAATTGAAATTCATAACGTACAGGGTGACCCATCATACTCAAAACTCGTTCTCCACAGTTGCTTCTTGACCGGGTCTTGTTCTAAATTTCAAATCACACGGTAAACGCAGTTCCCGGCCAAATACAGAACTGCATTGCGGTTTGTCATCAATGTACACGGTGATGCTTTTGTATTATGTCATGATATGTCCACATTTTAAAAATATTTTGAATTATACCGGGTGGGTTCACAAATTAGGACACTAAAGAAATAATTTTTTTTAAATCGAGCCCTGTATTTGAACTCTTTTTTAACGCATTTTTTAATAATTAAAAAAAGTGCTATTGTCTAAGTTTTGTCCGTCCGTATGGACCCACTTCTGCCCTTTCGAACTACTTCTAGGGGACTGGTTCTAGAGAATTTTTTGCACTAGGTAGCCTACACCTTGAAGGTGTGCCAGACGACCATCACATTGCGCTGTCTAAAAGGGGGGTCCTCCACGAATTATTTCCTGAGAGGCTGTTTTTGAAAGTACTTTTACATACGACAACCAATTGGTCTCAAATTTTGCATACGCATGCTTTTAGTGGTGCCAAGTTAAACTTTAGAAAATGGGGGGTTACACATGTTTTCTACCAACTACTGCCATTCTTTCTGTCCTCTTATCAAACTACGGGGTGGGGGGGGGGACTACTTTTATCCTTCATGGTACTCTAATGAAAGGTCTCAACGAAAAGAATTCATTTCTACCAACCATAGCCCTCCCCCTCGACCTCTTATCATGATCGGATATATTCCCTTATACCTCAAAAACGGATTGTCGGAAGAGGGTACTAACAAACGGCGATTGAGACGTCTGGAAGAAATATATCCATTGGTGATGTCAAAACAAGAGTTGTGCACAATTTATACTTGTTTAATTCTACGTGCAACTGTACGACTTTTTTTATTATATGGTTAATATACGAAGAACTTCTAGTTCGAATGTTGCATTTGCATGCGTCAGTTTATTATCAAAATTACTACTTCAATTTTGATTCCAGGCTCAACATTTTTTACTGGCGGGTCAAACGGACCATCCAGACATTTTTGGCGCGCCACTGACGACGATCCTTATTTTAGTGAGGAATTTTTAGGACTGATGCAATAAAAAATGCAATACCTAGGCTTCGAGAAGCAGTCTTTTTTTCTCGGCGTCAAAAGACGAAAAAGTGGGGTGGGGGCGTGGGAGTCGATTAGGTGACCACGCGCAAGGTCCCCCTTTCTGGGGCAAGCAGAACTTTTTCAACTTCACGGGAGTTTTAAAATTTTCCTGCGCGGGCCGCATATTTGAAATTGTAAACGGCAGACGCGTCCGCATGCATGCGAAAATTGACCCTTCCCCGCACGTATTGTTGAATGCCAATTCAGTTTAATAACGACTGAATGTGTACCATAAAGATCGAGTGGCAAGAATACTTGGCTTGCAACCGGGCGGCTCGGGTTCGATTCTTTGCATGAAAATTGTTTTTTTTTCACAAAAATCCATATCCCAATTCAGCGGAGTTGGACATTAGGTTATTTGTAAGTTTCAGATTGTCTTCTCAAATTTTGTTGAAAAGCAAAGTTGTACAAAAATACTGAAGGGATAACAGCCTGCTATTTATGAATATGCGCGCGGACCATTCGAACTTCGTCCGCGGGCCACGGCACGAGGTTGAGTAGCCCTATTGGCTGGTTATATACAGGGTGTCAATTTTAAAACTTGCAGTCAGACATATTTTTCAAACGAAAGAAGATATTGAAAATCGCGCAAAACCGTTTCGGGATTATCGAGGGGGAACCAGAATGACGATATGAGTGACAGCGTTTGACAGTTATCGTGTTCACGGACAGGCGGACACCATCGACTCCCCTATAAAGCTACCATCGCTTTGCTCTGCCGCTTAATAAATATTACATCTACTATGAACCAATTAAAAATAAATTTACAGGGTGTTTTCTTTGTAGATCAAAAGTTATAAAACTTCATATTAAAAATCTCACTTTTTTAAACACCCTGTATATTTTTCTGTCATCTATTAGCTCCTCCAAAAACCTTCAACTTTTGGTAATAATATTCTATACCTATCTCTGATAGTTTTCGTAGTTTTTATATACCATTTCGTAAATCAATTGTTTACTGTCATAACTACGTAAATTATATCTTAGTTAAGGTTATCAAAACCAGGAAAACTAAGATATTTCGAAAACTATCAGGCATAAGTAAAGAACATTATTACCAAAAGTTGAAGCTTTTAGAGGAACAAAAAAATAAATTATACAGGATGTTCCATTAAAAAAAGTGAAATTTTTAATATGAAGTGTTGTAACTTTGGACCTACAAAGAAAAAACACCCTGTAAATTTATTTTTAATTGGTTCATAGTAGATTGGTTGGTTTATTTGACTTTTACTTTACCCGGCATAAAAGATATAGAACTCGATATAGAACCTGGAATCAAAATTTAAGTAGTAATTTTGACAATAACCTGACGCTTGCAAATGTCAAATTATTCTTATAAATCGAATTATCTTTAAAAGTACAAGTTCTTCATTATTAACCATTGCAGCGAATCTCGTAACGGAAAAGGAAATTGGTCACGGCTATACAGGGGGAACGGATCTCTTCTGGTGAAACAACCATATACAGTGAATTTTTTTAAAATGCGAACATAGGAGTTTGCATGCAATGTAATTTCCCTATGTTCGATTTTTAAAAAAAACACATCAATCTATGAGGTGTGCGCGGTTCACATTCCCAAATCGTGCAACTTGTGTGACTATGAACTGAACAGCAACTGATAGTCTTTATGATGAAGAGCACTCGGTAAGATTTTTTTAAAATCAGCCGTGTGAGGCCATAGCAACTTTAGGATAAATTTACGATAACTTACGATAACTTGACTTCACATGGCACGCGCTGACATCGCAATTCATTGTGAACCAACCTTCAATTATTTGTAGGCCATGTGCACCTGGTATTCTACTAATTTGATTTATTCAATACATAAATGAAGAAAATAAGAAAATAAATAACAAAAACAATTACAACAAATGTTCGAACTGGCCTCCTTGACATTCTAAGCAATAACCTAACCGATTTCATAATTAAATTGGACGGCGGTATTTTAAAAAATGTGACAGCTGTCAATTGTATCTACTACTCATTTGAACTACTCAATAGATTGATGTGTTTTTTTTAAAATCGAACATAGGGAAAATACATTGCATGCAAACTCCTATGTTCGCATTTAAAAAAAATTCACTGTAATTTTGGGCGCCATTTGCGTAGCGATTCTTCCATCTTAGATACAATGAAATAGATCAGTTCCAGCTAATCGACAGTTAGCATTCTTCAAATCAAAAGCGAGTAGTATTTGCATTTGATCAAAACAAAGATACGTGATTACAGCCCTACCCCATTCGCGTAAAGACGCTTAGATAATTAGTTTAAACAATTTTAGCGTGATGACTTTGGAATTTTCCAATTCAAATCGACATTCTTCGCAAAGATAGACCTGTCATTCTCACGACAAAACAAAAGCGAAAGTCATGTCAATGCCAATGGTACCAACTACTCCCAGCACACTAAGAGCGCATTCAGTCAGTTAAAAAGTCGTACAATTACACGTAGAATTAAGATGCATCCCAATACATCAGTGGATTCCATCTTAAAAGTGTAAAACAGTGGTTCTGGTGTCGTGAATGCCCAATAGTTGACACGGGCTATCGAACCTGCTAAAAAGTTCTTTCACCAGAAGCTCTGCAACATTCTCGATTCTTGATTTGGCAGGATTATGACGTTATTTGATGAATATGAATAGTGTAGATTACAGTCACTGTAGACTGTAGTGTAGATAACCAAATTTTGCAGCCGATTCTTGTCATGATTATCTCCATTAAATTTAAACAAAAATTTCAATTATGTAGAAGCAGTTACGCTAAGAACTCCCTTGACACCTTGAGTGAATGAACTTCATTTCACAATCAATTTACCTACATCAGTTTGTGCTAAGAGAAGTGTGTATGTTTTTCATTAGCGACGAACAAATTTGAAATATCAACGCACGAACTAAGGTACCTTAAAAAGGCTTTTACGCATCTTTCGTATTTCCGTAGATTCAGATCAACAATTTGTAAACACGGATACAACGATAATGGATTTATATCCCAGTTGGCAGTAGATGAAAGGGTTTTGGAATCGGGATCATAGCGTTCACTTCAAAGCACTCTCGATCTATTCTTGCGTGGCCATAGACAATGAATTGTTGTAAAGCCCTACAACTAAAACAAAGCGGCGGGTAAAGGGTTGATTGTGTCAGGCAGTTTTGACTGGATGCGGTTGTCCCTTAGCGTGACAGCTGTCACCTGTTAACGTCTACAAGGATATACCTGAGTCTGTTTACTAGCTGCTGGTGCTATTTATAAAGTCTCGAAGTAATTTTATACGGTATGGCGTTTGTTAACACAAAACATTTATAGAAATGAATGTGAATGGCTCAACGGAAGCGCGAACGCATTTTTTTTTCAGTTTGTATAAAGTATGTACTACGCGAAGCGCGATTTTAATAATCGCACCGTGTAATAAAGGAAATAACACGAATAACAACATGAACACTAATTACATGGATATTAAACAGTTATTGTGAAGATAATCTCTCGAGTCAAGACCTGATTTATTACTTTATATTAACTTAAAAGTCAAAACTAATTAACATCGATTTACACACACCCAGTCGCAATCATAATTAAAAAGGTATGCTGGACCGTTACAAGTAGGTATACTTCAACCTGCTCAAAAATTCCAAAAATGTTTATGATTGCAGAGTAGGGCACGTCGTACGAATTATGCTTGACCCACACAAACCGATTTGCACTTCACTTTTTTTATCTCTTTTGTGCTCATTGATTCTTGATAGAGGCAAATCTCGTATTTATTACTGTTTTAATTGCACAATAATCTGACGAAGTAAAAAGTAAAATTTGTGTTTAAGGTTCCATACTTGCAAGAAAAAATGTATAAATAAACACTGAAGTAGGTAGAGCTTGAGGTAGAGTACAAAATGATTTACTATAAATGTAAGGATATTTATAACCATTATATCAAACAGCAATACCTTACAGTTCAACTCCAAGGGCCGATAATAGTAAATAGATGCGGTTTGAGTGACCTGTTCCAGCTTTAGAAGTTCACCTTTCAAAATAAAAAAAAACATTCCGACTGTAATCGAAGTAATTTAAGTGACTTGCTTTGTAGGAAGCAACGCGACACAGCCGATTTCTCAGTAACTGGATTATTTATTTAAGAACGCAAAAATTACACAGAATCTTATCTTTCAGGGATGTTAATTTTTTTTCTTAAATTGGTTCAAAAATTTTACAATAACAATACTTCATGAAGGATATACCTACATTTAATGTAAAATAAACATTAACTTACTGTAAGACACATGTGCCGTTCAAAATTGGAGACCGATGCGGCCTATGATTTAGCTGGAAAATCTTCGTATTACTGGTAACGGAAGATAGTCTCGCGGTTTACAAATTCGAAAGAATGTGCAACGTCGCAGTTGACAAAAATAAATGACCATTGTTGATTTTCACACCAAATGGCCTGAGTGGACATTTACGAAAATTTATCTCTTAATCGCAAAGGTCCTTTTCAGGGCCGGATTTAGGCGTACGCGATGTAACCCGCCGCTTACAACGCAGACAAGAAGGGGCGCAAAAAATACTCAAGTTGGATCATCCTTTTGGATCAATCAGTAATGCGAGTTTGAACGATCAAGGGATATCGCCCTTAGTTATTGCTGTATATTTAATTTAACCATTTTTAGCGCATTTCCACAAAAATAAAAACAAGTTAAAAAGTAATCGTAAACGATTTACATAAAGCGCATTTCCACTTGCATTGATTTCCCATTTGTAAAATGCAACTTCTGTTAAAATCGTTAAAATCCGGCCACAAATATGAAAGATAGCGTTGCACATAGGCAATCCATTTTTGACGTGCTACTTCAATTTCATTTTATAAGAAGAATTTAATTTCAATGCTTTTCTAAATAAGAAAGTTAGAACTGCGCATGCGCAAACCTAACTTTTGAAACTAAGGTTAGATTTTCCTTTGTTCCAAGCGCCTAAGTATCAAATTTCACTTAAATGCTTCCATAGATAAAAAAGGTGGCACTGCGCATGCGCAAAATAAAGTTTTGAAACTGGCGCTAGATTTTCCTTGATTCCAAACACCTATGTATCAAATTTCGTTTAAATTCTTCCATAAACAAAAAAGTTGGCACTGCGCATGCGCAAAACCAAATTTTGAAATCGGCGTTAGATTTTCATTTATTCCAAGTGCCTATGTATCAAAGTTCATTCAAATACTTTTATAAATAAAAAAGTTTGCAATTCGGTTTATAAATGGTCGAGATGCGAAAACTGTGAATTTTGAATCGATTCTACGCAACTGTTGGCATTGCGTATTATATGGCCAAAGCTATGCCCATATTGAATTTCATGCAATTCAGTTAATAACTAACGGAGATGTAAAAGCGATCGGACATTTCTAAACAAAATTATCGTTCACACGGACAGATAGGGGGACAGACAGACAAAGGAACAGACGGACAGACCAACAGACAGACGACACACAGCAATACAAAATTATAAACGATCTCTAGGATCCGGATCGTTAATAAACGGCAAAAGTGTTGGTTTTTTTACAATAACTTTTTTAGCAATAAACGCAGAAAAAATTCCTTCCTTGGTGCAAGCCTCGACACCATAACGAACCAAATAGCGAAAAAAGTAGAACAATAGCTCTAAAGATAAAGAACTAGTAGCATCTCATAGAACGAGCGGGTGGACGGACAAAGTGGCCACAATAGCGCATTTTTTTTTGTGGAAATGCGCTATTGTGGCCACTTTGTCCGTCCGCTCGTTATTTGAGACGCTACTAGTTTTTTATCTTAAGAGCTATTGTTCTACTTTTTTCGCTATTTGGTTCTTTATGGTGTCGAGGCTTGCACCAAGGAAGGAATTTTTTCTGTGCCGCTTACAAAAAAAGTTATTGTAAAAAAACTGTCTGTTGGCCTGTCCGTCTGTTCCTTTGTCTGTCTGTCCCTTTATCTGTTCGTGTGAACGATAATTTTGTTTAGAAATGTCCGATCGCTTTTAGATCTCCGTTAGTTATGAACTGAATTGCATGAAATTCAATATGGGCATAGCTTTAGCCATATAATACGCGATGCCAAAAGTTGAATCGAATCGATTCAAAATTCACAGTGCCCTTTTCGCATCTCGACCATTTATAAACCGAATTGCAAACTTTTTTATTATAAAAGTATTTAAATGAAATTTGATACATAGGCACTTGGAATAAAGGAAAATCAAACACCAGTTTCAAAATTTTATTTTGCGCATGCGCAGTGCCAACTTTTTTTATCTATGGAAATATTTAAATGAAATTTGATACATAGGCGCTTGGAACAAAGGAAAATCTAACGTTAGTTTCAAAATTTAGGTTTGCGCATGCGCAATTCCAACTTTCTTATTTAGAAAAGCATTGAAATGAAATTCTTATAAACAGAAATTGAAGTAGCACGTCAAAAATGGATTGCACATGTGCAACACTATCTTTCATATTTGTGGCCTGATTTTTACGATCTTAACAGAAGTTGCATCTTACAAATTGGAAATGAATACAAGTGGAAATGCGCTTTTTGTAAATCGTTTACTTTTTAACTTGTTTTTCTTAAATTCAAAACAGTAATACACCAACAAATTTTTAAAAATTCACGTTCATGGTCTGGCCAAGAATTGCATTCGTTTAAATTTTCAATAACTAATTGCAGATTTGAAATGTTTATGTGAAAAGACAACCAAATACCACATTTCGGAATTCGAAACACTTTTTCAGGGCCTACTCAATATGCTATCCAAAGGTGGTTCATCTTAATACGCCTTATGGTTCTTGGTAAAAAAATAAAAACCAAATGCAATTTTGGGGTTAGCTTCTAAACAAAATATTTGCAACCCTCCGTTTATTTGGAAAAACGGTACGAGAACTAATGCACTAGGAGCTCTCGGTACGCTTTCGTGAATGCTTCAATGCAAAGTGGTCTGGATCCGCCCCCAAAACTTGGACGTAGTTAAAGGTACACGAATTCACTGTAGAATGCCAGATTTATCGGCCTCTGTTCGACGAACTATATGGTTAGCGGGCGTGGCTTCGTTTTTCTCAAAAATTCCGTTGGAAATTTCGTTCCGGGCACTGCTAGAGCTCTATGGAGATTATACCTGGTTCTCGGTACCATTTTTGTTCTTTTAGGCATCGCTGCGAAGACGATTTGCTGGACAACGCACGGTTTGACTCCGCAAGACAACTAGATTCAGTGTCTGAGCACGAATGCACTTATATTTATACCCCTTCTCTCAGTATCTACTTTAATTAAGTTCCGCCTATCTTACTACGACCAAGCGTTTATAAGTTCTGCGCGCCTCTTCTACAAGCTTTTGTCAATTCGGCTTCGGTATGAACAGACAACAATGCGACTTTAAAAACTGCAAAGCTATCTGCGCTGGGTCGAGACAAGGAACGCTTTTTACGTTACAGTCATCTTGGTTTGAGCAGCCGTCGAGATGTTTAATGCATTTCTGTATAATTTATTTGTGTTCTGTATACATTTTATACTTTTTATAACTTTCAACCTTGACATGATTTCACTTCGATGCAGCATCACGTGTATGAAAAACCAACCAATTTATGGTTGTTTTGATTACATGGGCTTGACCCGAAGTTTAACTTATACTTTTGGTCATTCGTTTAAATTTGTGGAAACAATAGAATTGCGGTATGTCTGTTTAGGCTTGTATGTAAACTAACACTTTTCGACGTGAAGAGACGGTCACAAGGATGAGAAATACTCTAACAAAACTAGTTACGACATCTAAAGCTGTAATTGATCTTAAATCTCAACTGTAGGTTTGAATACTTCGCACTAGGGGCAAGTTACAATTCCACAGGGAGGAGACTCTGCTAACAAAGTCTCCGGTTTATGTTGCAATTTGCTTCCTTATTTTGTTACCTAGTCGTACATTTCTTTGATTTATAACTTGCTTTTAACCAACAATCATGTTTTGTGTATGTGAGGTATGATTATCATCCTTGATCACCCTCTCCCCCCCCCCCCCCAATTGTCCATTTTTTCCATCAATTTTGTGTCGATCTCATTTCCATTATGCGAGATTTCTTTTATTTTTATCCGTGTTGGGACAAAGTTCGGGTTTGGGCCCCTCCCAAATCCGAGGACCGCCACTGTCCTTTATTATCAATTATTTAATGCAACAAATTTTCTTACACATTGACAACAGACAGAACATCCAGAAAAATAAAATACCATAATCATGGATTGAAAGGAACATGTGGGGTACTGGATAAAAGATACATATACCTACATTTGGTATTAAAATGTCAGGCCTTACCGCGAAAAAATCATCCAAAGTATGCTATCATAAATAAATAAAAAGAAATTATACGCAAAGTTTGCTACGCTGATCACACTTTGATGTAGGTTTAATTTGACTGCCTCAAAATGAACATCGTCATGCAGACACCGAGAAATTTCATCTGCATGAAAAAATCAAATTAAATTTAAACCAACTGTCTTATAATTAAACCAAGACAAAATTAATGTTCGCTACTTACCATTCTCTTTCGGAATTTATAATTAATGATCTAAATATAAATTTGAAATATGTAAGTCCATCCGATAGGTACCTTCCCATCCTATTTCTTATAACCGAATGTAATGTGATCTCACGGATCGGTACCTTGTCATAGCCGAAGTATATAAAGTATAAACAATAAATAACGTAGCTATGTACTACGAAGGTAACGGAAGAGTGCGTTGTCCCACTTGGCACACGTAGAAATGCTAACAAATTTAACTTCAACTATTTGGCATAGTGAAATGTACAAGGTTTTTGCATTTCAAAAATCAAGTGAACATTGCGATAATATTCTCGAAGGAATTTCGAATATAAATGGGAACACACACGGAAGTTTTTATCTTATAAATTATTATATCTTTATTTCTGATATTAAACAGACACGGTGGCGTGGCGTCCAAATTTATTGTGGTAGGTGGTTCATAAATAACGATCAAATGTTATAGCAATAAAAATTTTAAAAATGTCAAGAAACGTTTCGTGTTTTTTTTGTCGATACTTGTTCATCATTTATTGTCAAGCACTATGTTATATTTCTGAGTCAATAAAGCGCAAAAGTTGATCATAGGTGCCGTACGTAATTTTGGAACATACATAATAAGTAACAATTATTATTATTTATTTTTTATTATCTTCAAACATAAGTAGCCTTTAAATTTCAGTAACCTAATTGTGTAAGTAGACGAGCTTAATAGCTTAGAACACATTAAATATTACCTACTATAATTGCCTTAAAATACGCAACTGTTACCTTGACAATTGCGATGCTTACAACATGTAAAACATGTTTTTGGGTTCTCATTTGACAGATTACATTTATAATAGACGCCGATTAACGGCGATAAAGAGCTCGTTAGTCAAAAACAATGCAACAATAAAAATAACTGTTCGTATTGTGATAATCCACCCTTATGGTTAGGCAACACACCTTTACATCTGAAACAAAAATCTGATATGCTCTGTATATAACCAATCGACCGTTTTGCGCAGATGCCGAATACTAGGGGATTTTCGTAACAAAGCTAGGGAAAAAAAGAGCGTGGATGAAAGAAGATGGCGACCGGGTCGACAGAAGGCATCACTCGTTCCCGGTTTTTTTATTCTTGATTATTTTGGTGGTGGTGTTTTCAAGGTGTAATTTATTACAGGTAGTAACCATTTTATTCATTCTTGTAGTAGCTATTAATCATTGAATTTCTTGCCACAATATGATACTATTTACATTTTGCTGATTTTGCATAAACTGCGATATCTAAATATGGTTTACTCCATGCTTTTGTTTTTGAGTACCGTTAGATCTTAGATGTTTATATGATCTAAGCGTTAGATGAATCGTGTTTGTTATACTGTACGGGTGATTATGCCATTATTTTGTTTTATTAAGTATTTATTTCTGTATTCACGAGGAGTTGATTATCAGTGCGATGTTGCTCTGTCCGATTGATTCGTAACTATTCCGTGAGGGAGGTACCTAATACAGTTTGATTGTTCCCTGTATCTGTTACTTTCTGATTCGTGGCGCGCTGCAGTTCTTGTGCGTGAGCTATACGAAGAGGGACTCTCTTATTTGATGTTTCGATGTTTGTGTGTGCGAGTGGTTCATTCTGTCTCCGTGAAGTAGGTACCTAATACAGTTCGATCTTTCACTGTATCTGTTGCCTACTCGTCTCGTGCGAATTTCAGTTCTTAGCATCTTAGCACTGCGAGATATTTAGGGGCCCTCTCATTAACATTTCCTCTATTTAAAATACGTTCTGCTTGAGCGATAATCGATTTTCATATGAGTACTTGCTATTGGCATTCTCACATGTACTTTTCGTGTTAAATTAATTTATGTTAACTGAAGGCTGGAGTAGAGCCACACCATTTACATGTGTCCTATGTTCATGAAATTTATTATTTTACGAGTTGTGTTAGCTCAATTGATCGTACAGGTATTTTGATGTGTTTTTGTACTGAATTGATTCATTAGTTTTTCCACTGCAATTATAATGTCTTGTGTATTTTGTTTTTATGAACTTGTTTAATTGCAATTGATTTGATTATCTGATTTTTATCATACAATTTGATATGTTTTATTTATGTGTATTTTCTCTAGCATTTTATTGCTGTAGGTGATTTATTTCATGTATTTGTGTGGCCTATGCCGGGGTTTTTGTCTCGTAGAAGGTTTCCCTGGCATGGTCTTGTTATGTGCGTAATATATTTACTTGTTCTTGTCATTTCTTACACACAAAAGTTCTGTCGTTTATTTAATTCCCTTCCCGATTTTGTCTCACGTCCCAACACATACAAGAACCGATATCACAACGTAGGAGTCCATTCTTGCCACCCATATCGAGCCGACTGCCATCCAAATTCAAAAGTGCCGCGAAACGTCCATCGTTTCGAATTGAAAGGTAGGTGGCTCTGCTTGTAGATTTTCTTTGCCAGAGTTGCCAACGGTAAGTATAGGGTAAGTCAACGACCCAGTCCGGGTTTAGATGTTTTCATTCAAAACGTTTGCTAGAACGATCATTTCGTGGAACAGACAAATGATCGAAAAACACGTTGCAGAACACGCCCACTAGATAAATTAAGAATTATATTATATTTTTTTAAAGAGACCACCAGTACTTCTTAAAAAGTATAATAATAATAATAAAATTATGACATTGTGAGCTCAGAGTCAGTCCTATACGATAATTGGTTTCCGAGATAGCGCCGATCTTAATACCATATTTCTTTTCAAATGAGCTGAACGTTACGCTTGACGACCACAGAATATAGCAGCGTACTCTATATGTGGCGTTACGATTTTACTCCCGTCCAAAACATAAAGTGCATACCGAGCGATAAGCAGTAGTCACTTCAAAGAAGGTTTACTTAATTACTAGACGCCTACTTGAAAAAGGGGTAATTGGCAATGAATTAAGTAGGGTTTCGGAAGATTTTGCATTCATTCGCATTTGAGCCACCGATGCGACCAGTGCGTGGTCCATACTAAGATTTTGCTTTCATTTGAGTCTGTGTTACCAGAGCAAGTAGTGTTTACAGTGGCAGCTGGTCCTAAAGGGCACATGCTCACTCAATCGCCAAGATAAATAGAAGTAAATCAGCGCTTGCTTGATGTTGCGCATACTGTAGACAACCAGGAGTTGCATTCCAGCGGTATTAGTATGTAACATAATTCTTCATTTCATTTTCATTAAATACTTAAACCTTTTGTAATCAGCATTTGAGAATTCAATGTCAAAGCATGTCATAAATCAACTTACATATTATCATTGTTTTTTCAATTAATTTCATGAACAAACAATGTTATTCTTATTACTATATCTTGCCCCAAACGAGGAAATAATAAATAATCTTGATAGATAGTAAAAATGACGGCGTGCATTATATCTTGTAGTAACCACCCAATTGCCCTGGTGAGTGTTGTTTTGTTAAAAAATGGGTAGAGTAAGAGGGAACTACAATGTTTTTAATAGACGGAGGAGTGCCCCAAATGAAATTTGATATCTCCATATTTTTGAATGTGAATTCAATTCATTTTTCAAAATTAAAAAAAAACAAATTTAAACTGCAATATTTGGTTAAGTTGATTTTTAACGTTATTACGTACTCTTGCGAAAAAAACCTGAAGCAAATCAATTTTTATTCTTAATTTGACAGCATATAGTGCTGTGTGCAATCGTGTGCGATCACTACACCACCCACAAACCACCTGACCAGCTAGCTCAAACAAATCAAAATTGACTCTTTATAAACTCTTCTCGTACACATTTGGCATGAAAAATCCTAATACTCACTTAAAATTTCTCAATTTGAAAGACTCGGTGGCCCCGATCAACTTCCGAAAATTGCAAAGATTTATTACGCGAATTTTGATTCACACCTGAAATAAATCTTGGCCAGGAAAAAATCTGACATGAAAACTCTATCTGGGTCGTACAATGAATTCGAATAAACCCACAATTAATTCATTGACCATGACAAAAATTTATACCAAAACACATGCTTACAAAGCTTGTTTGGACATAATACCCCGCACGCAGGCGGACAATAAGTAACAAATAAAAAAATCGTACATTACTTGCAGTAGTAGTGGTAGTAAGTATATTCATATTTGCGATCTGCAACTAACACGTTTATAGGCTATCCGGCTGGTTTAAAAACCATAAAATTCCAAGAAAATAATAAAATAAACAAATTTATTTTTATTTTTCGGAATTAAGCAATTTCAAAACCCCTCAAAATCCGACACCTAAAGGTGGCAGAGGAAGCAAAGACTGCCCTGATCTTCCTGAGTGAACGTTTTTAATAAACTTCCCGTTATCATCCTTTAACGAGTCATGGTCGAGACGATTTGCACGAACTGTGTCTTCAACAAAACAATTGGTGCAGATTGCCCCAGATTTAGCGTAAATAAATTTACACGCTCTTTAACCGTGGCGGAAACTAACGGCTAGCAGCGTTTCTATGTTGATCCACCATACGATAATCTCCTTCCTCAAATGATTCAAATCAACTGCCGGACTTGATAACGCCAGCTCGAAGGAACGCGTCCGCACTTACGCCGAACTAACGCGCACATCGTATCATCTGCATCTTTATCTCTTATGAGCAATAAAACACGTGCGTTAATTAAATTTCGTCCAATAATAAAACGTCTTATCGCAAACGACCAGTTTCTTACACTTTAACGCGAAATTTCACATTTTACAATTAAATACACAAATCTAAATCAAAAATTTACAAAAGCGACACTATTTAAACAAGAAAATATTACGCAATTACCCACTGAGAGTCATCTAAAAGACAACCGTCATCTTTTATTAAAATGTGACATTTGTAAAAATTCTAAAAGGAAAAATAGTCACTGAGATAACAAATTCAAGTACAATAAACCAACTCTGTGCTTATTCGTAGAAAATCCCTACACTTACAAAATTGAAATATTCGCATAGACAGGGTGCTGTCTCCCGTCATTATTTTTGACGTTTAGACCGAGATAATATCTACATGACGTTGTTTACACAACGTTCTGTGATATCTAGTATTTTTTTATTTGTCGGATACGTTATTATTACGTTAATGAATGATGATTTGATTTGATTACAGGGTTCGCAAATGGTCTCTTTTTTCAATGCTGGTCTCTAAAAGTCTCTATTTTTCATATTTGGTCTCTAAAGTCTCTAAATTTTGCATGTTAAAAAAGTATAATTCATAATTTAAACCGCAGAAATTTTACACGCATTTTTTAAAAATTAAAAAAAAAGTGCTATTATTTGCGTTTTGTCCGTCCGGACCCACTTCTGCCGTTTCGAACTACTTCTAGGGGAATATTCCTGGAATTTTTTGCAGTAGGTAGCCTATACCTTGAAGGTGTGCCAGACGGCCATCAAATTTCGCTGTCTAAAAGCCCCCCCCCCCCCCCACGAATTATTTCCTGAGATGCTGTTTTTGAAAGTATTTGGCAGAATTCTAGGAAAAAGTTTGTTTTGTTTTGACAACTTTGCGCGCTGAGAATGTTGAGAAGTTGGTTCGTTTCACTGTTTGGTTTGTATTTTATTTTCGCTTATTTACTAGTCTGGCCTGGTTATTCAGAGGTGATGGCCTAAGTTTTGTTTAATTCTTGATTGATCTAACAACATACAGAAATAGGTTTTTTATAATAAAATAAAACAAAATGGGAAAGTGTAAATTTCAAACTGAATAATGTAAGAAGCTAGATATTAATGGCAAAGTTGTAGAATGTTGGGGTCGAAAATTTAACGACGACAAGGTGTTTTTCATGATTTGCAGTACCTTCTCAATTGCTGCGGTAATAAGTATTTTAAGAATGTATCCATTTTATGTTGTTACGTTGTTTAAAATGTTATTAAAATTACAACGTTTATGCAGTTACGTTGTAACGGTTACTTTTTTTTTTAGATATATTGCCGTTTATGTATCCCATCTATTACAAAATAAATATTTTTTGCTTAATTTTGAATGGAAATTGGTTCTCGAAGGTCTCTAAATGGTCTCTATTTTTAAATATGTAAATAGAGACCAAGTCTCTATTTTTTTGCTAAAATCAGTTGCGAACCCTGTTGTTAACATTAACTAGATAACCGTTGTTAATCGCGGTTAGCGAATAACCGCGATCAACTAAATAATTGGTTGCGCAAAAAACTGTAACACACCTGAAAATTTCCGAACACCTCCACGATAGGGAATCCAAAACGGCATTGGAAGTTACCTGAAACAGGCACCACCGAACTTACAACCACAAATGTAAAACTGATACAACGTGGCCTGCGAGACCATAGTCATATCGGTGCAATTATATTGACCAGCCCGAATGGTTTTAAGCTCGTCAATTTGCAATTAGCCTCCTACGAATTATTTCCACTTGAAATGATACGTTATGGCTGGAATCGCGTTTCAGGAATTTCAATACAATTAAATAAACGGACAAAGGCGCTTTTATTTGAAGTGCCGGCAAGTAGAAAGGCGCAAAAAAGCCAGGAGGGATACAATTACGAAACTAAATAGAATATAATAGAAAATAGGTCAACCGCGGGCCACAAAAAATTCATACGAGTCGGTGAGTCAATTAATTAAACTGAAAACTCCGGCCTCCTAGGCTATCTGCTGTGGCAAATCGTATAATTAAGCTACAAAAGCAATCCAATGAAACACGATAATGCCTTATAGAGACAATAACTTAGATCGGATCAAAAATACAGGTATAAAACATAATAGCGTTGCGTAGGAGTTTGCTGTAGGAGGTCAATATTAAAGGCGCGCTTTGAGATTTTAAATTGTGGTTATTACACACCTGCGTCATGTGGCAAGATCCGCAAAAACGCATTTCCTTCTCTTTCGACAAAAGTATCGTTGCAAAAGATCGAGAGTAATTAAAATGTTTAAAGCATTACCTTGTTAGGAATGTCATTTTAAGCCCACGTTATTACTTGGTTAACATTATGTTCCCATTTGTGAACGATGTGTTTGCATATCTCCTGATTCACTTAACATGTTTTGCAACACAAATTTAGATTTATGTTTCGGTCGATCGAGAATTTATTACTGATATGGAAGTTCAATAAACGTCCCATGCGTTCGATTTACATTCTAAATGTCAAATTCGGAATTCGTTACGTCAATTTCCTTTTAAGCTAATAGACAAGAAACAAGCCCAATTTTATTACTTGTACAAAAAAAGTATTATTTCGGCGACAGGTCCAAGAATAGAAATATAGCAAACAACATGCCAGGTGTGGTCGCTGTGTTCGTCCGCCTGACTGCGTTACTAGCAGATCTTTCTCACTGAAGAATTCAGAAGACCAAAATGTTGAGGGTGGTTTATAAACTTTGGTTTGATGGTAGTTGATGGCCATGGTGCGTTGGACTCAAATACTAAAGTAGGTAGGTAGTCTATTTTGTATTCACTGTTTTTGTGTAGCTATCAACTATTTCTGTCTCTTCTACATTAAATGGTGTTAAAAGTTGGCCGGCGACAGATGGAAACATGGTCCCTCGATTATTGCCGAAATATGGTCCAGGAGATGCAAGAAAGTGGTGCTTGTTTGGTAGAGTATAAGCAATCTTGTTTACTAAATTTGTTAAAATACTATAGTTTTGTCCGTCCGTCTGTTCGTCGTCTAACTCGAGAACGAAAAGAGACCGCGATGTCAAATCTTTGCAAATCGGTTTCTTAAGAGTCTTCTTTACCTAAGCGCAACTTTATTACATTATGGTGTATAGATGATTATAGTTGCAAGAAACAAGATGATATTCTTGCTTAGTCAACTCCCATTTTGGTCCTTAGTTAGTTCCCTTCGACACTGTGCAGCGGCGCTACTTGTTATTCTCAAATTGTTGATTTACCGCCCACCAAGATACAGACTTCATTTACAAAAAATATGATTTAATATTTTGGGGTAATCTCGGGGGTAATGTTTAGAAGTAACTTATTTAGAAAACTGTCGGTTTACTTTTTCCATAAACCGTTTTGTTCCAGAGTAAAAAAATAAAACAGATTAACGCAATAATCGATGCAAAACATCTAATCTTTAAACAATCGGTATTTAGTTGCTATAAACTTTTTTAAAAAAATAGCCCGAACATTTTGTAGATAAAGGTCTAAGTTTATAAAATAGTTTTTAAAAAAATTTATTTTTTGAAAAACAACTTGAGTTTTTATGGCGGGCGCTCTTATGGAAATTTACATTGGGTGCAGTGGGTACAGAAGACTCTTAAGAGTTCCGTGGCATTGAATATGAGCCGGATTAAAAAAAGTCGTATGAAAAATTGCCCTACTTAAAACCGTATGCGATTCTTCGTATCTTGTTTAAATTCCTTCGATATAGCAAATCCTTTGTATTTTAATATTCGAAATGTTTATGTATATGGGTACAAAGTTACGAGTTTCGTTCAAGCAGACAAGACAACGGTGTCTCGTATCAAGTAGCGATTGTACCGTACTCGGCCGCGATCGGTAGGTTAAGGAAAAGGGGCGGATACTGTCGATACGGTACTTACTTAATAGTCCTCAATTTGTTAATTCCAATCTAAAATCCTCGCACAACTCCTTTGATGGTATTAGGAGCATGCCACGACGCTTATTATTCAGAAATCCAGTGAATAAGAGTTATTTGTGTTTTACATATTATGGCGTTATACGGTAATCATTTCCAATCTTTCCGATGGTTGCTTGGATTACCCCCTCCACCCCGTACTTTGATATGAGGACAGAAAGAAGGGCAGTAGTTGGTAGAAAACGGTTTCTTTTGTTGAGACCTTTAATTAGAATACAATGAGATAAAATTAATTTTAACCCCCCCCCCCCTCAGGCCCCGTCGCTCACGGAAAGTTATAGTTTGAATATCAATTTATTTCGATGAAACCTTTCATTAGAATACCATGAAGAGTAGAACATTTTTTTTAATTCTTAGAAAATGCGCTAAAATATTAATGTGTAAATAAGGGATATTCAATTAGGCCGATTCAGTATATATTGTGATTTACACGGCTTCCAATTTCACATTGGTCACGTTTGATACCCGATTTTTCCATAATTTTTTTAACAGTGTAGCAACTAAATAAATTTGGCCAAAAAGTTGGCAATGTAAGCATCGGTGGTTCAGTGGTAGAATGCTCGCCTGCCACGCGGGCGGCCCGGGTTCGATTCCCGGCCGATGCAAAATCTTTTGATATCAATTTTAACGTGTTTTGTTTGTAAGTTTCCGTTTGTGCGTCTTCTTTATGAAAACACATAGTACGATTACGATGGTCAACCTACTCCTTCAAATTTGACCTATTAAATTGTAATGATATGGCACGGCTGTCGGTTTTTATGGTGAAATAGCGGTTGTCTAGATACAGCCCCAATGAGTTGATTATCCATACGAAGAAGAGCTATTGTACAGTCGGTACTCTGAAGCGGCATTTTCCGACGGCTGTCTGAAGACGACGGTATTGGAATCGTAATACGACGCGAAACGCGATGGAGGTAGCGGATATGTTCTTCCCAGTTCCCACGTATCCGAAAAAACGATTGTCATCGAGGTAGGCCACAGCGCATTTCATTTTGAAACGTAGCGGGTGCGTTCATCAATACGAAGGGCATATGCTCTTTAAAGTGGTATGTGGCACGTGCAAGGGTAACGAAGGCGGTGAGCGATTGAGGAGTCAAATTGCAGAACAGGAATTAAACGAAAAGAGATGAAAGAGGACCAATAGATAGAAAATCAAGAAATAAAGAGTGCAGCAAATAGCGAAAAGTATTACTAGAATTATCAGAAAAGAAAGGTTGGAGAATTTTAAACGGTAATATGGAGGGGGATAGGAACGGGCAATTCAAACACATGAGAGGAAGAGATGGAGGTCGGTAATTGATTACACAATAGTAAATGAAAAAATACAAGGAAGAAATAGGTACAAGAATTTAAGATATAGGAACAAGGATAGAAACCAACCGATGGAATTGAGTCTAAAAAGGAAGATAAGAAGATCAAGAAATGAAAAGACGAAGAGAGATACAGTTATGGACAAGAGACACGGTAGAGCTGTATAAAGGGAGACTACAGGAATAGGGCGAATAAATAGGAGGGAATACAGAGGAGGAATGGAATAATATAAAGAAGGTATTAAAAAAGAAATTTATTTATTTATTTATTTATTATCCCTCTCTTGTGCTGGGCCCTCAACAGGCTTGCGCCCAATTACAGAGTGACCCGCATAATGCTTTTTAGAGGTGCCTCTGCAGAAGGTCTTAATTTGTTCTATACTACTCCGGAATTTACCTTACGAATTAGCAAAACTGCAGGAAAACCTAATTCGGAGTAGCCGGCAGAATGCTGCTGGTCTAAGGTAATTTCCATCTCTGCCACAGATGAAAAATTCACCTCAACCCAGGTTCGAACACCCGACTTTATACCCCACCACTCTACCATTAAGCCATAAAGCCGGTAATAAGGTGAAAATAAATAACTGAAGGGAAGGGGAGAGAAAGAGATTAAAGAAATGATGGAGAAAGAAAGAAGAGAGTAAATAGAGGAGAAATAGGTGCGGGAACAGAAAAGTACAAAAGAAAAAGATTGAGAAACAAAAAGAATACGAAGACCAAATCCGGGGAAATAAAAACAAAAAATAATGAGGAAAAAATAAAAATATAACAAGTTGGAGGGAAATACAATTCGAGGAATGGAAATTTTATATTAAATAAACTTTGATCATTCTTTTAAATTTGTGGAAGTTATTGAATTGTTTTCTGTGTGTATGTGTACGCGTTGAAGAGACGGTCACGGAGGAGGTAAATATCTGTAGTTACGACACCTAATGCCGGGACTGTTCTCGACTCTTAACTATAGGCTGGGAAATCCCGAACGAGGGCCCATTGTTACCTGTCTCGGGGTGAGACTCTGCTAATACAAAACCTTTCGGTTTATACTTTATAATCTATGCGCGACATGAGTTGCGATTCACTTCCACATGTTCCGTTTGCCCTCCAAGGCCATGTAATTTTCCATGTTATTTGTAACAAAAGAGTATGTCACCTGAGTGTTTGTATAGCTACCTTGTTTTGTTACCTGCCTGTACCCCAACCATTTCGTTGTTTTGCAACTTGCCTTTAACCTGCAATCATGTTTTGTGTATGTGATTTATATTTATTTACTTTATTATTAGGGTGGTCGGAAAATTTTCTTCTAACCGAATTTTACAAACCGATGAAAAATAGTAGGTCAATTTTCTCTCAGCATCCAAAGTTCGAATCGTGAAGTAATAAATTGATATACCTCTAACATAGCAGGTGAACAATAATTTCGTTTAACGTTTCAAAATTATATCCCTAACATAATTTTTAATGAAAAAAAGTGAGATCCCAGACTATAAAATATTTTATATCTCCATTATACACGTTTAAATAGTTATCACTTTTTATTAAATTATAAAAATAATTCTGACAGGAATTTTATAGACTGAAATTGGAGAATAAATTATAAAATGATAGCCAGCCATTCGTCATTATAAAAATTTATGTAATTCCGAAAATTATTTTATAACTGCAGATTCTACACTAATGTAAAAAAAACCATCACACGTAGGGATGGGAAAATAGATGTGTTTATTCTTTTAATAATTTCGTGGATTTCTGAATGTGAGAATTAATAATGGTCAAGTCGTAAAAGATTTGTTGAATATTAGTTTATTGCGTTGATGCTTTGTAAAATTATTTTTAAATGTCGATGCGGTCAGTCAGGCTATAAATTAGAAGCGGCTACTATTTCTACACTAAAGTTGTTTAAATTCCTCCCGTTTTTGGGAAAATTATTTTATATAAACCATAAGTCAAAATGAATGTTTGCTAGCTCACTATTCAAATAATGTTCATTCATTTCGAGGAAAAATAAGCACTTAACCCGTTACAAACCAATAGGAAACAATTAATAAATAGTTATTTACATAAAAGTCAAGAAAATGATACATTACTGGCAAGGAATTATTGAAGTGCGAGGCCCCTCTGGAGCCGAGCCCTTTAATTTCCAAGTCAGGTAATGTCATTTTACTGACGGATTTTGTATTAAATTTTACCCAAAATCGTATTTTAATATAAAATTTCAATTTGTATATATAACCTTTGATTAATGTCAATCTGTCAGTGATGACAGGAGTCATTATAGACATTTGGAAATGTCAAAAATGCGGCCGGTAAAGTGACAGGTGCGGCCAGAAAAGTGACAAGCGGCAGGAAATGAAGTCTGCTCTGACCCTGTCATGGAAACTAAAATTTCCTGTCATAAAGTAGGCATGAAAATGAAGGTTTCAGGACGATTTTGGGTAAATTAAATGCACAAATATTTCACGATTTTCCACTTGTTTGGGCCCTCTACACATAGACTGTTCAGCAGATGATTTGGGGTAATGACACCGTTGTCATCCGGTGACTTTGAGGTATAAGTGAGCGAGCGGGAGTTGAGGATACCGATAACTTCTGAAAAAAAAATATTCTTGGGGTGTTCTCCTTTGGGATCCACTCCTTCAAGTTGCTCGTTTAACATTTTTTTGACGAGTCCTACCATCCGTTCCCAGCTTTCTCCCATATGATGTAAAATTACCTGTTAGAAAATTAGAGATGTTGAACTGACTAAATTTATTTAATTTTTCACGTAATTTCTCTTTCTGCACCGACAAAAAATTTCCTGTTGTCGCTCCATATTTCAGCAGGATTTCCTCTGATGTCGATGAAGCGGATTAAGGCGTCGATCATGTCGTTGGAGTGTTTCAGCAATTTACAAGTGAATTGCTCTTGTGGTAAGACAGGAAAATACAACTCAGTATCTCTTGACCGTTGATCGATTTTATCTCACTTGGCATGGTCAAAATCCAAAGTAATCTACTCCCGCGAAATGAAAGACTGGACTATTTTGATATTAATATATCTCTGACTACGTTTACCTTTAATAGATCGGACGTACGATCATTGACAAAAGTAATGATCGCCTAATAAGTAAGCTTAAAAAAGAAATGCAATTTTGGAAACTTTTTAAGGGTAGTTTCTCGACGAAGCATTTCCACCCCCGATTTATTGGAAAAAAAAATGTTTCTTTGGTCCCCTCTACCACAAAATCAGAAAACTGAATTTTATTTATAAATGTTACAACTTACGTTCAGTAATGCAGCCCCAAAAAGTTTTAAAGGAGTATATTTTTCTATGCAAGTTGAATTAATTACCTTTTATAGGAGCAAAATATTAAAAATAAATTGACATGTGAATTTATGCTTTATTTAATCAAATATAGGTTCCAATTTGGCGCAATGATAATTAATGACACTCAAGTACCTCACCCGAAATAAGGAAAGAAGAAATTATCGTAGAACTAGCATCCTGATTATCCTGATGCAGTTGAAGCATCGTCGAGAGCCCATTAATTCTGTCGGTGATTCTGATTATATACAAGGCAATTCGTTTTAAAATAGTCCGGAAACTGTCGTAACAATATCTACAACTTCAAAAATTTAAATTAAATCTATCAGACCATAAATTAACTAAAATCAGTAAAGTGGGTATATATTATCCCTCGCCCCACGCCACCTGCTCTAGTTTCAATATATCAAAACACGGTAAACTATCTCGAAATAAATAATACCCTTCGCGTTAGCAACATAAGCACCAGACTATAAATTTTAAGGTGCCGAATCTTGGCGCCATCACCACACGGAAATTATATTTTATCCTCGCACACAAAAATTAAAACTAAAAAATAGAAACCCGAACAAGTTAATGAACTCCATCGGAAATATTTAAATAAAAAAAAACTGTCCATTTGCCTTACTACTATTTACGTCATTATTTTTATATATGGATGTATTATTAGAACGAGTAGTGAAAATTCTTATTTTAGAATGGAAATTGTGTGATGAGATCAAGGTTCATTACTATCAGTGCGTTGCATTACAAATAATTCATTAATCAAAGAACAATTGAATTAGTACGTAGAATTTAACGATGAATGAATGCTCTTTGAATTACAATTTCGTAATTACCTAGTACTTACAATCTGATGCGAGTTGGAAATTGGGTAAATCATAGGGCGTGATTTCTTAAACATAAGCCTTGGTTAATTACCCTACAAAAGTGCCAACTCATGTTTCCAGAATATTATTTAAATGCAACACCAATAAAATTGATGAGCAGCTCACCAAGAAAACCGCAAGCAACCTGTACGGCTGTGCATATACATAAACCACCAAGATCAAGTACTAACCTTAGGGTACTTGCCGTAAACGTAACGGGTATACTGCTTGAGCACATACCTGAAACAAAATGAATAAATTAGACTGTTCTTATCTTTCAATCAAACATAAAATCGGTAATGGATATTGGAAATAAACTCTTATGCTAATTACATATCCGTGTTATGCCAATAATAGTATATTAAAATTGAGAATATACCTACATTAAAGTCACATACGATGGCAATAAACATAAAACATTTATTCATGATTATAAATTAATTATTATTTAATAAATTAACTAATAAAACTGACTAAAAAAGCGATACACAAAAATTATTTCTTTACATTCGATCAGCGCCAGGGTTTTGATATTTCTAATAACGAAAGTCGATTCTGGGATGAATCTCTCATTCTTGTCGCCAAACAGGTATAAATTGTACACATGCAGTGTACAACAAAACTGAAATAGTTATTTAATTACGTGATTTATTTATTTACTATTAATTAACAGTCAATTTATAACATTTTGAAATGGATTAATGTATAACCTAACACGAGGGCGAACCATTTATCACTAATATTTCACTTCGGCAACTCCCTGACGCATAATTCGATTTGCTTATATTGCACATGTCCATCTTTCCCGAAAGTTCTCGAAAGTTTCCGAACATTCTAGAATTTTCTCGAACAAACATGTCACCCATGTCGGCCCACGCCGATGACTAATCTTTTATGTCGCCTCGCATCTATCGGGATTTCTAGAAGATTCGCTACAATAAGAATCATAGAGGTGGGCCCATGTTGAACTTGGTGTGTGCTGTACGTTTCCGGTTTTTATGAATTTGTTTAAGTTCCCAGTACCTATCGAATGTACCTTTTTCAAAATTCAATGTACCTCACTGTTGGAAAATTACTTTCCATTGTACCTTTTTCATTTTTAGGAAATCCGATTTCAAAAAATCACGGCTAATCGTGCTAGTAACACGTACTTACTGTAGGAGTTTACACATTTTTGAGAATGCAAGTACTGATTTTTTTTTGGAATTGACAGATGCTTTTGAAAATTTCTGGTCATCCTGTTTTTTTCCTATTCCCGTCACGTGGGAATTTCGGAAAGTGTTTTACTTTATCGGTAACCTTCGCGGGCATACCTAATTGATACGTTTGACCATCTATTTTTTCGCCTCTCACTTGGAGTCGATTGTGCGAGTTCTTCTAGAGCCGTAGTAAATCTCGCCTTGACGCTATCTATTAGTTATAATACGATTTAAAATGACCAAAATAAGAAAAATTGTTTTTTTAAGTCATTCAGAGTAGGTAATATTTTCTTACATCTTTCCGTAAATCTGATAATAACAAACAACAATAAAAAATTATCAAATTTGGGCAGTCGTTCTGCAGTTATTCGCGTACATACATTTCGACAATCCATTTTTATTTATAGATTTCGGAGTCTCCTTCAGTTACTCTGCCGTTGCTTTAATATCGAGGCAAACTATAACGTACAGGAACCGGCAGCTAAGAAGGCGAGAGATGACGTATCCACACTATTCATATTCAGTTAATTGCACCTCTTGATGTGCCACTGCGCCACGCTGATTCCTCATTCGTTCATTTTACTTGAATTTGTGCCTCAGTGTTATTTTTTCCTTTTGGTTTTAGTTGTAATTGCATAATTTTTGTGTTTAAATTGTATCATTTGTGTTAATTCTTCGATTTAGATAAGACTCATTAATTAAGCAAGAAACATCTGGTCAATTTGCGTGTTTTTTATAAAAGGTTTTATTTAGGTGTTTGCGATAAGGAGTTTATCGGATGAAATTTAATTAACGCAGGGGTTCTGGAGCTGATACTCCGAGCCGAGATGCAGGTGGTCAATGATGTGCGGACTATTTTCGGCGTAATTGGGGACAAAAAGTTACAAGGAGTGGGAGTCAACATTTGTCTGCTTAGTGAAAGTTCAAAGTTTCTACCTTCAGAGCAGCCACCGAGAATATTGTTTATAAAGCTAGTTCGAGTTATCGAGTCCAGTTTTTTAAAGATAAAGATAAGTTTCCTAAAGCTGTCGGCGAGTGTTTTTGTGTGTTTTATATAAGTCGCAAACCGTTCACGACCAGATTATTACGATTATTTAAAAGAGAAAAAAACTAAGCAATTTTAAGATTCTTTAAATTTTTAATAATCGAACGCCTACGTGCGGGGTAATTTGTTTAAACAAGCTTTCTTCTAAGAATTTGGTTTCAATTTTTCCTTTCATTTAATGTGTATCAGAATAAATTTTTGTTTGATGCCAATCAATTAATCGTATGTTTATTCGAACCCATTGTGGGATCCGGATAGTGTTCATGTCAGATTTTTCTTTTCGTATCCAAGATTGATTTTAGGTGTCGATTCTTTGAAATTTTCCGAAGCTAATAAAGGTCACTGGGTCTCCCAAATTATTAATTTAAATCAACATTGGGATTTCTCTTTGTAGCAGATTCCGGAAGTGTACGAGGAGAAATTATAAAAATTCTAAGTTTGAATTTTGATTAATTTGAGCTAGCTGGACAGGTGTTTTGTGGATTGTGTAGTTGATCGCACGCCATTGCACAGTACAATATACAGGGTGACAATTTGAAAACTTACCACCCCCCATGTCTTAGTAAATAAACGAGATATTTGAAAAATTCAAAATCCGTTTGGGTAATTTGGAGGGGGAATCACAATGACATAGTTGGCGACGCACCCCCTCCGCCCCAGCCACCCCAACTTTTAAATCTTAAATAGTGACCCCCATGTGTGATACGTCGTTGGAAAGCTCTGAAAAAATGCTTTCCAACCATACCAAATAGCATTACATTTAGGTTAGTAATTATCGTGCAAATCAAAAAAATAAACTAATATGATATATTTACTAAAGTTGGCTTTTATTTCAATAAATGTTCAAAATGGCTTCCGTTATTGGTAAGACAGTAGTATAATCTATTCTCAAACTCTTGTCGAACCTTTTCAAATGTTGGTTTTGCAATATTTCGACATTCTTGAATTATTCTCTGTCTCAGTTCGTCTATGGTCGCCGGTTGCGTTTTAAATACGACAGATTTCAAATGTATCATATTAGTTTATTTTTTGATTTGCACGATAATTACTAACCTAAATGTAATGCTATTTGGTATGGTTGGAAAGCATTTTTTTCAGAGCTTTCCAACGACGTATCACACATGGGGGGTCACTATTTAAGATTTAAAAGTTGGGGTGGCTGGGGCGCAGGGGGGTGGAGGGGGGCGTCGCCAACTATGTCATTGTGATTCCCCCTCCGAATTACCGAAACGGATTTTCATTTTTTTAAATATCTCGTTTATTTACTAAGATATGGGGGGTGGTAAGTTTTCAAATTGTCACCCTGTATGTATGAAATTTCATTTAATTGTTTGCATAAGTAAGAAAGTTGGCACTGCAGATCCTGCACAAAACCAAATTTGGAAAATGGCACTACATTTGCTTTTACCCCAAGTGGCTATGTATCAAATTTCATTTAAATGCCCCAATAAATAAGAAAGTTGGCACTGCGCATGCGTAAAACCAAATTTTGGAACTGGTGTTAAAGTTGCTTTTATTCCAAGTGGTTATGTATCAAATTTCATTTAAATCCCTCTATAAATAAGAAAGTTGGCACTACGCATGTGCAAAACGAAATATTTGCGTTAAATTTGGTTTTATTCAAAGTGCATATGTATCAAATTTCATTTAAATACCTACCTTCATAAATAAGAAAGTTTGCTATCCGGTTTGTAAATGGTTGTGATGCGAAAAGGGCACTGTGAATGTTGATCGATTGGGTCCAATTTTTGGAATGGCGTTTTATATGGCTAAAGCTATACGCATATTACATTTCATGCAATTCGGATCATAACTCACAGAGATGTCAAAAGGACCTTCCTTATTTTTTGGGCTACATTGCCAATTCACGAACTCCGCTCTACAAATTTGATAAAGAATCCACCTGCAAAATTTCATTGTAATCGGTCCATTCGTTTATGAGTTATCGTGCTAACGGACGAACACACGGACAGACACCGTAAAATTATAAACTCGCTAGGAGCTCGTTAATAAACCGAGACAACGGAATATCGAAGGATCCCCAGTATAACCATTTTTTTTAACGACCATTTATTTTAACATTGCAACTTCGATTGATATATGCTCTAGTAGACCGGGAGGCAGTGTACATAGTAACTAAACCATAAGCGACAAAAATTTCGACAATACAGACTGAAAGTACGTTGAAAACTAATAATAAAATCACTCGTCTGCCAGTCGTAAGTGGCAGCATTAACTTGGGGCGGCGCTGAATAGGTGACTTCTTTAGGTGATCAACTAAATTACCAAACTATAAGGGTCACGGAAAAGATTTGTATCAAGAAATCCCATTTTTTCCATAGTTTTCAAATATGCTATGGCAGACGATTTCAAGTGCAGCGTTGGTAGCGAAAGACGCCCTCCAATGTAGGGAAAAACACCCCTGAACTAAACCATGAGGACCGTATAAAAATTATTCATAAAAAATTCCTCTTTTTGTCACTACTTTCAAATATATCCTGGCAGACGATATTAAGTGTAGCTTTAATAGTGGCAGACGTCTTAGAAGTTAAAAAATTTAGGTATACTAAATCCCAGCGAGTGCGAGCGTGTGAGAGATAAATCGTCTCCCGCTGCAACTATCAATTTGGTGCACATTTCCAAATCAGATTGCAAAAAATCATACGTGTACCAGTGACGAGGTATTATGTGATTTGGAACAGTTTTCAAAATTCGCCCCCACGCTAAGTTGACCGCCGCGGGCCGGCAGACGGGCGATTTTGGAATCATACGGTGACATTCTACTGCCTAGTTATATCAAACCTTTTGTACGCTATGACGAGGTATTTTCTACGCGGGCTCTCGGTCTATGTGCTCGTCACCGATCCGGACTAGTGTCGGTTTTTCGACAAAGTTCAAAGGGTGAATCTGTTTGCGCTCGTGTATACCTGTTTACATGCGTTGACGGGCTTGGTGCGATTTCTATAAATTTTTATCATCCACCACCTTCTCCGAGCTCTTCGTCTCTTTTCAATGTTGTTGCTTTTTCCAATAAAAGTAGGTATGTCAAACCGAACGGAACAGCTGCAAAAACATCTACGTCCGCCATGTTTGGTTGTGAGCTTGTTCTGAGTTGTGCTCAGATGCGTGTGAACAGCTTGCTTTGTACGCGGGGATTCGCCGAGCAGCTTACCGAGAGCTTGCCAGGCTACTTGCCGCGCGTGTAAACGTAGCATTACAGTTTACATCGGCACCGTACGCCACGGTTTGACGTCATTATAGTATTCGCTGGCTCACTAGGCTCACATAGAGCAAAGTATGTCAATATGTTTTTGCGAAATTGTAGGGTTTAAGATAGATACAATTTAGTATTATTATTATTATTATTATCTTTATTAAAACTATATGGATTTATATACAATATGTTAACAAATGTGTAACATTATATTTACATAATAACAATTTGTTATGCTGATAAAATCATGTCATTAGTCCATACAATGGCTTCGAATTCATTGACTGTACATATTACGTTGTTCACGCACCACCAGTATTTAAAACTTTCGATTGTCCCTTTTCCTATATGCCAAAAGTAATCCTGTATGATTCTGTTTCTGAGTCTGTTGATGAAAGAGGTCTTGAAGTTTGCGGGGGGGTGTTCATTTTTCATGGCATCAATGGTCAGGTGGTATATAGTAAACTTCGACAAATTTATTATGTAATTTGCTACCGTATGAGCGCTCGTGCGACCTTTTATTCCGCATAAAAAAAAAGTGTCCTCAACGGTATTAATCTTTAGCAACCTTTTCACCATTTTTGATACTAGGTCCCAAACACGTAATGTATTTGGACATCCAAATATCATGTGGAAAGCGTCACACTTTATTGATGGGCAGTTGACGCATGTATCAACACTCCTCAAATTTGCATGTTTTAAAAAAATTGGATCAGCTAACCGATTTTTTGAGAATCTCCATGCAATTTCAGACACGTGCCCGGTTGTTAAACTATTAAACATCGTCTGCCAATGGGTGGGATTTTGCGACCAGTAATTGGTTAATATCTGCTGCTCTTGAAATTGGAAAAAAATCGCTGTTAATTTTTCTTGCAGCTTTTTCCGTGAACTAGAGCTTAATTCGTAATCTCGATTCTGGTACTTGAAAACTCAAACGTTGTTATAGCTAGAGAGAGTTGGGTCCTGTTCCAGAAACCAGTCGTTGAAGATAGATTTAATCCTCTTGTAATGGTTTACCAATTCCTTTTCCAAAATTTCGCACGGTGTTTCAAGGCGTTCAATTAAAGAGCGCTCTTGTAGCCATGTTCCTCCAGATCGAAAATCGCTTATCGTAATGAATCCTGCTTGTTCCCAAATTGCAGTGAAAATTGGTGGAACCGTTCGAGGGGATAATGTAGACAGTAGTGTTGGAATTTTTGACTGGTCAAAATTTTTTACACTAAGGTCGGACTGCTGCGTAGTTTTAATTACCTCCATGATTAAGTCAGATATGATGTGCATCTGTGGTATTCTTTTTTCCAAAAACAGCCACTGCCATGTTAAACCGAGAGAATCTGCTTTCCTTAAAGTGTAATTAACGATAGTCTGCCATTTCTTGTCCACGTTAGAACTTATTAACTTTTTTGCCAACCATATCCTTAAAGTTTTTACTTTGGATGGAATGTGAACAACTCCTAGTCCTCCTTGTTGGATGGGAAAACATAAATGATTGTGAGAAACCCAATGTTTTCCTTTCCAAATGAAGTTAGTCATTTTCCTTTGTAGACAGATTTGTTGTTGATGCGTTATAGGTAGACAGTGGAGGGTGTGCCATAATTTTGGTGCAATGAACTGATTCACGATGGTTTTTCGTCCAATCAATGACACAGAAGGGCATCTACTTTTCCACTTTAATAGTGACATGTCCAGGTCGTGTGAGAGGTGGTTAAAAGCTTGAAAAGAATCTTGATGAGGATCGTTTGATAATTTGATCCCTAATACTTTTATGTGGGTTGACCAAGTGATGCCAAGAGGAGTATCCTTTCGATCCTTCCAGGCACCGGACCAAAAACCGTTACATTTCTTCAGATTTAATTCTGCCCCAGATTGTTCCGCGTATATACGATAACAGCTCACCAATGCTTTAAAATCGCCGTCACTTGAAGTTAAGAACGAGACATCATCTGCGTAAGCACTCACTATTATATTGATAGGTGTTGGAGTGCTCGGAAAAGGGAATCCCTTAAGGAGTGTTCGAGACAACGACAGGAAAGGCTCAAAAGCGACAGAAAAAAGTGACCCTGATAAAGGGCACCCTTGCCTAATTCCGCTTTGAAAATCTATGGCGCTAGTTAATAATGCATCTACCCTTATATGACATACTGTTTTTGCGTACAGCAACTTGACATAATCTATAAAGACATTACCAAAGTTCATCGTCTTGAGCACGTGGAATAGATAACCATGGTCAATCTTATCAAAAGCAGATTTCTGATCTAAGCTGACAATTGCCAGCGGTACCCGTTCTCGATTAGCATAGTTTATTATCTCCCTTTGAAGGTGGATGGTGTCGTACATTGATCTATCTGGAACAGCATAGCTTTGATCAGGTGAAACAATTGTAGAGATGACGTTCGATAATCTTACGGATAAGGTTTTTGAAATTATTTTGTAATCGGTAGTCAACAAGGATATAGGTCGCCAATTGCATAATTCCATTAAGTCGCCCCGCTTTGGCAAGAGCGCGATTACTGCTTTCGATGTTGATTTCGGTAACTGCTTCATTTTTATTGCCACCTGTGTCATTTGACAGAATTTACTTTTTAAAATGTTCCAGAAGCAGGTATAGAACTGAACCGTTAAGCCATCTATTCCAGGAGCGATGTTTTTGTTTAAGGACTTAAGTGCTATTGTTAATTCGTCTGCGGTGATTGGTTGATCCGTGTCCCGTCTATCTTCTTCGGATAGCTTATTGAGGTTTTTGAACAATGGACTAGAGTTTTTGACTTCCATCGCTCCTTTACCATAGATTTTTCGGAAATGGCCATTTACCAATTTACATAGCTCCAAGGGATTTTCGAAGACCTCATCTTCGTGTCTCAATTTTGTAAGGGGTTTGAAAGCGGATTTTATCTTTTTGTTTAGTGTTGGGCGATCGCATTGAACAAGCCTTTCATACTTTGTTGCCATTAAGTGTTTTTCGCTTATTCGATGGTACGCATCTTTTGATTTTTCGATTAAATCGTTTATGTGGTGTTTTTCAGTTTCATTTGCGTGGCCCTGGTTGAATGCTTGTAAATGTTTGTTTAACTTGTAAATGTCATGATATTTCTTTTGTTTATTTTGTCTCTGATAGAGAGTCACAACTCTTTGACTTTCAGTTTAAGCTGATCCCACCAAGATACTATTATATGATCATCAATGTTTTCAGTGCATTCAGACGTCAGAAAAGTATTCATGGCTTCAACGAAACTGTTGTCTTCAATTAAGTAATTATTGAATTTCCAATAGGGTGGTTGGTTAAACGTGGCCGATAAGGTAAATGAAACAGACAAGGCCATATGATCTGAGAAGGAACTGTGAAGCGCAGATGATCTTAAGGAAGGAATTAAGTTGTTCGAACAGTATATTCTATCGAGGCGCGAGGCTGATTTGGATTGGTTTGCATAATATGTAAAACCCCCTTTTCCGTTATTAAAAAATCGCCAGCAATCTGCAAGATTGGCTTCTCTAAAGAAAATACTCAAATTTCTTGAAAATTCAAGATTTCTTTCTATCGATCCATTTCGATCCTTTCGAGGGTCCTCGGTAGAGTTAAAATCGCCTCCCAGGATAGTATTGTCATTTATTTTTATAATGCTGACCTCTTCATTTAGTTTTGATAAAGTTTGTGTGGCTGAATTAACGTTGTGTGGTACATAAACATTAATAAAAGTCCATCTCGTATTATTGATGGAGATTACTAACTTTTGTGCATACGACTCGACTAAAACCGTGTGTTCGATTACTTTAGCTTTTAAGTTCGTTTTGATCGCTATAAGTGTGCCACTATAGTTAGTGATGTGCTTATTTACAAAGAAAACGTATGGCGAACATCTTAGAGCAGTAGGTAAATCTGAGAAGTTGGATTCTTGAAGCAACGCAACATCTGGCGAATTTACGTCTAGAAACGTAGTTAATTCAAAACATTTAAAATCATTCCTCAAACTTTTAGCATTAAGAGTAATTACTTTTAAGCTCTCCATTGGTATTAATTTTTATTTAAAAAAGGTACGATCAGGAACTCTCTACAGACGAGCTGCGATCCAAAGATCCTCTTGGAGAGTTTAACGGAGATGTTGATACCCCTTCTCTATTTAAGTCTCTTTTGATGTAGTTTATTAATCTCTTGCATCGTTCTTTTGTGCTTCTTTGTGTAAATTTGGGAATAGCCTGTTTTATTAAGTTAAGTAGTTGGTCGACATTTGTTGTATACTTCTTAGCCATTTGTAATGGAGTGTTGCAACCTTTTACGCGATTTAAAAAATCCGAAAACGTGATAAAGTCTAGTGCGTATTCGTTATCTTCTTTCCAAATATCTTTTATTTCTTCGTATTCTTCAAGAGCTGGTGTTTTATCCAACCTCTGTTTTTTTGTTTTATTGACCCCTACGAGATGTTTATCTAAAGCTAAACTAAAGTATCAAATTGGTTCGATCTACTCTCAGCACGGGGAGGTTAAACGTCTTTCGTAACTACAGACCTTTGTGGGACGAACGTGTAGTTCAATGAGATCCAGAAGTTGGAGATCCTCAGGATCGCATGGGGAAAAATCTATACCAAAGATTATCGATGGTCTTCCGTTACGACCAGAAAATGCATGTAGTAAAGGTACATACCTATTTTCTGCATGATGCATGCTGTGTAATTGTTACTTATCGGTGTAAATGCAATCTCGAGGCGCGACGTAAATAAATTTGTTGATCCTCAATTACGTGTACGCAGATTATACAATACAATGTAAATTATTTAAGTGTTATCTTTGACTATTATTTAAACAAATACATCTAAATGAATTCGTTTTACTTACGCGTTGAAGTTAAAACCTGGAAAAGACTTTTTCAGAGGGCTATACTGTAAAATGTATGTACCTATATATAAACTGTTTAAAGTAAGTGGAGGATTCAGTTTTTACTTCCAATTTTGTTGCGAAGCTAATAGGTATGGAAACAGTTTCTTATCTTCAGTATCCACTCGGATTTCACTCTTTTACTTCTTAATTACTAAACTTTCCTTTTCATTTTGAGAATAAGTAAACAAAGAGGATTAAAATTTAATAAGGAAACATTGCGCTAAACCCATAACATCTCTTTGAATTTGAATCTATTTAAATATTTAATTAAAACCCTTCATCCTCTTTGATTAAGACTATTATGCATACAATATGCAGATCACGTCGCTTTGCGATGAATCCATCTATTCCGCTAGGTAGATAAATGATTTTTTCAGGTTTCAATAATAAGATTCTAATTCCAATTTAATCGCTTCCAGTGGGTTCGTGGATCCAATAATAATTAATCGCACATCAGTTTATAGGAGATATATTCCCCAATCACCAAATGCCAAGTGCGCAGATTGAAAATGTAGACAAATGGTGTTTTATACCAAAAGAAATTTATTAATAATACTTACATTATATTCTTCGTAAAATGAAACATAATGTCAACAAAAGTATTCTTTGTTAGCGTTAGAGCAATGTAATATGCTAAAAGTAAATCAATAGAGTGCAAACATTTAATTTCAGCCAAAATGTTCTGATTTCAGTTTGTATGAATTTGAGTCCCAGACTATTCCTTAAATCCATTTACCATTGGATATTTAATATAAACATATCCTATACCGTATATAATCAATACTATTCTCATTAGTTTAAATAAATTATGAGTAAATACATAATGAGAAGATTCTCGAGAGAACAGCACAGCAGCGCGTTAAGCGAATTAATACCCTGTATGTATTCCGTAATTAAAGCTGTCATGTCAACCATTACCCGCTAGGAATACAATTGGAACGGCGTTTGTTTATAATTTAATTTGTGTCTCCCATGTATATACATAGGACGATGTAAAGGCAATAACACATTATTAATGAAAAGATGCTTCACGAACAATATCTTGTATAAAATTTGTTAAAGAGCAATATGTGAATAGTGAATTTACTAAAGCGTTAGCAATATGGAACGAGTATAAAAGCTGAGTAACATTGCAAACTCGACGGAATAAATCATCGCACAAAACCGGAGTGGTGATGAAAAAGAAATTACTTTAAAAAGAGGGATACAGGAGAAAATCTGTTCAAAATGAAAAACATAATGGAAGAATCTTGTTACTGTTGGAGTAAGGGTAACTTAGTTTGAAAATAGCACCGTCTACGAGATTTATGGATTTTCTTATGTAAAAAGCAATAAAACTCCAATAATTGTTCAAGATTTAAAAACAAAAATATATAACAGCATAATGTAAAACTGTAGATTGCGACAAGTTTATTCAAAAGCTGCAAAATAAAGGAGGCACATTCGCTTTTCGGTATTCCTGATATAAAATTTCTTACTATTTTGGCTACGAGAGCTTATCTATACGTATTCATTTAGAATTGTAAGGTGTAATTATGAACAAAACCAAAATACTATATCATGGTACCTGGAATGAAAAATTGTCATCCAGTAATAGTATCATGGTAAGACCCTAGATTTTACGTTAGATCTTGTAGCATTTTAAGTTACGTATTAGCAGTCGTCGTCTATCAGTTCTTTTCTTTGAAGTAGCACAGAGACAAGGTAAATTAAAGACATGATATTCCTTAATTATCATTTTGGAAATCCACACAAACATTTAACAATAATGCGCCATGGAAGAGACTTCCTTGGCAATTAGTCATTTGGAAAGCTTTGTACTCAAGATCCTAATTCAGAAAATGCATTAGTGAATAGTGGGAGCCAGTTTTTCGTAGCTCATTATCTGAATCAGGTAAACTCAACAAACTGTGGTCTAATTGCTACTAAACCCGATAAGGGTTGCATCGAAAGACAGACTCATGGTTTTCTAAAATCATTGTTTCTACGACAGAATCGAGGTTCGGGTATACATAATTGCTCGAACAGTCGTTCGAATTGTTACGAACCGCCTTTCATGTGTAACAGTATTTCTGTTCCGGAGGTTTAAAGTACATTTTTCGTAATTAAAATGTTAAGTCTATAAATCTTTGAATATAAATTATATTCAAAGATATAATCAAGCACGAATGTCGATGAATGAAATTATTGTATCAAAAGGAATCTATTGATTTCAGTTCATTGTATCCGAATGTGGATTTTAAATATGGCCGCCATGAATCAGAAAGGAAATTAAATACAAGTAATAATCGCGGCGTAAATAGAATTGCGTTCACGGTATGTAAATAAAGTAAATTAGGGAAAAAACTGCATATAAATATCGAGTATTAACGCTATGGTCAAAGTCCGAGCCATTCATTTAGAGCTAGTAGAACGACTTAAATCCGTCTGTTCGCTACCGCTGTCAAATTAACAAGAGCTTTATTTACGGGCGATCAGTCTATATACCTAAACGTAAATGGATTATGCGCGTAAAGTAGAAATGAGGCCACGAGATAAACACTACGAGAGTATAAATACGGAAATTTTCAACACCAAAACAACAGTTGCCCGCCGTCTTTTTACGGAGCAACATCTGTGCTAGTCGCGCCCGCAAATTATAAGCGCGTTTTCTTGCAATAGTGAATTGAGGCGACTTTTTTAAGAAAATCTAGAGAAAGAACTGAGCAAAAATATAGTCATCCAGCCACTATATAGAAAACGAAGACGATCCTTCATGGCACTCCGGAGAAAATTAAAAAAATTGCGAAAATTGTGAAGAACAGTTCCATTTTCTGTTCTACGCGCGGTCCGTGCATAGTCTACCTGGAGGGTGCCGAAAAAGTCGCGTGGAAACCTGCCTGCTTGTGATTGGCCGAACTGAAACTCGAATAGCTGCTTGCAATGGGCGATCCTGAGTTCATTGGATTTCAACATTGATCGGAGCGAGACTAAGACTGCACTCCGAATCCTAGTGCATATTAACAATAGACGTTCAAGGTATTTATAAACCAGTAAACATTATCGCGTTGTAGTTTATCGTTTTTGTTGTTCGCCCCGTTGTAGACTATTGCATTGTCGTTTGAATTTGTGTTATTGTAAAGGTGATTTAATCACCTACTAGGGTTGCATTCAAATAAGTGCTTGGTTTGCTTTCATTTTAACGACTCTAGCCTGGAAGCGTTACTACACGCATTTACAGCAGTTTGTTTTGATTTTCGATCTAATTGTATACTAATTTATGAAACAAGAATTAAGTTACTTTCTGTATGTACTCGGCGGTTTTAGAGTAAATATTTTGATTTTTAACTAACGTAATAAAAACAGATTTTCCTTTCTATGCAGCGAATTTTTCTGAATGAATGAGTTAACCCTACTTTTACAGGAACGTACCGCCTCAACCCCCATTTCGTTTGACGTGTGTCATTTACAGAAAAAAGGTGATTTTCTAAGAGAAAAAGAACGGAATAGGTTTTAATAAAGACTTTTGATTTTTATTCATTTATCCTTTCCCATTTCCTCGAGGTCAGAAAAGGATCATCGACTGAAGCTAGCCGGCGCCCAACAACCATTATTTTATGTAAGAAAAACCACCCCTAAATAAAATAGTTTGAGAAAGAAACGGTAGGAAAAGTTGAAAAGTATAGTTTCATAGATCATACCATCGAATGTTAACTCATTTCTAAATTATCGTGATAGCAAACTGCCTGGGTGGCTGAGACCGTGTTAGGTTTCTTGTTTCAAACATTATACCTAAGTACTTTTTGTTTGGTTAAACAAACGCAGACAATGGTGTTCTGACACACAGGTGAATACCTACTAAGCATGTTTTGCACTACTTACACCACCTCTACAACTACACTCGACGCGCGACAGCCCGAATCGCGACGTCACCGTCTCTTCACCTTTTGGGCCAAATTTTATTGGAGTTCTCGGTAAGTGTGAAGTCGGATGTGGTGAGATGTACCCACCTACTTCTTTTTCGTTTTTCCCTAACTTTCGGTTATACTACGAACGCACGTCTAATAGTAACAACAATTGAAGCCACCCCCCATGACTAAAGTGCAACCCAACATTCGTCAACCTGGACGATCGCTAAAGACTGTTGTTGCATTGTGAGTATTCCTTTAATTTATTTATATAACCAAACTAATTGGAAATGTATCACTATAAAGTTATTTCGTTGGTGGATGATCAACTGGTGCCATTGTGTGACTGCTCCCCTCCTTCCTTTAAAACCGAAATATCCATTTCTTTAGAACCAGGCTATTTGCACACTCAAAAGTAAGTTCTTTTTTTGTTAATGTCTTTGTTACATATCCATTGTGTGTAGGCACGATCTATAAACACGATTAGAAGTTATGGACATAGAAACCGTATAGTACGAATACTGTTTCCCTAGAAAAACTGGTAAAATTAGAACGTGGAAGTGATTGCTACGAATATTTTATCTGTAACAATTTAACAGTTTAGCTGACAATGGGAGTTTCGTAATGAATGTGAAATTGTCCTTTAATTAGATTGGTACAGTTTATAAGTTCATGCAGGTTCATTGTAGAGTCACTTTGGTTGTTGTTCCCTAGAGGTACAGTTGTATTTTCATAGTATTCATATCAAACTATATAATTTTTAGAGAGTGGTACTGCGTAGCTTTGTGCTGTATCAAAAGATGATGTAAATCTGTGTGGTTGTGGAGTTTGATAAGCAAGGACTTTCATCAAAGAGGACGATTCAATAAACCTGGATGGTCAAACCATGAGATAAGAAGTCAGGGGATTTGGGGGCGGTAGTAATGTGCGACCGAATCATTAAATTTATGTATTGGCGACACGATTGGCTTCAAAGATGGCAAATAATAAAATAATAAAAAATAATGTCATTGGTTCGAAATATGAAATAAGGAATAAAAATTCGACTGAACGAAATTATTATTTCTTATTTCCTAGGCTTATTTCATATTTCAGTGTTGTGTGCAAATCCATAAAGATCGGTAGTTTGAAAATTGTCATTCCTTATTTCTTATTCCTTATTTGTTATTTCATATTTCTTATTCCTTATTTTTTTCATTGTGTGATGGGTTTTACTCGCCTGAAGGCGAAAATTTTTCTACTTGTTTTGTAAACTGTCCACACTTATGGAATGTTGCTCCTATGTTGTTCTAGCGCCACGCTCTTTGGTATCTGTATTTTCCATGGCGAGCAAATACAAATTACAAGTCGCACGTCACTTGTAAAGTTACAACGCCCCTAATCGGTTAAACTTAAATCCAAAATATAGCTAACCTTATACTTAGTTCTGACGTTGAGTTGAGTGAAAAATAGTGTTCTCGCTAGTTCGTACGCAATTTGACGAAGTGTAGGAATATTAGCAATATTGCTCAAGTTGGTAGTTAGAGAATGACAAATTTGTTATTATTCCTCATAATATTGCTAGAATTTTGTGTGACAGTTAGCAATATTGCAAACGTGTTAGTTACAGAATTGGACTGAATAATAGAGCCACCAAATATTCTTACGAGAATTACTTTGGCGATATAGCGATAAGCGATTGAAGGAGTTGGGCCACAGTAAAAGCGGCGCAAAGTTCGAGACGTGGAATACTTTGAAGGCGGAGCAGAGCGACCTTAGTTTTAGTCATAAGTAGGTATCATAATATTCTTCTGAAATAAGCAACGATGCGTCACAAAACCCAATCAGAACTGAACGAAAGAAACAACGAGGAATGCGAAGTTTTGTGGATTGATTCCATTACGTAGCGAGTTCTCTAGCCATGGGATCGTTCCATCAAGTTCAACATTCCCTAATTTTTCCATGAAGCATTTCATCCAGATAGTGATTGGTCGAGTCCACGACAGGATCGAATTTACTGCTAATGTACTTGCAACGTATCACAAAACATGGCGTTTGGTAGGGAGGGGGTCCGCTAACCGTAAACGTCGGGGTTCTTGTCCCAGATTTGGTAACACAATGATTGATCAACAAACACTCAACTAAGGTGGAATTAGATGACTCTTTGCTATAAATTTGTTCAGCCGCGCATGATACGTTTTAGCAAGCACGGAGGATTAGCCGCACTTGGGCAAAATCAGAAAACGTTCGTTTCAGTACATCAGAAGCGTCTTTTTAGGAATAGATTTCGGAATAGATCTAATGCTTACGATTTGATGGTGGTTCTTCCACTCCTCAAAATTTGGTAGGGATTATGTGGTGTGTCACTCTGTAAAGTGAGTAGCTTAGATTAGTCGATAGTTGGAGGTTGCGAAGATAATCCAGTTTAGGGGAAAGAAGATTAACGTAGGCTACCCCTAAGAAAATATCTAAGCGTCTTTTGCGTTGGAAGATAGATATTAGGCTAAGCCATTGAATAAAAAATTTTTATTCAATGGCTAAGCTAAGTCTCTGTTCATGAGAGACCTCGTGAAAGGGAAATTTTTGATGGTTCTCAAGTATAATTAATGACGGCGTTGAAATATAGTGGGTTTAAATGGAACAAAGATGAGCCAAGGGGACGTTTGATGGAGTTACTACAAGTAGCTAGTAAATGGGTTCAGTTTCAGAAACAATTTATGTATAGATTTTAATGAAGAGGGCTTATACCAATTTGTATTTTTTGATGAATGGTGCATATCTCAAAATCGAACTTGATTACTTAACAGAGTTTGTGGCAAGATAGCTACAAAAGAAGTGTAAAAACCATGAAAACCGATTTACTATTTTCATATTATTGAATTAATGGTTAAGTTTTTATAATAATATTGGAGACCAATTATTCTTCATGCTGGTAATGAGAATCGATTTATTTCTGGTACAGCTGTACTATTTTCTTATAAGACCTGTGGAAATTATGGAAAGATGAATAAAGAAAGCGTCTTGAAATGTGAGCACCAATTAATTAGAGATTTACACAAACCATCGGTCATTTAGTACTTGACAGTGCTCGCTTTCATAATACACTGCTTACGAAAATATCTAACACGTCCTGACAAAAAGTAGAGATTTCAAAGTGGTCGAGTGATCATGGGACGCTGCTTAAAGCTGAACACTTGTTACAAATCCATCCGTAAGTATCCTCAATATTAAAAAAGTATGATTATGGATTTGACGTTTTTTTAGATTTTGGAATTAAAAAAAGTATGTTGTTGACCAATTAGCAGAGCAGTATGGGCATACAGTTTTAAGACTTCCTCTCTACCACTGCATTTTTCATCGTACAGCGAGTTAATATGTGGTATCGCCAAAAATTATTGTATAGACACGTAGGCAGAGATGGCAAAACATCGATGTATTGCTTAAACATGTGGATCGAAGACCTCAATGCTGTTGCGTCAGACGTTAAAATTTGAAATTTTTTCCGAAAAATATCCACACGCAATTATAGACAATATATGACATATAAAAAGCGATTGTATTCATAGTGGGCATTTGACCATCACGCCATTTACCGCGCGGGATTTGCACCAAGCGATCGATTGACTGCCGGCGAAGACACAAGTATCCAAACAAGCAGAAAGACAGATATGATAAAATCAATAGGTACTTGATGTTAGCTGTTTTGGTAGCTAAAATGCGAGCTACGGAATAATATTTAGTTTTTCGTGGCACGTGTTCAAGGTTTTACGTTCCCATCCGCAAAGTAGTGATTATCATAATTTCCATAAGCGTGTGCCAACGCGAACGGTCCATTTGCTGGCTTAAATACTGACATACACTGAACACAATTGATTCAATTGATCACGTAAAAAATCCCTACTTAATTAACAGGGTTATTTTAATGTGTTGCGCGTAAGGATACGGATTTCAGTGATCTTTGTAATCTGATTGGGAAATGTTTGATGTTTACAAGCGTACGCGTGTATTGTTCAATTGAAACGAACCCATTTCATAAACGCGCGAAGTAAGAAACCTTTTATAACTCTTATATAGTTACGTTACTTCGAAATTAAATTCATGTATTGGATCATTACATTAATTAAGTATAGTATGAGTATTAATACGACTAATAGTGTACAGCGTTGGAGTAATGCTAGTCATAAAATAAAGCCTTCAGAGCTGCTTTGTGCTACACAATATGTCCGTAAGAGCCAAATTTTTGTAAATTAGTCACGTAGCGAGTAGTCTAACAATTTTATGTACCTACTCTTGACGTGCCCCCTAAAATCTCAAAATGCAACCCTTAACATAACGAGGAAAATGAAACATTTAATAACTATGGGGTTAAATCAACTAGACATAAAATTAGGATTGTCATAAAAGGTTTTACTAGCCCTTAAATCCCAATCTTTGCTTTTTTATGAGGAAGAACTCGAACTCGGTATATCTACTTTATTCCCCGCTTTTAATATGCGATAGGGAAATCGTTTTGGGAATAAACTGATTTATTAATAAAAAGTCTCTAGCTTTCCCGAAATAGTAGTACCTACATATTACATGCGTGATACTTTATATTTTATTCACGTCGCTATCTTCTTTTATTTAAGGCCAGAAACATCGACAACAATAGCATCTTGGAAACATACCTATTTGTAGAGCCTGTGCGTACATTGTTCGTATCTCAAATGAGATATACCTGTAAATACATCATGGACAGAAATAGTAATTGTAGATATTTAATATCAAGATACTGTTGAGTGAAATCGATACACGTTTCCAGATTAGCAAAATATAAATAAGCATTTGAGAACGCCGCGACATGACACAGGCATCGCGCCGCTTAGCGACGTAGCATAAAAGGGCTCATACGAAACAATTCGTGTAGAGAACGCCGTGTTTGTTTTGTCGCCATGCGACATGCGACAAAAACCGCGTGCATAAAAGCGGCATAAGTATATCATTTTATTTTGATTTCTTCACTTTTTTCTATCATCCTCTTCATCCATTTTTCTCATCGTCTCCCCTCGTCTAGTATTTCTTTCCTGCTTTCTCATGAACTCTCTACCTCTTTAAATTCCCATATCAGATGGCCAACAATTTTTCCTTTCCCCTCACATACTTTGCATTTCCTTTCTTCTTTTCTCCACTTCTCCTTTCCTCTCTTCTCATTTCAGCATATGAACCTCGCTATTAGTATGCTATTTTCCTTCCCTCTATTAGATATTTCTGCACTCTCTCCGTTATTAACTCTTTGTACCTTTTCTTTCATCTTAAATTCTCAATTTTCTCTCTCTGCCGCTGCACGCGTTTGTCCTCTTTTTGTAAATTCTTCTTCCATCCTTTCCCTTATTTGTCCCCTCCTTTCCTTCTCTCCCCATCCGGATCCATTCCGTTCATAATATTTTTAACGCATTTTTTAAGAATTAGCCTTTTGTCCGCCCGTCCTCCGAAGTGTCGGGAGAGGGAACTCATAAAGGCAAGTGGAACATCAGGACGAGTCATATCTACTGGTGATGTAAAGACTTAATTTTGTTACGGTGTAATTAGCGCTAATAATTAAGTTGTTTAAAGTCACTAAATATAGAAAGTACCGCAATCATCCGTTATTTTTGGGCAAATTTGCTGCAAACTTAAAAAAAATTGACAAATACAATCTGAACAGCTGTAATTTTTTATAACCTAACTTCATAGTATTGTCATGTTTTATAAAAATATATACACTTATCTCCAAACAGGTGGAACAATTCCTAACATTAAAGTTACTAGAATCTGGTAACTTCCGCCATTTTTGGGCAAAAATCATGCGTTCTCTCTCTAACACACGAGCCCAATGGATTGCGGTACTTCCTATATCTAGTGACTTTAAAGTTGTCATACTGATAGCGCTATCTAACGGTAAAATTATAGCACCTCCGAAAACCATATCGAAAAATATAATAGCGTATTTTTTTCCAAGAATGCACTAAAAAGAAAACGTCTGTATGACGTTGTTTACTCAACAATGTATTGATGCCCATTATATATCATTCACACTTTCATATAGGTACAATGATAATTGTTGTATATTACTGCAAGTCCTGCATATATTTCTTTTCAATTTTTATGTATCTTATCACCGTTTGCTCTGTAAATGGTATTTTACTGTTGGGCAATGTACACTGGTCATTATCCCTTTTCGCAAATTGGATCGTTTCTTCTATCCATGATTCCACAATCCCCACAACAACATCATATTATCTTAAAAACTCCCACAGTTGTACATGTTTGCTTAGTACCCTCATATCACATTCACGTTAACCATCTTCATTTTTATTACGTTTTGCTGGTTTCTTCTGTCATTCTTTCTATCTGCTTCGCTTCGTCTCTCTCTCTCTCTCTCTCTCTCTCTCTCTCTCTCTCTCTCTCTCTCTCTCTCTCTCTCTCTCTCTCTCTCTCTCTCTCTCCTCTCTCTCTCTCTCTCTCTCTCTCTCTCTCTCTCTCTCTCTCTCTCTCTCCTCTCTCTCTCTCTCTCTCTCTCTCTCTCTCCTCTCTCTCTCTCTCTCTCTCTCTCTCTCTCTCTGCTCTCTCTCTCTCTCTCTCTCTCTCTCTCTCTCCTCTCTCTCTCTCTTCTCTCTCTCTCTCTCTCTCTCTCTCTCTCTATCTCTCTCTCTCTATCTCTCTCTCTCTATCTCTCTCTCTCTATCTCTCTCTCTCTATATATCATCTATCATACTACGCCTTTTCCCCTCTTCCTCTGTTCTCACTAGTCACTTCTTCTTTGTTACTTCGTTATTGTTCTTCGTCTTTCACCACTAATCTTCTATATCCCTATCTTATTTCCTGCTCTATTCTCTTTCTCTCTCCGCCATTTCTCTAATTTCTCCCTGTACCCTTCTTTCTTCATAGTCAACTCGTCATCTCTGTTTACCCTACTTCCCTTTAACTTTCCCTTACTCCTCATAATTTCCATCAACTTTTCCCCGGTTTTTTCACCCTACTTCCATTGTTCTCGTCTCTTTTACGTTCGGTTCTACTTGTAAGTTTTCATTTCCTGTTTCCATCTTTAATCCTTTTATCGTTACATTGTTCCTTATCTTCTCGCTTCCTTTCTATCATTTTGTTATTTTAGTTTTGCTATCTTTTTCATGAGTTGTTCTTTTTCCACATCCTACTGCTCTTAACTAATATATCGTGTTACATAGAACATGGCAATGCAAGGCTTCATGCAACCTTAATAATAATTTGATAATTTTTCAGAATTCTTAGTGCCAACAATGGTATTTTCTGTCTTAAAATTATTAATTATCAACACCTGAACACCTCGTCCGATTAAATATAGTTTCGACTAGAAATTTACAATGGGTTTTCCAGAGCAATCTTAGAATTTTACTAAGGACGAGGGTTCCTAATTGCTTATCTATTAAGTTGAATTGCGACAGTAGGCGCTCCTATTCCTAGATCATGTAAGGTAGGTATTGCGACGAACGGTAGTTCGTGCACACTGGTTGCTTTAAATGAAATGATGAATTAGTTTAATCAAAATAGAATTTCATTAAGACAAAAAATACAAACATAATTCACTGCATACGAATACGGAAACGGCGGGAACAGAATCAAACAAATAAATTAGTTAGCGGGAGCTACGGGAAATCGAAAACAGGATAGCAAAACAATCCAAAAGTAAAAAAACGCTTACCTTTAAAATTAACGGTAGCGAAAAATGCAAAAAGATCCCCATAAATAGTGCTGTTAAGTTGTTGCTTTATATAAACACTCCAAAAGATATTATGGAAATAGAACTCGGATTTCTCGGCCGGCCGGTGTACCTATTCAGTTGTTTCCATCCAAAAATTAAAACTTCTTTATTTAAATGTGCCGCCTCCGCGATAAACATAAAAATCTGTAATTGGTCTTAAAATTTAGTTCTCCATTAAGCGCGCTTCTCGTATGCGATTCTTCGTATCTTGTTTCTATCATTCTAACTGCTGTCCCTGGGCCGCCATTTAACTATTCCATGCTGGAATATGAATTAGAAGTATACTTGAGATATGTTTTTATTAATTGCGATTAATTACGATTACTGGTAAGTCGTAGACAATTTTTCCTAGGTCAATAGAGAATGAAAAGGAATCATTGCCGTAGCAGAAATGGTAGGTAGTTGAACTTGAATGCGTATTTTTCCAAGTATCGCCTTATGCAATAAAATTTAATCAATCAATACCATTTTATTCTAACAGTAAGGTAAAAGCAGACTATAACCAGAAAAACACGAGTTTCCAGTTTTTAAAAAGTTATTTTTACCACAAATTAAAATAAACAGAAAATACGCGTGTTGAAACTTCCCAAGACTTTTTCTACAAATGAAAGCAATCTCCCAAGGGATGAACGAGTATTTTGCACAAAGATTTTAACCGCCGATATCGACCCTAAATAAAAGGTCAAGTACTTATCCTTTCAAAGGTTATTTGCGTTCTGTACAAAAAATCTTAAAAATCCGATCTTTATATGTTTCAGGTTTGAAAGTATCCCTATATTATGCTAGATACGCTTCAGTTCTTGTTTGTGCTTAAACTTGAGTTTAATTACAACAAAAGTACATGTCGGTATCTTTGAAGGTACAAAAGAAATATCCTTCACACAGTAGGTACTCCTAACGTTATATATTATTTCGTTTTGTGCCGACATTAATCCCCACCCTTTGAGAATCGGAATTATAATATAAGAAGTAGGTATTTAACTTAAATTTGTCGCTGCAAGGATTATTACACTAAATTCTTTTACAATGACGCTTACTCTATTTATTGTTTATTCAATGGTCAACATCTAAAGGGCATGATGGGAGCGTTACTGTGTTTGCAATTGCAAGGTAAGTATTTGTTTCTTAATTTTCGCTAATTGATCTTCCTTGGTCATCGGCTCCAAATGCTCCATTTCCTTTTCTATCGCTGCATTTTTCATTTATCTACTTCTTCATTACCTCCGACTCCCATATGACTAGTGACTGATGCCATTGAATAAGTAATTACTTATTCAATGCTGATGCCTACCGTGCGAAGAAATTGCACTTCAAATACCTGTACGAGCATAGTATATGCGCGTTGGTAGCATGGAATTAGTAAAACCTGGTGGTAGTTTTGCTTTTATTTAAAGTGTTATGTATGAAATATCATTTAATCGCTTCCATAATAAGAAAGATGGTACTGCACATCATGCACAAAACCAAGTTTGGAAACTGGCGTTTAATTTGCTTTTATTCCGAGTGGCCATGTATCAAATTTCATTTAAATCCCTCCATAAGTAAGAAAGTTGGCACTGCGCATGCGCAAAACCTATTTTGAAACTGACGTTAAATTTGGCTTTATTCCAAGTGCCAAGTGAATATGAAAGTTGCATTTCGGTTTATAAATGGTCGAGATGCGATGAGAGCACTGTGAATGCTAATCGATTAGGCTCAACTTTTGGAATTGCGTTTGATGTGGCTAAAGCTATCCGCATATTGAATTTCATGCAATTCGATTCATAACTAACGTAGATGTCAAAAGAGCCTTCTTTATTTTTTGGCCTACATTGCCAATTCACGAACTCCGATCTACAAATTTGATAAAGAATCCACTCCCAAAATTTCATCGTAATCGGTCCATTCGTTATCGAGATATCGTGCTAACGGACAGACGGACAGACACCGCAAAATTATAAACTCTCTCGGAGCTCGTTAATAAAGGAGGTTCATTCGCCCTTACTTAACTGCGTCCCCGGATATGTCAGGTTCCCATCGTAGCTCTCGTAGCTTAATAAGTCTCCTTATAGACGGAGAGCTGGTTACATGGGGGTGCGACATGCCTCATGAAATATTTTACCTGGAAAAGATTCGATTACTGCCCGCAAAGCGAAAGCTCCACCGTCGGAAGACGCGCTCGAAGCTAAGGGCGTGGGCGGACCATCAAACGTGTAAATTTTCCAAGTAAAGGCTGGCGAAGTGCACGGCTGAAAATTGGCATAGATATCCAGCATCATCAACAAATTTATTTGTTTTATAGCAGACGTTAAATTTACATTTTAATAGGTTTGAATTAGTAAACTAAGTCTCTCTTTAACAGTAAGCGTAGATAAACTGATTACTTTAACCGCAAAGGATCAAGTGACTGTCATTGTTATTAAAAATGGGACGCGGAGCACGAAAGTTCAGAACAGAAACTAATACTGTTTCCATAGAAACGGCTGGAGAACCCAATCTTGCTATTTTTGCGTCTAAAGCAAATTTGTTCCGTGGGTGAGTGATAGAAGAGATGAAGATGAAGTAGAGTGTGTCTGTCCGGTGGAAGAAGTCAGTTTCGAAATGATCGGTTATTTTCTTGATCTCAGAGTCAACTAAATGTCCTTTACGTGGATCCTTTGCAGATCGGACAGGTACGTCCATTGATACCGTGCGCAAGTGATATTCTGTTTGCTTGTCTTCGGTACAGGGTGGTCTGGATATTGCGTCGGCGACGACGTTTTGTTTGCCGGGAGTGTACTGGTATGTAATATATGATTGTATAGGTAGGGCCCATCGAGTAAGTTTTCCAGTGGGCGATTTTAGCGCCAGAAACCATCGTAAGGATTGGTGGTCCATTGCCAGTGTTATGGAACTTCCTTCTACGTAACCACGAAATATAGTCAGAGCTCATACTGCTGCAAGGGCTTCGAATTCAGTGACGGAGGAGTTTTTCTGCGCTGGTGTGAGTAAGCGGCTAGCATACTCGACCGGTTCTTCTTCCGTTCCTTCTCCTTGGGGTAGCATCGCACCTAGCGTGTACTGGCTAGCGTGGGTCCTTGTGATGAAAAATGGTTTTCAATTTTTCGAAGGGGGCGGCATGATGAAGCATGATGCTTCCTTCTTTAATAGGCAGGTGAAAGACGGGCAACTTTTGCGAATTGTGAGACAAACCCCCGATACCATGGGCGGGTCTGGACCAAGGACATGAGGTGTTTTAAATTCCTTGGTGCCGGTAGATCCGCGATTGCAGCTGTTTTGGTAGGATCTGTACTCCACTCCGTTGGGTGTGATGAGGTGCCCTTGGTATTTGATTTGCTGGCAGGTGAAGTGGCACTTTGATTTGTGCACCTTTAATTTAAACTGGCACAGTCGCGCGTATGGCACTCAAATCAGCGTCGAAGTCACGGGATAATATGATTCAGGTAGACTAGGACGACAATATTGACTAACTGGATTTTTAGCCGGTCGATAAGGCGTTGAAATGTGGTGGCCGCGTTCCTCAACTCGAATGGCATCCTTTTGAAGCGGTAGAAACGAAAAGGAGAGATGAATGCAGTCTTGTAGCGGTCCGAAAGCCCGAAAGGGAAGTTCCTTCCTCGGGTCTTAGGCAGATGCACTGTCGATCATGTAGAGGGAAAAAGAGCGTCGAATTCTTTTCAGGGGTGAGTGGGAAAAAATTGGCCGTAAAGGCAGCGGTCAGATTGGGCTCACGGACTGTTGTGGTATAGAATCCGCAAAGATGGTGGCGTGGTATCCTTGTGTATCGCAGCTTCTTCTGTGCGCTTACGTTTTCGGCACTCGTCCCGTGTGTGGCGTAGGTATTTGCTGTAAGCACAGCGTGGTTTCTTTGAAGCGTGTTGAGGTTTTTGTGCAGTATTGGGTTGTGGGATGCTGGTCGACGTGGCGCTGTCGTTCTTTTCAACCTTACGAAAATTTTTGAGTTCTTCCGTAAAATGTTAAGGAGGTCCGTAACATTTTTCTGCAGCGGCGATGGAGAAGCCCGTAACTATGTGGAGTTGTAGGGTCTCACTGATGTTCTCGTCTATCGTTGCGAGTATGGAACGTTTCTGGGCAATGAACAATTCTATCTTGTCAGCTGCGCTTTGTTCCGTTTGGAAGAGTATAACGGTTGGGTTTGAAAAGGAGCATGTAGAATAGGTTGCATATACACTTAGGGGTTTAGAAATCAAAATTTTGGAGAATAATTGATAACATTAAATTTCGTATTTGGCTTAAACTGATATGTCGTTCACTTACATTTGCGGTACCAGTAATTAAAAAGGCAAATATTAGGCCAGATTTTCTGCATACCACCGTGGTACAGCTACAGACAACATATACTGTCTGTTGTACAGCTCATTAATTTAGAAACAATTAGTTAGATAATTATTATAATTAGCAACCACTTTAGTGCGATTTAAGGCTCAGAGGGAAAAGAGGTCGACTATCAGGGTAAGAATTAATTAGATTTCTTAATTGTCGTAATTCTAAAATTTTAGCCTATTTATTTAAAGTCATAATCTTGAACCAAATTGAAACGTCAAAGTAAATACTTAAGGAAGTCACCAATCAAGTTATTGTTCAACTCCTTATCATCACACAGGATAGTAGCGTCGCGTAAATCAGCCCTTGTTGTTGTTGCTGACCCTGGGCTCATATCTGCATACCAATACCTGTTGACATCAAACTAAATATAAAAGAAGCAAGAAGATTATCTATACTCACCTGTGATCCATCTAATCCGTTAATTATTCGTCCATCGGTCATTATAACCATCTCTATTTTAGCATTAGGTCGTTTCTACAGTTAGGTACAAACCTACATATTTATCAATTTTACTTACCGTTATTTTCGGGCGGTAAGGCTAAACGCTACTTGCCAGTTGACAGTACGGAGGGCTGCTGTATTCATCGAATAAATACGCACATACGCTTTGGTTGTACAAACCCTAATATTTCAATCATAACACTCTAGCTATCGTCCGGCCTACAGGGTAAGTTGTCAGTATTTGTGTTTGATTTCTTGCTGATTTTATTGGAACTGTAGAAGGCCTTGCATCATTTACAATTTACATCCTCCGTTTATACCATATACTTACCTACGTCCATCTTAAAACCAATATTAAGTTTATTTATAACAAAAATCCATCTTACATAGAGTTTATTTTATTTTGTTATTATAATAAATATAATTTTCGTTTACTTAACATTGAACTTGGGTACTTCATAATTACTGTTGAGTATTAGTACCTACAGGTAAATTGTGGCTATATCACATCTATTGGTCCGCTGGAGGCATAGGTATATCATTGGGGATAGGACCTGACGCCCGGTTATCAACTATTATTGAACCCATTGACCTGAGTTAGTAGGCATTGGCTTTATTACCGAACCACAATTACATTTGTTGCCCTTTTGTTTAGTTTAGAAGGTAATAAGAGGCCCCGGAAGATCTGGTGCGTTAGTTTATTTGAGCCAAACGTCTCCTGGAGCCGGAGAGTGGCTTCCTTTCAGGAGAAGATTGATTAGACTCCCTGCCACCAGGTGGTGATGTCGTCCTGCAGCAGTATGGTGAGTTCGCGTAAGGCGTTCTCTTCAGACATACTCACGCAGTCCTTAATACGTCCAAATGTTGTCGATGAGTCCCTGGACGTCTCCGGAGTTGGAGTATACGCGTCTGTCTTCCTCGGAGTGCATCTTTGATTTTGATCTAGTGATCGGCGGCGTTTTTCAAAATATGAGCACCACTAGTTGCACGAGTGAGTGATAGAAAGAGCTCACAACGTAGAAAATAGGTTTATTTAGGGCCTTGTTCCATCAAAGCGACACGACGGCGACACGATTTCAACCTATGGTTTATATACATCGTATACCCAACACTGCAGCTACAGCAAAAGAATCTAAGCTGCATGTCGGTTTTTTGTTGCCGAGCGACGCCACGCAGTTCAGTTATATAGCAACACTCAAGCTCTATGGCGGCGGCATTTTGCGTTTGTAAAGGAAATGAATATCATGGTCAGAAAAATGAGCAGAAATTTAATGAAAATTTAAGTAGATGCACTGACTGTCTGTCGAGTTCCTTCACTCCTAGTCATAAGTGCGCCTGAAAGTAGGAAGACTGACCAGGACGATCCATTTTTATTGTATGCCGGGCAGTTTTCCACCACACAATGTCGGCAAACTGATTGTGGTAAGGTAATTGTGCGATTTGAAAAGTGGGATATGCATTTCCACCTTGTGAATTGAGCTAAAAAGTATAAGGAACGGTTTCCTTCCCTGTGTATCTGGTTTACAGTTGCACTTCTACACCTTTGCAAGGGAAACAAGTATTGCATCCGAGTTCCGACGCTAATTACGAAACTCATGCAGGCTATAAAAAGGCAATAGCAGTATTTCAAATTACTAGAAGCGGAAGTGTACCTATTCGAATTTTGTTTGCATCATAAAATTGGAATGGAGTGTGTGGTATGCATAATGCATCACCTAATGTGTTGGAAATCGCATGTCAAAAAAACTAACATCTGCTGCATTATTAAAAGTTTTCAGGCTGTAAGAGGAGTTTATATATTATTCTTGGTTGGAATTTCGTAATGTTGCCTCTGAATCAGAACATCGGATACATACATTTTTTATTATTACGAAATTTTAACAGTAATTAAGTTTGTACGTGGTATATTTTACACCACATTAACACACGTACGTCGTACAGCGAAGATAAAAAATTATTAGTAAAACCAATTTATGTAAAACTTATAGATTCATTTTTTCAGTGTTGTGTGGGTGTACTTATAGGTGTCCACGCGACTTTTTGCCGCTCCCAGCCATCCCCGGTTGGTCCCTGTATTTTTTTGACATATTCCACATCAGCTCTATGCATAATGAACTTTGAAAGATGTTTGTAGCTAAACGTTCAGATATTCAATAGAGTAATTAATTACAAATTTTTGGATTGGGGTGGCTGGGGGCGGCGAGATATTTATCCCATTCAACACCATATATTTCAGAAATATTTCAGTAACATTGCAATCTTTCCTCAAACATTACTTCGAAAGTTACATGAATTATTTCACCTGCAACGTTTCTGAAATATTGCCGCTATTATTTAGGACGTATTCGGTATTGTATCGGTAATGAATCTATTTAAATATATTCGCGTGAATTTTAAACGAAGAATGTCCTGATTAGTACGTTGTCTGTTTTCGAATTCAGTGTTCGTTTGTTTACGCGTGGTTTTCTGGTCGTGTCCGAAAATATAGAGGGGCGGACGCACGCGTAAGGCCGGATCCCCATGCAGCGGAAAAGAAGAAAAGCGCATGGCACGTATTTTCTGCGAATCTTCCCTATGTATTTGTGCGTTTCTTAAAGCGTAATGACGATGGTAAAGACAAACATAACCCAAGTTACTTAATTTTTGTATTTTAATTTGTTTAAGGTGATAATAATGAATAAGTTAGATAGTGATACAATGTTGTCACTTATAGGAGCACTTGTCAAACAAAAAAAGCCTTCCTTTATGTATAAAAATAAGCAAAACCATAAAAAGTTGTATTTGTAGGCACTATACATTGAAAAGCGTATTAATTACGTTTTACCCCATAAATCCCTTACCTGATCCACTTTATCGCCGTAGAAAGTAAATAAACAAGCAACGTAACCTCAAATTTTTGAGGGAATTTCGCTAAAAGTTGAGCACTGTTTAAATTTTCGCGGCCAGCATCTGCTACCTCAATTCGAGATTAAATATCGGTATCAAATATAGCACAGTACATATTTGAAACAAGTCACTCTGCCAAATATTAATAATCAAATCAATAGTAGGAGCATAACGTTAAGTATCACATTACAACAAAACAAAGGAACATGTCGTGGCAAAACATTAGTATAAAGTAATTAATTCTGAATTCCAAGTACAATACGCAACAATCAACGCCCGAACTTACATCACTCACCCTCAGACGAAGCACCCTGTAAATAAACATTAACATATTCACGCAAAAGAAAGGAAATGTGCTGCAAGACATTGGGCCGTATGAATAAAAGTAAGCAAATGCTTATACTTGCAAAATTCAAAGTAAATACTCGTAACTGTCCCTTCATACTGGTCTGTTTAGCATGGTTTAGCAGCGCTGCACTGCGTCCTGTCCTTCTGCTTAGAAGCGCTGCTAAGTCGCCCAGTGCGAAGGAGCACTTACGAGTATTTACTTTGAATTTTGTAAGTATAAGCATTTGCTTACTTTTATTCATACGGGCCATTAAATTATAAATTAAAAATGTAGTATCGATATTTCCAAATAAAGCGCCATCCACGAATTGCTATAATAGTTATTACATCGTTTAATTCTGCATAATCGTATTGAATATCATTCCTAAAAGAACATACTGCACCTAAATATAAATAAAAACATGTAAATTGGTCAGAAATTAATATTGCGAGTTGGCAGGTAAAACCAGCACTAGGACCAAAGAGATACAGTAAATTGAAACCAACATATTTACGTAAAAAACAGAATGGAATCTTGCATTCAATTCAAAGTATGATCAGTAGATCTATAAGAAGGCAATTTGTATTTTGAATGAGTTATAAATGACAATGCCCATGCTGTACGGGAATGCCGTTAATTTGGCAAATAATCACACACGATCATATAATTACTAGATGGATGCAATAGACGTAATGATAAAAAAACACTTCACCAGAGTAATTGCAATCGAAACAGCCACAGTAACTATTCGAAAAACCAAATTACGACTGCATTTCACCAAAGCACACATACGTCTGTCTATAAATTTCCCATTTAAAAGCAAATCGTAGACGAAAGTTATAAATATGACGCGCGGTCGTCGGTCGATATGCATCATTAACTGCCCTTGTCTCGCCTTATGTTTGACACTTTTATTGTATATTATGGCCCATTTGAATGTAGGTCAGAGAAGAAAAAAAGACGTGTTCCTCGGAAACGAAACAAAGCGCAATCTTGAGTTCTTTCGTCGTGGGGGGGGGGGGGGGTCGTTAATATTTAAATCGAACGTTAGCGGGCAAATTCGGTTCCATTACAAGATATATTACTGGTTTCAAATAAATATGAGTAGTTTCATTTTGTTTCTAGAATAAGGGTATATAGATAAAGTATCACTTTATACCAGCAAGTCTCGATAAACTAAACAGAAATGTATATACCCTATCTAACGACACTGTCATTTGTCAAAGTTTGCTAAATTTGTTGTAGGTATACCTACCTAGAAAGTTGAGTCGTCAAGTACGTATTTATAAACTGGAAACTTCCTAGCGCTATAAAATTGGAGAAGCTATTTTTAAAGTCTGGTTAATTACCAATACTAAATGCAAATGCTTGATTAAATTATGTGGACGTGGCTTAATTTTTCGCACTCGACGTTTTATCTAGAAAACGTTTCGTATATCGTTGTCCTATTTAATGCATGGCTATTATTATTACATGGTCGATGAAGAATTACCATTACTCAATCTCTAATAATTTAAGTTTCAATCAGTATTTGCAAAGTTTTAGTAAAAGTTCGAGCTATAGACGTTAAACAAAAGTTTGTTTGCTAAAGTAATATTACATCGTAAAAGATTTTAAACGCGTCCTAAGTATTACAAAATTTGGAAAGATGGAAAATTAATTGCTTATTACAAACTGGCTACCTACTTTTTAAAAAACTTTTTTTCGCGATTCGCTACCATTCAATTTTAAATATACCCTACTTCTTGATTCTTAAGTTCAAAGATGAGAGAAGTGGTATGTTCAGTTTTTTGCTCAATGACGCATTTAGTCCTCGAAATAGCAAACGCCTTTTAAATTAGATTTAAATTAGGTGCGATCGGGAAAAGATTCGGGTATTCCGTTGTTACACTGTGATTTATCGAATTTACCTCTTCAATCAATCTATGCGCCCCGGCGGACGAAGTGCTGGCACGAACCGAATTTGTAATTTGTAAAGTCACGCCATATATACGTAAAGCAAAGAGTTTAGCTTTAGCAAATCGGTTGGCAGTACAAATTCTTCCGTACGCGTATAATTAAATGATGGCATTTACAAAACAAATGGCAATGCAAGATTTCTGCAGTGATAGGTATAATTTTGTTTGTGATACTTGTTGGTCTTCCAGAGGGCATATTCCCTTTTGAATTAAGATCAAATTAGTTAGCATTGCGAACGGTGATTATTATGCTGTTGTGCCCGAAGTGACAGTTTACGCCCAGGAATAATTACTTAATTATAAAATGAGATTATCACATTTACCATTCGTAGTGTCTCTGATTTTGCTTTTCCGATGTTTCAGAGGGCGCAGGGTCTTTATATTTCATTTATTATAGGTTTGTATTATAAACAAATTAAACAAAGTTCTACATTAGGCTTAGGGTCCACTTGGTACAATAAAATTCGACAAATGACAAAAAATCTTTGATGCATAGGCACGTTTTAATTCCTCAACACAATATTTTGACTTTAAATCAATGTACTCGTACGTCACCTACAATTATATTATTATAATTATATTATAATTTTATTATGATACCTTTACACTCAATTTTAGAAGTGAAATTGGAATTTTGATTATTTTTGCAAATACATATAAATTATTTTTGGTCGAGTATCACTGCAATTATTGTTTGTATATTTTTTCAAATTATATAGTAGCTATTTCGTGCGTGGCGAATTATGATTGGTGATGATGATTGGGATTTAATTATTAGTTTGGATTTCAATTGTAATCTCAAGCGAGTTCCATTTTTAATTGACCTTGACACCTGTCCAGCTATGCACCTTATATATGTTCACTTCCAGGCAGCTTTACGTTCATTCATCAATTATGCAGATATTGGAACACATGCATCATAAATGGATGGAGGTATACTAAAAAATAGCAGGTACTTTGAACAGATTAATTTATTACTTTTTAACAATATTTTTCTTCTATGAATGAAAAATGTAACTGGTTCCACCTCTACTTTAGACTACTTGATAAATTTGAAAATAATCACAACAAATCAAATTCTGCCTTCATCTGCATCCCTTGTTATAATAGAAAAATAAGCGTTAATCTAAACCTAGATCAAGTACTTAAATGGCGAGAAAATAATTTAAGTGATCACCGTTTTTTAAATTAAACTGTAACGAGAGCAGTTATTTTGCGTTAAATTTGTTTGCGATTTATTCCATTGAAATATGCGGAAGGAAAATTTTTAAGTTTAAAAAGATTCAAGGTCTCAGCAACGTTCCACCAAACAAATATTCCCTCTGTCAAATTCAAGTTTTTATTTTGTCGATTGTAATCCGGCAAGCTTTTTTAGTCATCTTCGTCATGTATGAGTTAATTGTTCTAAATTGTATCTGTCGCCTCATTGTCGGAGTTGGTGTTGAATTACACGCTGGAACCGGGCCATATTAGGTTACAAATACTACTTTGAGAATTAAGTTGTAATGATCCTAGGGGTCTCTCAAGCCGACACTGAAAACGTTGACTTATCCTGTACTTACCGTTGGTAATTCTGGGAAAAAACTACGAGCAGAACAGAGACCTTTCAAGTCGAAACGATAGACGTTTCGCGGCACTTTTGATTTGGATAGCAGTTGGCCCAATATCGATGGCACGAATGAACTCCTTCATTGTGTAATCGGTTCTTGCACATGTTGGGACGTGAGACATAATCGGGAAGGGAATTAAATAAAAGACATAATACCAGGGAAACCTTCTACTGAACAAAAACTCCGGCATAGGCCACACAAAAACGCATGAAATAAATCACCTACACTAACAAAATGCAAGAGAAAATACACAGAAATAAAACATTTCAAATTCTATGATAAAAATTAGATAATTGAATCAAATACAATTAAACAAATTCATAAAAACAAAATACACCAGACATTATAAATGCAGTGGAAAACATGATAAATCAATTCAGTACAAAAACATTAATATACATGTACGGTCACTTTAGATAACAAAACTCGTAAAATAATAAATTGCATATACATAGGAAACATCAAAATGGCGTGGCTCTACTCCAGCCACAGTTAACAGAATTAATTTAACACGAAAAGTACAGGGTGTAAATCCAAAAGTGGTACATAGGCGTTTAACATGGGAAATTACTTTCTCTTTGCGCAAACGTTTCCTAATTATGTTTTTCTTTTATCATAGTCCATGGCTACTTAGACTAAAAACTCGTGAAAACAGAATCTTTATAATTAATTTTTTCGCGTACAAGAAGAGGTGAATACTCGTTTCACATGATTTAGATGCAGAATTTATATCTCTATAACTTTTATTTTTGCGTAAAATAATTAGGAAACGTTTGCGCAAAAAAAAAGTAATTTCCCATGTTAAACGCCTATGTTCCACTTTTTGATTTACACCCTGTACATGTGAGAATGCTTATTAGCAAGTATTCATGTGAAAGTCAATTATCGTTCAAACATAATACATTTTAAATAAAGAAATGTTAATGAGAAGGTCCCTAAATATCTCGCATTGCTAAGATGCCAAGAACTGCGACCCGCCCGAGACGAGTAGGCAGCAGATACAGGGAAAGATCAAACTGTATTAGGTACCACCTACTCCATGGGGACAGGTTGAAACACAAACATCAAATAAGAGACAGAGAGCAGAGCAACTCCTCGTGAATACTGAAATAAATACTTAACCATAACCATAATCACCTGTACCTGTACAGTATAGCAAGATAATGAGACGACTCATATAACGGTACCCAAAACAAAAGCATGGAGTAGGTACGCCATGTATGGATATCGGCAGTTTATGCAAAATCAGCAAAATGTAAATAATAACAAATTGACAAGAAATTCAATGATTAATAGTTAGTACAAGAAAGTATAAAATTGTTACTACCTGTAAATGAAACACGGTCAACTCGCCAAGGGCGACTCGCCACCGGACCACTCGCCACCGACCGACTAGCCAGCGGGACAACTCGCCAACGCGACAAATCGCCGACGGGACGACTCGTCAACGTGACAACTCGCCACCGCGACAACTCGCCACTGCGACAACTCGCCAACGAAATATTTTTCCCTGTTTAATGTGTCATACAAATGCATCCCACAAATGCAAACAAAGTTTATCGAAAAAATGTAGTCAATATTTGAATGAAGACCCAACCGCCTATACCTGTTTCTATTACTGCATTTTGATATAACGACATCTTCTGCAAATTATTATTTGAACAGAAAGTTTGGCAATCACATCGTTATTTGAACGACACAATAAACAGGGAAAAATATTTCGTTGGTGAGTTGTCGCAGTGGTGAGTCGTCCGTTGGCGAGTTGTCGCATTGGCGAGTCAGTCGATGGCGAGTGGTCCGGTGGCGAGTCGCCCTTGGCGAGTTGACGCGTACCGCTGTAAATACACCTTCAAAACACAACAAACAAAATAATCAATGAGAAAATCCCAGGAAAGCATGATGCCCTCCGTCGACCTCATCACCAGCTTGTTTTTTTTCCGCTACGCTCTTTTTTTTAAGCTTCGTTATGAAAATCCCCTAGTCTTCGGCATCTGCTCAGAACGGTCAATAGGTTTTATACAGAGCATATCGTATTTTTGTTTCAGATGCAAAGGTGTGTTGCCTACCCATAAGGATAAGGGTGGATTATCACAAAGTATTCCTTGGGAAAAAACAATCTGAATTTGTATAGTCACTCTGTAGACAGCCCTGAAAGCAGGTAAACCAATGAATGTTAATTGCATATCTCCGCCATTACTATCCCATCATTAAATAGGCGTTACAAATTAATTGGTAGCTATCCATCTTATAACGACTCAAAACGGGGTGAAATTGACTAAGTGGATTTATAAAGACACTAAACCTTCCCCATATTTCTTTTAATTGTTTCAGGTTTTAGATTCAAGGCATTAGGTGACAGCGACTATAGTTTCGACCCGAAGGTCATTATATCAAGCTTAAGTTTAAAGGAACATATAAAGGTGGTTGAAAATTACATATTAAAATGGTACATTTGGTTATCAATATGGGGAAAAAATTACTAATTGGAACATGGAAACAATTACAATATTAACGATTTAAAGACTTTTTTTGTCCTCACATATTATAAAACAATTGTTTAAATTAAAATTAAAGGAGACGAGATGGACGCAGCCATCTTGACAAGCAAAGCATTTTAATATGTAATTTTCAACCACCTTTATATGTTCCTTTAAACTTAAGCTTGATAATGACCTTCGGGTCGAAACTATAGTCGCTGTCACCTAATGCCTTGAATCTAAAACCTGAAACAATTAAAAGAAGTATGGGGAAGGTTTAGTGTCTTTATAAATCCACTTAGGCGTTACAAAGTTAACCTCACGTGGAGAGAGGGTACACGATACACTCACACACTCACACCGGTATGCTAGATCGAGCAACGAAAACTCGTCGACTGTGCGCATGACGTTAGCTGGGTCATTTTCTTGGCGCGAATGTGTATTCTAACTAGGAAAATATAAAAATTTTGATGTTTACGGGTCGTTTAAATAGGTGATAGTCAAGTTCACTAATGCATAATTTAAAAAGGAATACAATAACACAAACACAAAGATAATATCTACTTATCTTTGATTAACAATAAATAGACATTTTACAAAAAAGGTATTAAGTGTAATTACATGCAAAGCAAATGTTGAAACCATTTCATTTAAACGTATATTGTTGACTAAGTCTTTTTCAATGGATATGCTATAATTACAACCTTTGTTAATCGCTCTTGTGTCTTTACCATCGCAAATAATTTACGTAACTCGCATTGAAGACTTGTCCTTGATTTGATCACAAAAATCAACAACTTTAAGACTGTTCCGTTTAAACTCTTGATATTGATACGTAAACGCAAAACACACACAGATCTCGAATTATTTTACTGAGTACGTAGTGCTAAAAAGCTTATTAAATTTCTTCCGTGCACAAATGCTTCTATTTATAGGATTATTATTAGCTAATTCACGTTATTCCAGTGCCCTATAATGTCGTATCCGCATAAGTATTTCATTACATAATATCCAACAATACCTAAATTGTAGAAAACTCTGTTGTTATTTACCAGAAACTAAAAGATAAAACGAAATTTCCACAATTTCCAATTTCCCGCTTTGAAGATTTGCGACCCAGCTGACGTCACAGATGTGCACTGGCTCTGGCATACCGGTGTGTGTACTGTGTGTATCGTGCACTACTAGGCATTCGCGTTTTGGCTGCAGAGAGAGCTCAGAGAGGTCAGAACGGATTCTCGTTGTGGCATTGGGAGAGTCAAGGCGAACAATTCGATTAGCGGCAGGTGTTATAGATATGTTTAATCTCGATTAGCCGTATTTGAACCTAGATCATTTAAATTGGCGTTCAGAAGTAATCCAGCTTATAAAAACAGCTAGGTACGTTGTTTTCAAAGCGACTGTTAGTGTCCATTTTTTGACCAGTTGGTTTTTTGGAAGATCATCATTTGCCCCCGTGGAAAAATTATGTAATGATTAAGTCCAAGTATCATTTTGGAGCAGTAGATATAAAAAAGTGGATTGTGTTCCGAGATACTCAGCGTAAATAAATCGTGACGAATAGATAGTCAAAAAGGTGATAGTAAGGTATTAAGTGGTATAGAGTTACGCAAATGGTATATTCACGCATCACGGCGTGGGAGTTGGAAAAGGAACTCGTAATCTTGTCTGGTTCAAAAGAACACAGCCCGTCCTTGTAAATAAACGTGTTCATCGGTACATTCCTGAAAAAACAATGCCACGTATTGGCGCAGGGCAATGAAGTAAAAGGGCGCTGGTTTTATTTCATGTGCGACCCGAAATTACCGCAAAGCAAACTGTTATTAAACCCAGACAATATTCAAGTTCATTATCCGTGCCGCTAAGATAAAGACAATAATCAGTCGACGTGAAACAGACAAATATCATCGAATAAAATCCGTTAAGGGGCTCCCGTTACAATAGTTGATAGGAGTATAATTTGTTTTGAGAATATTAATTGATTTAGATACTATTCCGCTCGTCTGTCTATAAATTCCTCATTCAGGAAAAGATAAAGTGCTTATCAAGAAAATTCCATTATCTTTAGCAATTCCGTGAAATTTGTGACTTTCAATATTTGAACGAATTGTGGGTTTATACATTATTATCATAATAGGTAGTTCATTATCATTAGATCAGTAAGAAATAGTCGGTAGAGAAGCAAATGTATGGTTTAATAAATCCTTGTTTCTTTCGGCTAAGATCTAATGATACTTACCTAATGATTATATAAACCCGAGTATAAACCCACCATTTCATAAATTTGGTTGCACGAATTGGGGATGTATTTGCTTCAGTGCTTCAATGTCGATTTTTCGTATACATTATATAAACCTACCTATTTGTTCTCCCTTTTAAAATTGAAATTTTCATTAAATCGTGGTAGGTATTTATGTCAATAGTTCATTACAGCACATTAACGTAAACATACAAACGCAACGAAATTAAATCGAAAGATAAAATGCTTTCTGTGGAACGCCTTAAAACACCGACCTACTATACATTTTACGATAACGCCATTTTTAGGTGTAATAATCCCATTTAATTTCAAAGGCGAACCAAGAAGGTACGAAATTTTTTATGTCATCACAAAATATTTAATATGATTGGTAAATAGCCATATAGGAGGTTTAGATGTCGACGTCGTTGGTACATAAACAATAAAGCTATAAAACTGATATATATTTTTTCGTTTTTATAGCGCTTTTACTTTTGGAACGTGGATGTACTATGAAAGTTTAAAGAAACTGTAGTGTTGAATAAATCTACAAAGGTATTATAGAGGAGTCTTTGAAAATTCTATTTACTGCAGTGGAAAGCATTACATTAAAGATGTACTGTAAGACAATCAATACTCATTACCATTTTCATCCGCTTCTCTCGCGAGAGTCGACTTGTTGTCAGTGCTGTAAGTAAGATGGTATATCAACAAGTTTTCTGCAGGTTCGTAGCGTTATACTTAGAGAAAGCTCGTTTGGTAGGTGGTAGGTTGCTCGAATGTGTGGTTATCATACAAGTACATACTATAATATAACAAAATTTATGGTTTCATTGTAGGTACTAATTCATTTATCGAGAAACTTAAAATGAGCTAAGACCGTACGCCAAAGTCTCACGTTGGTTTATCTGTATAATTTGTAGGTACTTTTTTTTGCTTTGCAAGTAGTGTGTATACATGCAGCGACTCTAAACCCTAGGCAGCTATTCATAGTTGGCAGAGTACCTATATAAGTTAGTATACTTTACGCTTTGAATGCGTTGTTCCATTTACTCCCAACCAACATTGGAATTTTTCTATCGTGCTCCATAATCGTCTTTCCCAAATCCTAATGTTATCATATACCTACCTAATATTTATTTTAGTACTCTTATATTTATTCAATGTCTTATAGTAACAAACGCCCAACTACGCTCTATACGCACTCTATAGGTACACAAGGAAAGGAAAAGGAAAATGAGTATGAGGTTGTATTAAATTTCACCCGAAACCGTATTTTAATAATAGGCGATCAAAAATTAGTGGCGGTTGAGTCGCCGGTCAAGTTAGCTCGAAAAATAGGGGTACCCTTGCATAAATTCCCAAGAAGCTGAAAATTCACATGAACGTTAGGGATACCATTATAATGAAATTGTGAAAAGTCCCCATCGATCCCATGTGTGCAAAAAATTTTATTCAAGGTCAAAGTTTGCAAAAATGGGTTTTCTGAATTTTTTAGCGAAACGGTTTGTTTTATGATAAAAATAGTTCAGACAAAAATTGTAGATCATGCAATTATATATAAAAAATGTCCTTACACTTTTTCTTCTAAGATTCAGTACTTTTGAGAAAAAGCGATTCCAAAATGTACTAAAGTTGTATTCTCTATACTATGCACATGTTTCCACGCCACCGTCCTGTGGAGTAGTGTACTTGACGCGTTATTTTATTTAATCATTCAATTTAGTCTTCTTTTTCGTCTTCTCTTTCTTCATAAACTTCTTGTTTTTCTTACGTCTTCGTTTTCCTGAGTCCACGTAAATTGTTCAAACAGTGATACATCAGGTGTTTCGTCGTCAATGTAAGGACCTTCTTCTGTTGAGGATTCAAAATTTGAGCACAATTGGCCTTGACAACTGGTGCATGCTGATGAACAAAATAAACCGACATTTTTGCAGCCGCATTTCGAATTACACCCCTTTTTGCAGTTGCAAAATAGTATATTAAGATACAAGTGTATAATCAAGTCTTTAAAGCACGCGCAACGAGTTTAAGGGCACGACGCAAAGCGGAGTGCCTTTAACGTTGCAAGTGCTTTAAAGACCAATTATACACGTGTATCTTATAGTATTTTTTATTATACCTGCAGTATAATTTAAAAATAGGAAATACAATGAAGTCATATTGACGTTATACTCGAATACATGTCTAATTAAGTGGGCTGGGTGTTCGTAATTTCACGATTGCCATGGAAATGTCACTTGACGTTTGCTTATAAAAATCATCGTCTTTGTGAATTAAACGATTTCCATTGAAAAAGATCATACACCGTTCATTAAATCGCTTGTAAAATCTAAACAAACGTTGGTAGGTGTAAAATCCAGCTCCAGTAAAGCCTATTATAAAGAATATGAAAAGTTGTTTCCATGGATGAATAGGAAGTTACTTACGAATACAGTCTTAAATGAATTGATAATGCTGGCATACATGAAGGAAATGTCAAAGGTATTTAAATCTTCTATATTTTGGTGCATTCATTCAAAACTTCCAAGCAATGTTGCGATTAAAAAGTGGAACAGATTTGGAAGCATACCCTACATTACGCGCGTTTGTGAAAGCTTCAACCAAAGGATAGGTACAAAAGCCAAAGAAATGTTCTGCATTTACAGAAAGCAACCTAAGAGGATTTTTTATTTCATCCAGATGACAGTTTCAAAAGTCATACTTGAAGTATCGTTACTTAGCAACTTTAAAGCACGTGTGTTTTAAAGGCCTTTTTTCGCACGCATTTGAGTGTTTAAAACGGAGATTGTGATTCAGGTATAATAAAAAATAGTATTAAGGAGCTTTTCTGGTGCAGGTCGAAATAGTCTGTGGATTGGTTCCAAGACATTATCAATTAACTTCCAACCCCATATTTCTGGGTCCAGTTGATTACTGCGAGCCATGCTTGATAATATATGCTCGATAAAAATGTTGTTGAGCAGAAGCTGAGGTTGGAGGAAGACAAAGAAATTGTACACGTCTTTTATTACGAGTAAGTTTTGTAAAAGATAATAATGATGTGCATAGGCAGCGTAGTCACGAATACAGCTTTAGTCAATTTTAGAATCGCCTTTTCTCAGATATACTGAATCTTAGGGGAAAAAGTGTAAGAAAAATTTTTGTAGATAATTGCATGATGAGTGTAAGGGAATCGCACTCAAAAAGTTTGCTGGATGCGAGTAAGTGGCCTAAGGGGGTTGCTGTGCGTGAATTTGTTTTCATTCCCAGAAGTGGTATCAATTCTACTGCCGAAAATTTTTCATGGTTGGAGGGGCCAGTGTCAGAAGGCTAACTAATGACTCTAACCATCGATTTCGACGTTATAGCTTAAACGGAGACGTGGTTAACTCCTGAAATTGCTTTCGGTGAACTATTCGACGCCAAATATATTTACTGTATACCGCAAAGATAGGTCGCCCGTAACGAGTGTCAAAGTTCATGGTGGTGGTGTGCTTGTCGCAATCAAACAAACATTCACATCGTTTCCTCTGAATGTAGGTACATCCAGTTTCCATTGTTGAAGAAATTTGAGCAAAACTCGATTTAAGTCCTCAGCGCACCATTCTTGTTTGCTGTACCTATATCCGGCCCAACACTGATGTTGCTGTCTATGAATCCCACATAACGTCGGTGGAATTAGCTCTTGGTAAATTTCCGGAAGCCAGAGTTATACTGATAGAATATTATAACCTGACTAATACCACTTGGGATTGCGACGAGGAAGATCGACACCTTACTGTTTTTTGTAATCGCAACAGCACTTCAGAGCTTATGTGGGACGCATTCAACCTGTTCGGTTTCCATCGAGGTTTCTTCAAGTGTGATGACTCGAATGAGCTACCAGTCTACAAATTGTACTTTTCGAAGGTTCCTTACATCGATCAAATCATTGGCTCATATGAATAAAAGGGAGCATATGCTTATACTTGCAAAATTTAAAGTAAATACTCGTAAGTGCTCCTTCACACTGGGCGACTTAGCAGCACTGCTGAGCAGCAGGATAGAACGCAGTGCAGCGCTGCTAAACAGACCAGTATGAAGGGGCACTTACGAGTATTTACTTTGAATTTTGCAAGGATAAGCAATTGCTCCCTTTTATTCATACGGGCCAATGACTGTATTCGTCTCGTGGACTGGAATTCACTATTTCTATCATCTATTGCCATGGTTTAGTAGTAAAACTACAAAATCTTATTAGGGATAAGAAGCTCGTCCACAAAACATTAGATGAGGGATAATAGAAGTTTTGTGCAGATTATGATAAAATTTCCAGAACGACTTCGAATTTAAAGTAACGTTGTCTTCATAGGTATCATAGATATTGCTCTTGGAAGCAACGCTTCCAAGAGCAATATCTATGATACCTATGAAGACAACGTTACTTTAAATTCGAAGTCGTTCTGGAAATTTTATCATAATCTGCACAAAACTTCTATTATCCCTCCTTTGATGATTATAGACGATGAGTTTATATCTGACCGTCGTGAAATTGCTAATCATTTTGCTGAAAATTCGTTTTCCACGACCAGTGAAATCGCGCTCGCTCAGTTCATAATAACGGCTGAAGAGGTTTTTGGCGGTCTTTAAGCCATCGATGAATTCGGAAGCACAGGACCAGATGAAATTCTACCAAAATTTCTCAAGGTCTGTTTTTCCGAGTGCCTGGAAGAATTTGAAAATTACACCGATTTTCAAGGGTGGAACCAAGACCGATTTCAATAACTACAGACCAATATCCATCTAGTTGGCTATACCGAAAGTCTTCGAATGCATTGCTGCCCAGCAGTTCACCCAGGCTTTCTCGTAAGTAGTATCGGCCAACCTCGGAAGAGCTATCTCGATATGGTTTAGTTTTTAAGGGGTATTGGGCTCAGTGGGACTCGTTGCGGTTGGAAGATGATCTTCTTAAGGTTCTAGAAAATGACGATGGCACGACAACAAGTGTGCATTTAGTGGTACCGGAGAGTAGGAAATCTGAAGTACTACAACAGATGCACGATGGTACATCTAGGAGTGATGAAAGCACTGGTTAGCGTGCGAGAACGATTCTACTGAGAGAATTTTAAACAAGATGTGAAGGAATTGTGGAGAAAATGTGCATTTTGTGTCACAAGCAAAGGACCAGTCGGAGAGAAGAAGGAACCAATGAAGAAATACAATGTGGGTAGTCCATTTGAAAGCTATTGATATGGCAGGCCCCTTTCCAAAGACATCTTAATGGACATGGACTATTTTAGTAAATGGACAGAAGCATATACATACCTATGCAAATCAAGAGACGACGTTCTGGTAAAAGAACTCTGCAGCATATTTTGAATACCTCTGGAACTACACTCTGACCAGGGACGAAATATTGAGTCGGTGCTATTCCCAAGCCTGTGTCAACTATTTGGCATTCGCAAGACCAGAACCACTACTTTACATTCACAGTCAGACGGAATATAAGAACGCATGGATAGTACAATGGGGAAATTTCTCGTGTCTGTACCGCGATTTTAAAACAAACCTTACAAGTGCAACATTTTTCAAGGGGACGTACACAAGAGAATATACATATTACTGTATGCGGTTACTACGTCACCAACACCTGTTCAGGTAGATCAAAACAAATCAAAATTGAAACTTTGAATTTGATAAACTTTCCTCCTTGGGCACGAATAGAAGAATGACATGAAGGCTCTATCTGGGTTCCATAAAGGATTCGAATAAGCACACAATTAATTCATTGCAATGACAAAAATTTATTCGAAAACACATGAAGCAATTTAAATAAAAACCACGAAAGAAAGAGAAGCTTACAAAGATTGTTCGGGCATAATACCCCGCATGCAGACGACAGATAATTAAAAATAAAGAAAGTCTTAAATTACTTATACATAGCACAAGGTTTGCGATGTTCAAGTACACTTATCAAAGAAACAAAAACGATCGCTGACAGCTTCAGGAAACTACAACCATCGCGACACTAGTAGCAGCATCACCGTTTTTACATTGATTTCAATATTTAAGGAAACACTATTTCCACCATTAAATAATTGACAATTAGACTTCGCTTCGAAGGAACGCGTCCCCACTTATGCCGAAATAACTCACAATTCGTCCATTAAAAACTCCTGCGCCTTCAATAAAATAACTAGGGCAAAACGGCCGAGATTTTGCGTAAACAAAATTTACATGCTCTTCTTCGCCGCGGAAACTAACACCTAACAGTCACTGGTTGATTGCCTATAGAAAAGGATGGGATTGCCTTGTTTTTTTAAATTGTAGAATTTGGTTTTTTTATTCCTCTAACTCATAGAACATTGATACGACAACCGGCAATCCTTATTCACTACACATTGCAACTCATAATTCCGAGCATGTGGTCAATGGTAAAACTGGAATCACATAGAAATTCTTTATCAGGATTCAATCGTTGGACACAAATCAAAATTAATGCTGGATTTATTCACTGGATTTTTAGCGCATTTTTGCAAATTTATTTTGATTTTATTCCCATTTTGGCCGGGTGGCAGCTAATGATGGCCCGTTAAAGAACGCTTGAAGAGAAACGAGTAGTGTACTACCACAGACAACATATACTACAGACGGTCAATCTTAAGGGGAAAAAGCACGCTAAGTTTTGTTTCAAATGTCCCCTTATTTAAAAACCTGCTATCCCTCTATTTTGCTCCATCTATTAGCGCATACAACAATGTGTTGGTTCTTCTACAGATTTCTTTTATTGGAATGGTTTTGCAAATTGTCTAGAGAAAGAAGTATTGATACTTTTTTTGTTAGAAAGCTGTCCCACAACAAATCCCCATAATTTACATCATAAGAATCGATATAACTTGCACCACTTTTCGAATTCTCGAAAAAAGTGTAATCTCCGTGTTTGTTTATATACCTACGTACTCTACTTGCCTACTTGTCTCTCCGTTTGTGGAATAAATCTTGCAATCAGCAATTTAACTTCATTTAACTTGGATAAAGAAAACCTAAACGTAAGCAAATTTTCGAATGAATATTTGCCTCATATGTAATAAATCCCATTTGAGGTGTGCAATTATCGGTCAATTACAGCGGTAATTGCATTGTAGAAAACGAAAGAGCCCTGCGATAATTGCACATTTCATGGGAATACACTTAACAATTTTATAAGTAGGTAAGGTGAGTTTGTAATGTTTATTCAGGAAATATTCCCCCGAATTACACTCGTGCATCAAAATAATCCTGATAATTTTTAGCGCATTTTCCAACGAAGTTGGGTGCGCTATTGCAGCCACTTTCTCTGTCCGTCCGTCTGTCCGAGGCCTTAACTACTCCTACAGTTTTTGAAGATATTTAGTTCGTTCTTTTTGCATTCGGTAGCGTATCGCTCTGGCACCTGAGTCAAAGAAAATCTTGACGATTGAACTGCGCATGCGCAGGCTGCGCAATGTTAACTTTTTTATTTATTAATATATTTTGTTGAAATTTTAATCACAGATACTTGTAGTAAAGGCAAATATATCGCATATAGTAAAAATCAGATGTGCGCATGCGCAGACTGCGCATGCGCAGACTGCGCAATGCAAACTTTCTTTATGGAGATATTTCTTTGAAATTTTAACCAAAGATACTTACTTATAGTTATAGTAAAAGCAAACGTATTGCATATTATAAATATCAGATTAATAAGCGCATGCACAGGACGCGCAATATCAACTGCGCAGTAAGTGTCAGCTTCCTTATTTATGAAGATATTTCTTTAAAATTTTAACCATATATGCGTCTAGTAATGAAAAACGTAGCGCACATAGGTATGGCCTTTGGGGAAGTATTGATCAATTTATGGAAAATGCGCTGAAGTTACACTTCATAATTTGTTAAAAGAGCATTTTGATGCACTTGTGCAATTACCTACGAAAATTGTCACAAAGCAAAGTTTTAATAGCGATCCTCGAGATGGTTTATACTTAGTTTTATATCTATTATTGTCTGCCGGTTTAGTGTGTTGTCACTTCACTCAACGAAACCATGTGTATTGTATGCAAAAAAAATCCCCTGAATCCGTAAATGACAGTCTAGCTGACCGGAAACTCCGGAAACATATTGCTATACACATGTAAACGAAGAAAAAATGTGAAAATGTCGTTTTTTCGCATTTAATTAGGTATCTCGTTAACTATTCCTCTTACGGAAAAAATGAAGAGAACGAATTTGTTTAGGATCGATTTTTGTATCAGATACAGTTGGTATGATTTTTATTAAACAGAGTGCCAAGGGTCTATTATAAAGTTACTTTCTTGTTCTATTTCTGGCGTTTCCACTAAACTAATTCCACAATCCGTCGATTTGCAAAACTCATCGGGACAACAGACAATTGTTGGAATAGGTTGTTTTACGGTTCCACCATTCATAAAAATATTGAAAACGCTCTGGGAGTCATCCAGTTTGAAGAACAAAGCATCGAGAAGGGCGTATCAACAAAAACAAATGTTAATTTTTGGGATTACTTTTTTTGTATTTTTCCAGAATAAACAATAACATTTAAAAATGAACGGTTCTGTACCAACCAGTGCTCGGAATGGAAATTTTCGCCGGAACGCAAGCATCAGCCCATCATGAGGAAGGGGGGGGGGGAACATAGAAAACATGTACTACGTACATTAAAACAACGAGAAAACGTAACAAAAATTAAATGTTTCATTTTTATTGTTTCCCTTGGTGTGGAGACCAGTGGATACTAATGGGTTTCGTGTGCTGGTATGATCTGAAGGACGTATTTTCGTTTCCATGTGATTTTATCGCATTAATGACAAATAATCCAACAATATGTAGGGTTCTGTAAAATTTCTTTGTGTGCGGGTGGAGAGGATCTGACGCTGCGGTCCCTTTACGAAAAGGAACAGTGTACAAATATTTTCGACGAAACGGAACGATATTGTAATACTTTTTACCAACCGGAACAGCGTTCCGGCTCGTTCCGGTCCATTCCGAGCCCTGGTACCAACTGAAAATTCGATTCTAAACAAATTCATTTCTATGAGCTCGAGCAATAGTTGACGAGATAATTGGAAGTCAAATGCGAAAAAAACTGCATTTTTCCATTTTTTCTTGTTTTTTTTTGTGTATAGCAATATGTTCCGGGAGCTTCCGGGCAGTGAACTACATAGAATACACGTGGTTTCGTTGTGTGAAATGCCAACATCCAGTTCAGAATACTTTTGGAGCTAATTTGACTGGACTAAGTTGACCCTACACATTGACATAAAATAAAGTTCGTTAAGTGCTCCCTCCCCTAATCAAAAAAATTTGTGATGGTATTATCACAGATACATATAGGTAGACAAGGCCGTGCGAGGGGGAGGGGCGAGGGGGGCCCAGGCCCTGGACGCCAAGTCTGGGGGGCGCTGAAGTCGCCCGTCGTCGCCTTCGTCGGGAGCTCCAAAGGCGTGAGTGAAAGATTTACCTCGAATTATATGAACAAATCCGTACATACTCTTGTTTCGTATTTTATAAATTCAGAATCAGTAAAAATTTAAAAATTAAAAACTGTCGCGTTTATAAAGTCGGTAATTCCATGGAGTTAGGAAATCAAACAAAAGCGCCTGCATTTGCCATGTTTGATCTCAAATTGCCATGGCACCACTGATTTTCTTAAAAGCGCCAGTTTTTAATTATCCAATTTCTTGGATTCAAAGTTCAGAAAATTAAAAGTTATAGTATGCATGGATTCGTAATTTTTTTCCCTACAAAAAACCTAAATAGACTTTCTCTCTAAAATAATTAGAGAAGTCAATAATCAGAAATGAAAAAATTTCTATTGCAATTCCTATGGTGCGTTGAACAAGTCACCACCCGGTATAATAAATAATATATTTATTATGGAAAAACAAAAATTATGTTTATTATTCTAACAAAATCTTTCCTTGTCCAACCTCATAATTTTATATGTGGAGGCCAAATTTAGTTTCCGCCCTTGTATAACCAAACCCGCTCCATCAATTTTTTAAATGTTTAGAAAAGAGAAAAATGAAGAATTAAAATGTATCCTATTTCATGTAATTTATGATGTTATACAAGTGGGCGCTTATCTTATCTACATAAAGGCAGGCGTTGAAGCCGAGGAAATAAGGTTTGAGTATATGTATTTTATTTTTACAAAAATGACTCCATCTATTACACACTTTTACCACACACAACAGTTTTCTGTGCGTCTACCACATTTTACGACAAATTATTTCGACTGCTGCAAGGTAGACAACACACTAACCGTACTCTATTAGGTGTTGCGTTTATTTCTATAGCATTGCATTGACCGTCTGTAGTATATGTTGTCTGTGGTACTACCAAAGAGTATACTCTTCATTCGTACTCGTTCATTCGTACATTTGCTTTAAAAGAATTTCTTTTTGATAGGTATTTTTGCTACAACAGAACTTCAATTAATAAAACGTGTGAAAATCATCGGATAATTCCATCAACTGCCGATAGCAATGGTGTAAAGGTGGTAGGCAAAGAGTATCCATAATAAGAGATACAGCGCAATGGTATAAACGCGTGTTGGCTATAAGAACTCGCCCGCTAGGATTCCAAAAGCGGGCCCTCGCGTAGAGGTGGCCAGAACTAACCGCCTCTTTAAATATTGGCGCGTATTGAAAATTTACAGAATTCTTTATAGAATTTCGGTTTAAAATATTTGCGCGGTTGTCACATTTAAGTTTCTTTCTTATTGGCTGTATAAAATGTGAACATGATATAATTAGAAAACATTACTTAAGTATAAAAGAAATCAGCAACGATTCAGTACCTTGTTAATTACATCGGTATTTTCCTATTTAGTTGGCGTCTATTGAATAGACAGTAATTACTATTTAATTTAATAACCAATAACAGGTACAATTGTAAAAATGTAAATTAAATTTGTTGTTATCCATCCTTTTTAGATCGTCTCCTACAATCAAATTAAAGTGGACAATATATTTCATAAAATGCACTAGCAAATTGGATTTGATGATGAGCATAGCGATTATTTTACAGGAAATTTTGTTTGCTTTAATTTTGTATAGATGCCTACATACGCTGAGTTGTTTAATCATTAACAATCAATCATTACAATGCAATAATCCTTATGTCCTCAGAAAAAAACATCAGTCTAATCCAATAATCAGTCAAAATATATAGTGCAGTTAAATAATAAATTAATAAATCTGCACCCGTCGAATGAATTTAATTAAATATTTACACGTTATTCTCATTTAAACAATTTAATTAAAAAAATACTCTCGACCCGCATTTTAAGCGGCAGCACTAGCGCGCATCGGTCTCCTAGCAACTAAGCTTCGTACACATGTTTTTCAGTCACCATTGGCTAGCGGAAAAAACACAAGTATATGTATTTAAATTTGCCGCTCAACTTGAGCCACCGCGCATTCTGCTAGTGATTCATCCATCTAAACGATTGATAATGCAGTGTATGTTCTTATTTTTGAAAACAACATTTTCTTCCATTTCAAATATAGGGTTTCTGGAGCGTTTAAATATCTCCGGAATGCGTGGGTCGATCGGAGTGAAATGTAATGAGATTAAAGGGGACATTAGTCACATCGACTGGTAAAAATATGGTCCAAATCGGCCAAGTAGTTTTTCAGTTATCGCAAAGAAACCATTTTTAAAGAGGTGGGGTTGCGTTGGTCCACAGATCACATTTTTAACTGATTTGAACCATTCGATCACAACTATAATCCAATGGAGGCAGTTTATTTTGTTTTTATTATATTGTTTGGCCGGCAAAAATTAAAAAGTGAAACATTTTTTCCGGGAATCTTTCATTCTCTTATTATTTGTACAATAAATGCTATAAAACGTCTATTGGCCTATTTTTTTTTCAAAAAATTTTCGTTTATTTCCTCGCAAGTCGGAAGTAAAAATCGTTCGTTAGACTACTTACTAAGTAAACGATGTAGTGCGGTCGACTTTTCTACACGTCCGTCGACGGTAGGACGACGGACAGTGTGTACAAAGGGCAGAGACGTAATCAAGGCGAGGTTATTACTCGCGCTTAGTGGGAATACACAGTAAAAAATCTATTATTTACCGCTCAAAAAATGGCTTATTGTTACACGAAGAACATATCTTCGCACCTATGAATCAAACCAACAAGCGTTCGGACCTTAATAAATTGTGCCATAACCGTAGAATGGAATTACATATCTTTAAATATCATACATTTCAAGGAATAATAGATACCTAAATAAGTGCAAGCAAACACTAAAAATTTGGCAACGCTGGGATTTCTGCAATGATATTTATAAACTTCTAAACAAGTAGTTGCCTTGAAATAGCCCCTTAGGCGTAGCGTACGCCAATAAAATTGAGAAAGAGCACTAAAATTTGTTAGGCAACACACAATACATATGCAACACTATTCTCTATACCGTTGGATCTCTTATTATAGTTACTCTTTGGTGGTAGGTATTGGATATTGTTAATTGGGATGAACTTACATATACAGGGAATTTTTCTTAAATGTATACATATGGGCTATGTATACTTAAAAAAAAACGGATCAAATGCATGGAATCATGATATTAATAGTATTACGACATGGAACATATTACTGTAGGCAACCAACATTACACACGACAAACGAGTTGTTTTTTACCCTCCTACAGTGTTAATATTTCAACCTTATCGTCGTTACTATAGGTAACTGTGTGTAAATTCACAATTTGTTGCTAATAATAATAATAAAGACTAATTGCTAACTCTCTTTAATTTGACATTGAATAATCAGGTTACCTTCAGGTTATTATTTCCATAGCAGACGTTGATTATCATCAAAGAGTATAATAACGTATACTCTTTGTTATCATTTAAAACAAATTCGTGCAGAGTTGGGTGCCTATTATAGCCATCTATTCCATGCGTTTGATCCGTTTTTTTAAGTATATATGTTACCGGCAAACTGCGAAATCCGGCATTTTGCAAAATGCCTAGGCATTTCGCGAAATGACGAATGCAACAGGCAAAGTAAGAAACGGAGTTGGAGTTCGCACTTTGCCTGCCTCTCTTTAGGGATTTCGCGAAATGCCTAAACATGCAGGCAAAGTGCCTGTGTTCGTCATTACCCACAGATTGCGCATACAGCATTGCCATTGGATGGTAAACGACGCGACGATTGCGATTTAATTTAAGTACTCGCTAAATACAGGGAGTCTATAAAAGAACTCCAGGGTTTAAAAAATTAATATTTTTTAAACTATAAAAGATAGCAAAATTTGATCAATTCCTTTGAAACAAGCAGCTCAAAGAGTTTTACTCATACGAATTGGGAATGTTTCTCTCAACAGTTGGCAGCGCTGCGGAGCGTTGACCGTGAAATGACGTAACGGCTGCGGCAGGCAGTCAGTGTGGTCTGGACTAACTAACTAACGGAGCTCACATTGAACTTTACTAAGTTGTTAAAAAATCTTGAAAATGTAAGCTTTCTAATCATGTATAAAACATGTATGTACGTTTTTTACTGTATTAAAATATTTTGTCTTAAAACCCCGGAGTTCTTTTATAGATACCCTGTATTTTAATACAGTAAAAAACGTACATACATGTTTTATACATGATTAGAAAGCTTACATTTTCAAGATTTTTTAACAACTTAGTAAAGTTCAATGTGAGCTCCGTTAGTTAGTTAGTCCAGACGACACTGACTGCCTACCGCAGCCGTTACGTCATTTCACGGTCAACGCTCCGCAGCGCTGCCAACTGTTGAGAGAAACATTCCCAATTCGTATGAGTAAAACTCTTTGAGCTGCTTGTTTCAAAGGAATTGATCAAATTTTGCTATCTTTTATAGTTTAAAAAATATTAATTTTTTAAACCCCGGAGTTCTTTTATAGACTCCTATTGCGCTCACGTTTAGACTGCATTTCTTATATGGGTTTTCACGCTTTGGATTTACTGTGGAGAATATATCAACTAGGGGAAGGTACTAACGCGACAGTTTTACGTTTGGCACAGCTGTACGCGCAATCTGTGGAAAATAACCGAGAATTTTCACTTTGCCTGAATGTTTAGGCATTTCGCGAAATCCCTAAAGAGAGGCAGGCGAAGTGTGAAGTCGAGTTCCATTTCTCACTTTGCCTGCTGCATTGGTCATTTCGCAAAATGCCTAGGGATTTTGCAAAATGCCGGATTTCGCAGTTTTCCGGTAACATATACAAAAAAAAATGACGAAGCCTTCGCACTTTGTCTGCATGTTTAGGCATTTCGCGAAATCCCTAGACACAGGCAAAGTGCGAACTGCAGTTCCGTTTCTTACTTTGCCTGTTGCATTCGTCATTTCGCGAAATGCCTAGGCATTTTGCAAAATGCCGGATTTCGCAGTTTGCCGGTAACATATACATAGTCCATATTGCGTTTAAGAAAAATTCCCTGTATAGGAAACAAAAACTTTTAACACGTAGCTTTTTGGGAAACCTTCCAATTTTTCTCTTAACATACTTAATTGTTACACAAGTTGTTAACGCGTACAAACGATACGGTGTATATTGTTGCAAGTTATTACCTAAATACCTAAAGGTTTATGTACCTACTGGACCGACGCGACGTTTGATTAAATTATAAACGTTACAATATTCTAGATCAGAAGTTAGAATATCTGTTTTGGAAATTAATAGCCGTTTCAGATAATAACTTCAGGTTTTAAATTTGACGGAGTCAGCAATATTTTTTCATTGGCACAATGCACAAGAAAGAAATAGCAAGGGTTGTCATGTGAAACAGTAATAAAGTGTCAGTGGGACTGCTAAAAATATGCAAATTTGGTAGTGTAAGTGTAAATATATGAGACACATTTTTTAATTCAGTTTTCGTGGTGTGATATTAAAATATTTTTTAATACCTAAAAGATGTAAAGTTTCACTTTACACTTTTATATCTCTAGATTTTTGCTAACTACCTTTCTTTGCGATGTTGTATATTTTAATAAAACACGCGAAGTGAATATTAAATTCCGGTCAGATGCTACGACGTAGCGCACGTTTTAGAATAAGAACGAAAAAAAGTAACGAAGTAAATTATTTTTATTAATCGAAACCGCTGTATAGGTATATAAATTTCAGTTTGAAATACAATATAATTTAATCAAAGACACCTATCATTTTTCTAAACTGAAACACAAAGGGGAATTGCTATGAGGGAAGCATCATGAGAGAAGAAGCGTGAGAGAATCCGAGTGGCGATGATGGGAAAACGATGTTCAGTTAACAGACGAACACGAAAACCACGAGTCTTAACAGAGTGCAATTTATAGTTCGGCATGCCATACTTTTACTTATGCACGCGAAATGTACATTGTTTTCTTTGTAACGGAGTGAAATCTACACGAATTCAGACATGTAACTGAAAATATGTACACAATTCAACGAGATACAAGCTGTTCATCCGTTGCGTAATTAGCTAAAAAGTAATGCAGATGTTCGGAAGTACGCAACACAGAGCAAGAACTTTAGCGTGTCTCTCGTGTTGTCCGTTTATTCTCAAACTTTGTAATGTTGGAAATTGAATAATTCAAAGTCCTTTACTCAAGTTAACATTGTCAAGAGTATGTCATGTGAATATGCATTGAAAATCTGCCGTTTTATCTATGATTGCTGCTTCGAGGCCTTTCGAGAGAAACGGTAAAGTTTGTTGTTCGATTTGTCGCAAATTAAGGAAGTTCAAGACAAGGGTAGTAGTTTTAAACTAATGAAAGCAGAAATTGTAAACCTTGCTTATCAGGCCTGAGAATGATTGATTATAATAAACCGCCCTTCCGAAAACTCTCATCCTCTTCACACAAGTAATGTTGGAAGCGCTCCTCATTGCCTTATTAAAACTACCCAATATATAAGCATTCGCAATTAGGTTGGAGAATGGGCCAGAGAAACGTCTAGATTGATTGTTGGTAAGATAGAGGAAAGGCTCAATATATTTTTCAAGGGTGAAAGGGACACGTCACGGACAGAGATAAACGAATTCCCACGTAATATTATTCACCTATTTCTAGGTACCTAGCTGTCTACTTTTTTTTACTGTTGCAGCAAACACGTCCGTCTTTCTACTTCGTGCTCATATTATGGTAGGAATTTTATTACACGTTTACGTCCGGTAAAACATCACGGCAAGGTCGCGTCGTGCGCAGTATTTTCAATTTCTTTTGGTACACACTACACACCCCTTAAACTAAACTTAGTATTTTCTTTAGACTACGTCATATTACGAGTAAAATTACTTATTTTTCAAACAATTGTTATTCAACAAACTCCGAGTTGTAGATGGACGGTGTGTGCAAAAAATTCTTTCAATTCTTCAATTTGAGTTGCGTTCCAATTTTATCTTACATGCAATTCAAAGCTTATGCATTGACGGAACACCCTGTGAAATAAGCACAAGGTTGGTTTATAGTATTTGAATTTGTATATACCAATATTGTTTTTCCTTTTGGAAATTGAGTAATTCTTGCTTAAATGTGACCGCTTTTGTAAATTGTTTATTTAGATTTGCGTATTTAATTGTAAAACGTGAAATTGCGTGTTAAAATGTAGGGACATCTGGTCGTTTGCGATAAGGAGTCTTGTCAGACGAAGTTTAATTAACACGCGTGTTCATATCGCTTTTAGAAAATGCAGGTGTTTTACCCAGAATTGTACGTAAGTGGAGGGCGCGAAGCTGGCGTTATCAAGTTTAATTGTGGTTTTTGAAAATCCTGTAGGAGATTATTTTACAATAGATGTGGTGTTCCTTTAAATACTGCAATCAACATAAAAACGTGACTGCTGCTGTTTTTAACGGACGAAATTTAATTACCGCACCTGCTCTTTTCGTCGTTAAAAAATGCAGGTGTTTTACGAATTGCGAGTTATTTCGGCGTAAGTGGAAAAGCTTTCCGTCAAAGCGAACTGATTGGCGGTGTTTTTGAAACACAATTATCTAATAGTGGAAGTGGTGTTTCTTAAATACTGAAATCAACGTAAAAACGGTGCTGCTGCTACTAGTGTCGCGATGTTGTAGTTCCCAAGCTGTCAGCGAGCTTTTTTGTTTTTTTTTATAAGTGTGTCTGAACATCGCGAACCTTTTACGAACAGATTAATTGGATTATTATTAAAAACTGTAAGTAATTTAAGACTTTTTTTATTTTTAATTATTGACCGCGTGCGTGTGCGGTATTATGTCCAAACAAACTTTGTAAGTTTCTCTTTCTTTCGTGGAGTTTATTTTAACTGTTTCGTGTGTTTCGGAATAAAACCTCCATCTCGAGTCAAACATGGACATTACTAAGTCAATCAATTAATTATGTGTTTATTTGAATCCTTTGTGGGACCCAGATAGAGCCTTCATGAATTTTTTTATTCGTGTCCAAGGAGGAAAATTTAGCAAATTCTAAGTTTCAATTTCGATTTGTTTTCAGCTACCTGAACAAGTGCTGGTGGCGTAGTGACCACATACAGTAACATGTATTTTCTCTTGTGTACACGTTCCTTTGGAAAATGTTGCACTTGCAAGGTTTGCTTTAAAATGCAGGCATCGCGGGTCAGGTAGGTACCGAGAAAATAAAAATATGTGTAAATAATCGTTGCCAATAGAGGGCAGTTACTGTTGAAGGAAACTAAACGTTTTAAGCGCCAAATTCAAACTGTTTGTAGATATTTTGGATCACCCGGTATTGTCTATCAAACTGTTTTTGCTGATGTGGCGCATGCTGCTGATTTTTGGCGAATGCGTGGTGGCATGAAAAACAGTTGATAACTGTAAACCAATTGTTGATGGAACCCTTGGGAACGCTACGAGTCTGTCCTTCAATACTCTTCTAGGGTTTGGTAGCAATTTGGTCAGTGGTCACAGTGTATTCAGATTATTTTGTTTAGATGAGATACTAATGCATTCCCTGAATTACGTTTGTGAGTCATACATATCTTTTAGTATAACGCTCTCCAAACTACAAAACTTTAATGCTTCAATTTATTGAAAACCTAATATTGGTTAGTATGAAATGCCATTTGATTATACTGGAACGGTCCATTGCTTTCTAATTATAATTCTTACTGTTACTGTAATGTTAGTTGTAGATGGCACACAGTGGTTCAAATTCGTAGCTCACCATTGGGATCTCCGTAATTGTAAAAGGTAGGTTAAATGGGGGCACAGTTGCACTAAATTCTTGAAAAATCTTTGAAAATATCTAAGAAAACGCGAAAAAACAGAAAATGTCAAATTTCATTTTCATCAATGTTAAATTTCGTTTTCATTTTCCCTAGCTGGTAGGATAAACGGTAAATATCATTTGTCCTATACAGGGTGTCCAATTTTCGAGTACCACTATGGGGATCTCTCTTATATTAAGAGATAGAAAGTTGGTCAAGTGAGGGCAGAGTTGCGTATTTTCGTGCTGGGCAGGTCGATCCTTTATCTTTAATAAACTAAACTTCAGCTTCCATAAACAATAATAAAAATAGTTAACTCGCTCTTCAATAACTCACTGCTTTTATTTTTTAGCAATAAGGCTATTATCGTAGGATAATAATAAAATTTTGATATTATAATATGCAATTTTAATCCATCAAAGTAGTCACTGTGCGCGTTCTGGACGACGCGACGCGACGGATTGTTTTCAAAATTTATACATTAATCTTTACTGTATCTTTGTGAACGTAGGTAATTTGTAATGTTAATCGCCTTCAAAAGTCATTAATCTATATTTCTCGCTGAAATTAATATCACTCCCAGTTGTGAGATACAGGATATGATTAATTGTTGGATAAATCATATATCATTTAAAATTGTTATTAATAAATAGAATGAAACAGTTTTTAAATAGAATCCGAGTAGTTTGGGCGAGCGTTTAACCAAATAAATTAAAAGATCAACGAATCGCGTATCCTACTGCCGTACGTTGGATGCATACCTACATATCAGAAATTTCAAACTTCAAAGGAACTCTTCTTAATACCAAAAACAAGATGAAAGAGAATTACTTATTAGCTACCTTAAAATTAAGTTAGAGAACACCACAACCGCAAGGTACCTATCCTTGAATCTGTGCGAATGTTTCAAGTTAGTTTTCAAAGGATGTTAGTGATCAAATTTTAATTCCCAATTATGATCGCAGGATTGTAAGAATGTTTTATTAACCTAAATCTAAAATATGTACATCATTTTAAAATTATTATACTTCTCCGGGAGAAACGTTACATTTAGTGCACAGATTGCTTTATCCACCTACTTTAAATCAATTTCGTCGGGATGTGCCATATGTCGCTTAATGTATGGTCACTTTCGGGTCCGGCGGTCACTATAAATTTTGATGAGGGCTTCCTACATTATTAAGGATAACCTCGAGGTGAGGATAACTGCACAACAACTGTTTCAATTTAAGTAGTGTATGCAGCTTTCTTGTAGATTTTAAAGAGAACATTAGTCCATGTATTATTGTATTAATAGCATTTACTCGTGTCGTTGAATCACAGCGTTGCGTATCAATGTTAGGTACTTTGTGTTCAGAAAGTCAAGTGGTAGCCGAGCAGGTATCCTGATCTACCATCCCAACACAACAAACGCACACTCTGTAACTGTAATTACAAAAGGGTTGATAACATTCTGAGGTTCGTGGTGTGCTTCTTTGTATTAAATTCTTCTTCCAAACTTGGTATTTTTGCGTTTACCTTCGGAATTTTTCTTTACATGGGAAATCGTACTTAACTTCCAAAGGCGACTCAACTCATTTTTGATGGCCCCTTAGTAAACAATAAAGGCAAAAATACCAAGTTTGCAAAAAGAATTTAATACAACTAACCACACCACCCTGCACACCACGGATCTCAGAATCGTATAGTATGTTTGAACCACGAACTTATAAATTAAGATGGACTGCTGATCATACAGTTGAACAGAGGTAGAAATGGCCCTACCATGGGTGCCGCCATGATGTGCACATTTTAGTTATTTTCTAGGGGAATTTTCCTAGTGCTCAAGTTTTCAGACTATTGCAACCTTGGAAAATGACATGTGTCAGTGATTTATTTAGAAAACGTGAGGTTAATGTTGGGTTAATGCTTGTTTATTAGTTGATTTGAATTGCGCGCCAAGTGAGTGCACATCATGGCGGCCCCCATGTAGGTGTCATTTGTTAATTCAGCATTAGCAGTCCATCTTAATTTATAACTTCATGGTTTGGACCTACTTTCCGTATTTTACTACCCAAGCTAGTTCAGACAAAAAGGGTTAAAAATAGAATAGAATTCAATTAATTTTTTTTACTGAAGGTACAGTAACCATTAAAACTAGCATCAAAAGGTCGTAACCAGTGACTTATGTTAACGCAGTTTCACTAATGAAATATTGAAAAATTGGATACTCGAATATGTCTTCAATGTAAGCGTTCCTCTGAAATAAAACCGTTTTTCTTCCCTTTGGAAGTAGTTATTCAAACTGAATACATATGTTAGTTGATAACAAAAAAATAAGGATTTAAGTCGATGGTTAAATCTTATTAGGCGATGGGTTAAATGATCATAAACATTCGATATGTCGATCATGGTCGATCATCAATAAGTATAATTCCAAGTATCATAATAAAGACTTAAATCGTTATTTTTTTGTTATTTGCAACATTTTCAATTACTACATACAAATTTCGATCACCCAGTATACTAGGCGGAGTACACTTTGTGACCCAAAAGCCTAATCTTTAAATGAGTATAACTTTTGTTTGTAGTTATTTTAAAAAACTGTTCGACAATTTTGTATTTTAACTCATCAAGTATGTACCTACACAACGAATTTCGTGAAATTATCTCCAATTTCGTTGTCCGACCAAGAACTGCAGTGGAACTTTTTTCGAATTTTTAAAATACCAAATTTCGGCGAAATCAGAATTTTTTGTCCTTTCGTGGTAGAAATTTTGAATAAGATTTTGCAAAATCGGAAAGGGCATACCCGAAAACATATTCAAAGACGTACCACTAGTCTTTCTAACTCTTATGGTTACTGAGAAAAAAATTAAAGAAGAAATGCAAATTTTATCATTTTTGTGGGAGTGGCTCCCAAACGAAACGCATTGAACCCTCGGTTTATTTAGAAAAAGTGCTTGATTTTATCCCCTCTATCACCAAATTTTTTTTACATACTTGTATGTAACACCCTGTATATCATGGTAGTTGGTTTATGTCAAATTATATTTATGGCGGTGATTTATACACGTGATACCTGAATTAAGTTTTTCCAATTTTTGTTATTGGCCGTATATATGTTACGTATAAATATCGAAAAATATTGCACATAACGCGCTATGGCCACAGCTAAATGACCAAACACCGAAATTAAATATGTTTACGTGTTATGATCGTTTACTAATGACGACAACGTGTTGTCGTCATTTTAGAAGCGACCACAATGCGTTTACTCGTTTGAAGAATTACCATAATACATTAAATGACAACATATTTAAAAAATATAATGCATTTTGAAAATAACGTCATGGTCTAAAGACAAAAATTATGGCATCCTGTATATGACAAAATTTCAATTTATTAAGTGTAAATCTGGGGATTACTTATGAATGACACAGAGGTGTTTTTATTTGAATTTGAATTTCCGTATTGGTTGTTCGTTTTAGAATTGTTTGTAATTGTGTACAATACCGCGCGTACCCTCGTGCGACTGATGTGCCGAGTCTTTTTTATCGCTGCGCTTATGCTTGCAAAACAAGTAGACCAGGGAGCTTATTTCATAAAGCTACTGTCCGATTTCAGTTTTAACTTGTTTTCTTATTGCGGTGTGTTGCTAGTAATTCAGTTATCAGTTTGATTTCAAGTTATGCCATTTCAATCGCTATTGTAATACTAAGAAATGGCATTGCCATTCTAAGCAAGTACTATGCAGCTCCACAGTAGCTCTTGTGAGAGCCAAAGGAATTGTACAATTTCGATCAATCGAATCAAAAAAGAAACAAAGAATTTTTATAATCTCTCCTCGTACACCTCCGGCATCTGCTGCTAAGAAAAATTCTAAAGCTGCGTATACAACATAAATGTAATGTAACACGTAATGTAACAAATTCGTGTAGTTAGGACGGTACCTCGAGACCGAAACGAGCTGGTTCGCAACGTGCTCGCTCGCTTCACCAAAAGTCGGTTTTCCTGACGAACACAAAGGGATTCGTTTGCACAGTTCTGATGACTTTTACTACTTCTCCGTGTTTGTAACGCGCCCGAATCGATCGGAGCACAAAACGAATACTCAATGATATGTATGTTCGTGCTCGTTCTGTCAAAAGTGAACGAGCCATGTTCGGTTCGGATAATGTATACGCATCTTAATAATAACCTAAATTAATGGATTGGGAGACTCCGTATCCTCAATCAACTTCCGAAAATTCCAAAGCATTTAATTCCACCAGAGCTTTTCGTTTTAGTTTCATTATTTTCCCAGACCTATTTATTAATTTGATAATTACTTTTAGTTTTGCCGTTTTACTCACCTGTTCCCGGGAAGATAATCCTGGTAGAGTAAATCCCTGCGGGCTTATAAAACCGGACACAGAACTAGTTCTTTGTATTCTTGCCTTCGGTCGGTCGACCGGACTAGAATCCAAAGATCTTCCCTTCCGTGTTTGCCGTCTGATTCCACCGACTTTGAGTAGAGGTTGTTGGAACCGGGTGGAAGTTCCTCTATAAGGGCCGTCGCCAGGTAAATCCTTGCCGACCTTATTAGAGAGCTATTACTTTCTGTTCAAGTCAACTCAGGTCGGGTTATTTCTTTGCTGAAGAGCACCTGAAATATAATTGGTGGAGGAAGCTTCCTATAATTCCTTTACCTGATACCTCCTCGAGCCTTGATAAGCATCCGGGCTTATGTGGTAATAACTCTTATCATTACAGCGAACTAGTAGCACTTGCCACATCCACCGCACGTTTCCAGTTGGGGAAAAGAAAAAGCCGTACCAGAGTCCAAGGTCAACCGGGGATTTGACAGACGGTGGAGGTGTCTCCGTCCCCAACATCGGGATTTGAATATTTATTTATTTTATTTTATTAATTAAACAATTTCAATCAATACGAATTTCGATCTCTGGCCAGCCGGCTGGAGCTACCTGAAGGCAGAACCCCGTTTTGCTTACAAGGCAAATCCTTGCCGACTTTATTTGAGAACCAGAGAGACAATTTTCTTTTCCGTTTAAGTAAACTAGGGTCTGGATTATATGCATTTGTGTCGGGCTCCAGTAAAGGCCTGGAGTTTCTTCCTATAATTTCTATATCGAAATTCGAAATCCAGTAGCCTTGATCAGAATCCATGCCTTATAATGAACAACTCTATTATTGCAGTTAATTAGCCGCCCGTTCAACACCACGTTCCGGAAATAAAACACGAGGAATAATTCGTTTATTTCTTTTCTAGTCTAAGGTTTATTTTGACGCATTTTGACGCCATTCAATTTGACAGCGACAACCCGTCGCTGTGTCTCCAGACCGAGCACCACTCGGCTCCGTTTCCGTTTCAGTTGCATAACCTGGGCTGAAAATCGCTGAAATAAGAATTTTTCGTCTGTGACAGAGATGGAAATTTCCTGCGATCAGTTTCGAATATTCTACCGCGTACTCCGAATTAGGTTTTCCTGCAGTTTTCCTAATTCGTAAGGTAAATACCGGAGTACTATAGATCAACTTAAGACCTTCTGCAGGGGCACCTCCAAAAAGCATAATGCGGGCCACTCTGTAATTGGGCACAAGCCTCTTGAGGGCCCAGAACAAGAGAGGGATAATAATTAAATAAATAAAATATAAAATTTGTTAAATTTTTTAGCGCATTTCCACAAAAAAAAAAAAAATGCGCTATTGTGGCCACTTTGTCCGCCCGTCCGTCCGTCCGTCCGTCCGCTAACTTTGCGACGCTACTAGTTTTTTATCTTAAGAGCTATTGTTCTACTTTTTTCGCTATTTGGTTCGTTATGGTGTCGAGTTTTGTACCAAGGAAGGAATTTTTTCTGTACCGCTTACAAAAAAAGTTATTGTAAAAAAAACAAAAAACCGTTTTTTACATGTTCCATAATTTTACACTTTTGCCGTTTATTAACGATCCTAGAGATCGTTTATAATTTTGCATTGCTATCTCTCGCCTGCCGGTTGATCTCTCCGTCTGTTCCTTTGTCTGTCCATCTATCTGTCCGTGTGAACGATAACTTTGTTTAGAAATGTTCGATCGCTTTTACATCTCCGTTAGTTATGAACTGAATTGCATAAAATTCAATATGGGCATAGCTTTAGCCATATAATACGCAATGCCAAAAGTTGAATCGAATCGATTCAAAATTCACAGTGCCCTTTTTGCATCTCGACCATTTATAAACCGAATTGCAAACTTTTTTACTTATAAAAGTATTTGAATGAAATTTGATACATAGGCACATGGAATAAAGGAAAATCAAACGCCAGTTTCAAAATTTGGTTTTGCGCATGCGCAGTGCCAACTTTTTTATTTATGGAAGAATTTAAACGAAATTTGATACATGGGCACTTGGGATAAAGGAAAATCAAACGCCAATTTCAAAATTTGGTTTTGCGCATGCGCAGTGCCAACTTTTTATTTATGGAAGAATTTAAACGAAATTTGATACATAAGCACTTCGAATAAAGGAAAATCAAACGCCAATTTCAAAATTTGGTTTTGCGCATGCGCAGTGCCAACTTTTTTATTTATGGAAAAATTTTAACGAAATTTGATACATAGGCATTGGAATAAAGGAAAATCAAACGCCAATTTAAAAATTTGGTTTTGCGCATGCGCAGTGCCAACTTTTTTATTTATGGAAGAATTTAAACGAAATTTGATACATAGGCATTTGGGATAAAGGAAAATCAAACGCCAGTTTCAAAATTTGGTTTTGCGCATGCGCAGTGCCAAGTTTTTTATTTATGGAAGAATTTAAACGAAATTTGATACATAGGCATTTGGGATAAAGGACAATCAAACGCCAATTTCAAAATTTGGTTTTGCGCATGCGCAGTGCCAAGTTTTTTATTTATGGAAGAATTTAAACGAAATTTGATACCTAGGCACTTGGGATAAAGGAAAATCAAACGCCAGTTTCAAAATTTTATTTTGCGCATGCGCAGTGCCAACTTTTTTATCTATGGAACTATTTAAGTGAAATGTGATACTTAGGCGCTTGTAACAAAGGAAAATCTAACATTAGTTTTAAAATTTAGGTTTGCGCATGCGCAGTTCCAACTTTCTTATTTACAAAAGCATTGAAATGAAATTCTTCTCATAAACTGAAATTGAAGTAGCACGTCAACAATGGATTGCCCATGTGCAACGCTATCTTTCATATTTGTGGCCGGATTTTTACGATTTTAACAGAAGTTGCATCTTACAAATGGGAAATGAATGCAAGTGGAAATGCGCTTTATGTAAATCGTTTACGATTACTATTTAACTTGTTTTACTTAATTAAAGTCTTAAATTACTCCCAATTTCGATCTTGTTGGTTCCGAATCTGTGCAGTTAGCTTATTTTCTGGAATTGGCCACGGAACCGCAGAAGTTTACTATGTGAACCTCGATGTGAACCCAATATTCAATGTTGTAATGCATGTATACTACAATAAACTTTACTATTTTTAGCGAATTGCGTCTTAAGTAAAAATATGATTACGGGAGATCTGTCTTTAACCCCAGACTCCAGTTTAACCCTTAAGGTGTAATATAGAAAAACACCTTTTTTTTTACTTTTTATAAAAATTATAACATGTGCCATAATAACGTATCCCATTAATAAATTGACGTCACTAGGTAGGTACTTTTAATGCTGCTCGTAAGCTGCTTATAGAAGTACTTTTACTGCCGTTACCAATGCCAACCCAGTAGCGGCGTAATAATTACACATCAGAAATGTCTATCGAGTTATACAATATGTCTGGTTTCTATGACGTTTGGAGAAAAAGTGTAATTAATATGGAATTTGCAGTGGTCTACTATTAAAGAGTAATTAATAGTTCATTGCGGACTAGAGTGTTGGTGAAATCACGTGGTTTGACAGTCTTGCTACTTGAACGAATCAATCAAATTTTGAAAGGATTTGTGTACATTTGCATGAAATATCGTACGAGCATTTTGCATCCACCCGCATGTATTGTGTGGCAGGCGAATAGCACATGAAGGAGAATGTACGAGGATAATCTGCATGTGCAAGTATAAAAGTAATGTCCTATTAGTTGGGTAATGTTTAAACTATTGTTGTTTTTTGTTAGTCCAGATTGTAGTTAAAACGGCACGTTGCTTATATTGCCAGAGTTGCCGTTTCTCCATAATAACAACGTACAAATTGTTTGTATGCACAAATTGCTTTCGACAAGCGATAAAGTCGTCGAAGCTTTTATACTTTATTAGAACTACATGCTTCATATTCTGGTTCAAGCAGGATCGTATAAATTTTGCAAACCACAAACTGCAACATCTGTTGCTACCGGAAACCTCTAATATTTTCTATATCGCCATGAACGAAGTAATCATATTTTATGACTTCGCACATGTATTAACGATAAGATTTCTGTTCACAAAATATAAAAGGGGAACTTAATGTAAGTACGTAGTCGCAGATTCGATAATTCTTTCAAATCCTGAATAATTTTAATTACGGTCTTCTTAAAGCCTTACAGAGCCTCTAGAGAGCGCAAGATTTCCAATAATTGAGAAATAAATTCAAATTACTTACTTTGTCATTTTTTATGCAAATTAGGAAAAAGAACTTTTGCTAAAACGGCTTATTTAGGATTTTGTTTCCTACCGAAGTTAGAAAGAATTATTTTCCTCTAAACAACTTTCCATAACATCGCGAAGTTTGTATATTATTTTTAATTCCGCCGAGATTTACTTTTGCGAACAGATATTTTAGTACTTTTACCCACGTATTATGAATTCGTTACCTCCATTTTGCAGGGTAGAATTTCTATTAACTGTAAAGCCTCAAACTTTCCTGAAAGATGATTATTATTCTAAATGGGGACTAGTCCGCATTCAACTATTTATTATGATTGCCACTTCCAAAGTTACGCGCACAAAAATATAGTGTCTTAAATAATTGAATGATGATGTGCACCATGGCCTAATTAGGCCATGATGTGCACTATAAAGGTATGGTTTCTAGGTACGTGGAAAGCTACCTCGTTAGCGAAGGGTAGAAAGTCGTGTTGGTGAGCCGAATGACAACCCTTATTACATTTTATTAATACATTTAGCACGACTGGTTGCACTTGTCACCAGCTTTCTTCTATCCTTTCAGAGGTATACGAGTAGATTCTCTGGTAGCTGCTGACGATAAATAAAAACAATTGCCTTGTAACAGGAAATAAATCAACTAGGTATAGCAACAAAATACAAGAGAAAATACATAAATAAAACATCTTAAAATGTACGATAAAAATGAGGTTATCAAATGACGTTAAACACAAAACACACGAGACATCATAAATGCAAGTGGAAAACATGATAAATCATTTTACTACAAAAACACATTAAAATACGTATGATCAATTGAGATAAAACAACTCGTAAAATGATAAATTGCATGTACCGGGTGATTCATTAGAAGTGATGATCGCTTGAATTTCGCGCGTAAGGTTTTAGTATTTTTTGCATTATTAGATTGACGGTTTGAATTTCGTTAGTAATTTTTTTCTGACATGACTGTCATTTAAGAAACGAGTGCCGCCGTTAATTGTTGTGTGCCATTTGCGGTAAAACAGAAGCAATATTTGTAGATTATAAATAAGTAAACGATTTACTGAAAGCATGATGATACACCACTGCAATTAAATAAAAGATCATCAGTTAGTACCAACTTCATAATTTATTTGATTTGCGGGAAATTCAAATTGTCCTCATTTCTAATGAATCACCCGATACATAGGAAACATCATGGAGTGGCTCTACTCCATCCTCAGTTAACATAAATAAATTTAACGCAAAAAGTACATGTGAGAACGCTAATAGCAAGTATGCATGTGAAACTGCATGTAAATTTATACCGGTTACCAGTTTTGTCAAGCAGAAAAGAAGAGGTCATGTGTTAATTGTACCGTACTCAGCCGCGATCGGTAGGTTAACGAAAAGTCGCGGACACTGTCGATGCGGTACTTACTTAATAGTGCGCAGGCATAATCACCTGCACAATATAGAAAACGCAACACGAATGATTAATAGTTAGTACAAGAAGGAATAAAATAGTTACTACCTGTAAAAACATCTTCAAAACACAACAAACAGTCCATGAAAAGAACCGGGAACGCGTAACCCGCCCCCCCCCCCCCCCCCACAATCGTCGCCATCTTTTCGTTCCCCAACCTCCTTTTTTTCTAGCTTCGTTATGGAAATCCCCAAGTTGTCGGCATCTGCGCAGAACGGTCGAAATAGAAAACGTAGGTTATATACAGAGCATGTCGTATTTCTGTTTCAGATATAAAGCTGTGTCTAAATATCATACAGTGAATTTTTTTAAATGCGAATATAGGAGTTTGCATGCAATGTAATTTCCCTATGTTCGATTTAAAAAAAAACATCAATCTATTGAGTAGTTCAAATGAGTAGTAGATACAATTAACAGCTGTCGCATTTTTAAAAAAATACCGCCGTCCAATTTAAATCGGTTACGTTATTGCTTAGAATGTAGGAGGACACTTTATTGTAATTGTTTTCGGTACTTATTTTCTTCATTTATGTATTGAATAGATCACATTAGTAGAATACCAGGTGCACATGACCTACAAATAATTGAAGGTTGGTTCACAATGAGTTGTGGTGTCAGTGCGTGGCCTGTGAGGTCAAGTTATCGTGAGTTTAAGAAAAATGTATCCTAAAGTTACTATGGCCTTACATGGCTTCTTTAAAAAAATCTTACCTAGTGCTTTTCATCATAAACACTATAGAGTTGCTGTTCATAGTCACACAAGTTGCGCGATTTGAGAATATGAACCGGTCACACCTCATAGATTGATGTGTTTTTTTTTAAATCGATCATAGGGAAATTACATTGCATGCAAACTCCTATGTTCGTATTAAAAAAAACTCACTGTATATGAAAATCAAGGGGATATTTAAATATAAGTTAAGTTCATTAACTTTTTCAGAGCATTAAAGCGTCTGTAAAAACTTGTGGTCAGCGGAAAGTGTCTCGCGATACTGGATATTACTTTAGAGTGATATTTTACAAAACATATATAAAAATCAGTCATACAAATATAAGGAATGTGACTTATTTTTACTCATCTTTCTCATCTGGTACCTCTGTGTTGGTCACAGACTCAACGTTCTAAGTACATGAGACATTACTCAGAACCTAAGGTTTCATTCATTGAAAAATAACTAATGACTAACGGCTCTGGGATCTTGGACTTTTAAAAAAGGGTGAAGCGATATATAGTAAATACTGCAATGTATTCAGTCTGGGGCGGAACGTAACCCAAATTGTCAGCTGGCGCAAGGAAAAGAGCTTTATATACCACCCAATACGAACCTTGACCTAGGGGAATTCTCAAACAATCTATGGATTTCGACGTAACCCCAAGCTAATTAGGATTAGAAGGAGATTTTGTTCGTCCGTAGGCGAAGATTATCTTATTGTCTTATCATTATAACATATCTTATAATTAGAGAACAAATTTAAAAAAGAAACACCGTTAAGTCATTGGCAGTACCTATCATCAGTCTGTACAAAATCAGCTTCATTAATCCAACCGTAACCGAGTTACATCCGTAGAAAGTTCGGGAAAAACCAACTAAGAATTTTTTTTTACGCAGTTATCAAATGATGGCGATTTTTTAATTTTTATTTATTTATTTAATATATATTTTTTAATAAATTCGTCTTACTAAACCAAAGAGTATATAACGAATATATACTCTTTGCTTCGACTTACAATCTATTTAAATTTTTCCTGACAGTGTATATTAAGGTAAATTTGAATTTGTATAGATCAGTACAAACAACACCTTCCAGGGGCTAAGAAAATATAGCTACTAGTGCGTGCATTTGTTACATTGAAATTATATGAACCGATTTGCAAGTTTGAAAATTTACTATAAAAATAAAATAGTGTTAGGTTGCTTGTTAGAAGTAGGAGAGGGTAGTACCCTGTGAGACGATATTTAAATAAATTGCATAGAAAGCCTTATTAGATAAATTCATTTATTTTGAATAATGCAAAACATAAATACAACCACACTGCTAACAGATTACAGTGTTTTTTTTGCAATAAAAAAATAAATATTACTTAAACCTTAAATGTATTTTAAGAAATCATGTCATCTGTCTCAGTGTGAACGATGTGTAGTACAGTCTGAGACGCAGTATGGTACACTATAAGATAATACTTAACGAACGTTATATGGGTACTCTTTGGTTATATGTACGAAAATATATTGGGATAAGGAACTCGGGCAACAACTCGATTTTCATTTTCAATTTCGTCACATCATATGGAATATTCAAAGTTTTCAAATATTTCACACATTTTTGTTTTAAAAATCTGAAACATGTCACTGACCTATGGATACCACACTTTTTAAATTTGAACTTCACAGGAACAAGATAAATGCACCACTGTTTCACCGTGCACGGGTTGCTTGCTTAGCTACATTCACAGTGTCTTGTCACCTCTTTAAAAATGCGGCAATTTTAAAAATTTGAACCGTCTCACTGTGTCCACCGTCTCATAGTGTACTACCTTCCCCACGAAATATACATAAATGGCGGCGTGAAAACTAGCAGATCAGACATTCGACAGTTTTCGGTCTTAATTCAATTATACCTAATTATTATATGTATAATGTTCGAAATGTAAAGAGAAGTAGCAGATCAGTTATTCAAATTGAAACAAACGCTGTTGCCAAGTTTGAGGTTACTATAGCGCCACCAGTGATAGATACATGAAGCTGAAGTTTTATATATTTCATCGACGCTATTCTGCAGACATATAAAACTGAATTTCTTATATATTTAAAACTTTACATGCAAATATATAAAAGTTCTAGATATATTTATTTTATTTTAAATATATACGTAAGAAAAATTATGGTACAAACGGCGCCTCATACGTTCCACATTTTGTAATACGTTTACACATAGAATGGTTGGTTACACACCACTAAAATGTTTCGAATGCATTATAAATAAAATTACGCAGAGTTATGATCAAAATATGCCCGAAAGAATGCATCTCTTGCGAATTAGATAAGGTTTATAAGTAGAAAGTACAGACTCATTAACAATAGTAAAGTAGCAGTGTAGCACATAGTATAGGGTGTAGCACGCTGCCGGCGTCAGTTCCGGTAGTTTACATTGAAATGTTCACAAGTTTAAGATAATAAAAGTTATTTGTTTTAGTTTCCTACCCAACCTGGAATTTAGTACTTGTTGTGGGCACTTTCGTGAAATAAAGAGTATTCAAATATAAACACTGCATTTATTCGTTGTAGGTATCTACTGTGTTTAATACTAATAGTATTGAACTATTGACATTATTATATGTTATCTCTGCCATCCCCTAATTATTTAATGACATTCAGAGAATTACCTTCGGTTAATTAGCTATTGACTTAAATTTCCCATAATTTACATATTACAGCCTTCTTTATTTTTGTCTTGTAATGCGTTATGTTTTGTAGTGTTACCATAATTTATGTACTGCCGATGTAGATTATTACAACTGTTGATCAACCTAACGTTAAGCATTGCGTAATTTTAACGGTGCAAATTAGCATTAGACAACAAACTGGGTCAGCGATACAAGCAGTATGAACAGTTTTCAGTAAATAAGTCGGATCAAAAGTTCTCGAATACGAGCGGAAAAATTCCCGTACTGAAAACTGCATGCAATTCTTCGTATCTTGATATATTTGGAGAAAGTATACATAGAATTGTAATCGCTTAAGATCATAAGGCTTAGTACACCTCGAAGTTGTGATGCTGGTGTGAAAGTGTAATTTCTTTCTCACCCGAGTAGCAGAATTTTACGTGCCTGTTCTATTTGACCTTCGCATCTAACGTCATACCTAAATATTTTCCTATACCTATGTGAGTAAATTTCATCTCGTTCTGATTTACCTTCTATTTTCCAGTCCACGTCTGAATTTTATCTGTAACAATTTGAAGTTTAAGTGACTGCCAAGGTGGCTGCTCAACAAAACTAAACACCCAAGCAATACAGCCAATAGAGCTATAAAGAAAATCTACGACAGTGTATGAATTAAGGGGGCTAGGGATAGAGGATAGGCAACACACAATGGTCACTGAAATTTGCAATAAAAGTCGAAACTTTTGAGTAATTTTTGAAGCCCAAATATTAATTCTAACTAGAGGTTTTATCGGAAATTGATAGAGATATAGAAAGTCATTAAATGTAGCGATTTATTTTTTTGATAAAATTATTTAAGTCGTGTATAAATCATAATCTTGAATTTACTAAGAACGCGAATACTGGCCTTAGTAAAAAAAATATTTAAAAAGTAAATCCGCACAATTTATTTAGTAACTAAGTGGATTAAAAAAATATATTACGAACTGCTTCAAATTGTCAAATAAAACGTAATTTTTACTCAAAAGTTTATATAAAGTATAGCGACGGAAGAAATGCAATACCTTCCATACACTGACGATAGGCAACTCAGGTAGCACTTTTACCTGGAAAATATTAACACCTAATGACCATTATACTTATATACAATGGTTTATGACCCTATTAGACCAGTAACAAAAGAATCTCAATGCCTTCCATTTATTCGTCTATTAGTACCAACGATAATTGACCGATAATGTCAATAAATGTAATATTCAGGAGTAACTAACGTTTTAATTTTTTAGACCCGTTTCATACATTTTTTTCATATATTTGATGTATTTTGATGATGTGATTTGATGAATTTTTTTCTTGCTCACGAGTATTTTGCGAAAGTTCAAATATTTGTGAGCTCGAAAAGTTTCCGGAAATAGCAAGCACTGGTAGTATTACAAGTGATAATTTTTTATTTCAGCATGTCGTTAGTAAAAAATTGTCAAAGTCCTCGTGTGAGATCTTGTCGAAGCTACCACATTCCCTTCGTCGGTACTCGCGTCCGACGTCCCGTGCATCCCCAATTTGCGTTTGAAGTTTTACTCCACCATCAGTAAGATCTTGGCGGGGGCCACCACATTCCCTTTCTTGGTAACCACTTTCGACACCTCGCTCACCCGCAATTCGAGTTTGAAGTTTTTACTCACCATCAGTTTTCAGATTGTTTTCAAAATGGTGCCGTTGGAACGATCTTGTAAACGGACACAACAACTGCGTGGAGAAAATTAATTTTTTTCCTAGGTACGAAATTAACCTCATTTTACAAGGCGCACGTCTGCGAGGGGTAGTTGACTTAGGGCGCCCAAAAGGTATCTTCCTCTGCGAATTTTGTTTCTGAAAGCTCGAATCGCGATCTCTCTTTCTCGTGTGGCTAATAGAGCTATGAGAAGTGCCCCAAAAATTGAGAACTATTTTGTGGAGAGTTTTTAGCAAAATTCATTTAAATGCGAATTGTGGGTGAACGGGACGTCGGAAGCGGGTACCGACAAAGGGAATGTGTTAGCTTGCGATAAGATCTTTTTGATGGTGGCTAATACAATACTGATGTGCCCCACAAAAATGCGCTGATCTCTCTTCAATCCCACACGAGGACATTGATAATTTTTTAATCTACCTATGCTTTTGATAATTCCACTGTAGGTTTGACGGCTAGCCAAATAAACTAATTTCGTAAACCATCAGGCGAATGTCGTGTTGGAATTGGAAAATTTCCGAAAATCTATTAAAACATTTTTTGTAATGAACAATGAGTCATTTATTTTGTTGTAAATTAGATCAGAATTCAGATATATAATTAGATAAATGGGGGAAGGTTGAAAACGCAGCAAATACCAGGCTACATTGCGGAAGCCATGCGAAATATCGAAAACTGTTCATCTAATTGAAGAAAAATACCATTCTTACATCCGCGCACCTGTGAAAATCGTTATCATATAAATTTAGAAATCTATGGGGCCGTAGTTTGATCGGATGTGATAATTGTTTAAATAAATTTGTGCTATGAACCACAAAAATTGAAGACCAGTTTTTCTAGTTTCGGAAATTGTTCCCTTCATTACCCAAGTCCAAATCTTAAAAAGTCATTATTGTAAATCCCTATATAGGAAGTAAGTAGGAATGATATCTTAGAAAGTAATACATTAGTAATATTTTTATATAGGTATGTAGAGCTTTCAGCTTTGATTTCCTATTCTATATTCAAAGGTTTCCAGTATTAGTAAGACTGTAAAACATCAGGAGAAAGTTAAAATTCCATAAATCAGTTACTTTTGTTGAAAAGCCGCTAATGAGGGTCTGGAATCTGGTTTTATTGTAGGAAGATGAGGTCATTTGCAGGTAGCTTATGCCTGGTGAAACTTGTCGAATTGCAATATTGGTTGCCTACATAATTATTTCCGTAGGCGCAGCTTAAATTTTGAATGGCCTGTCTCTAGCAGCCTTAATATTAGGAGGTACCAAAAGAGAGAATGAAGTAATCCCTCAAAGATCGCTAAGACGCTCGCTTTTTCGTGACAGATACGACGCCACACCTTACACAGAGTCACCCTCACCTAGGGTTGCCAGGTGATAATTTGATAAAGGAGGGCAGATGGGTCTAAAAAGGAGGATTATCTGTAAAAAAGGAGGACATTCAGAAATTAAACGATTTTTCTATATTATTTTACTTTATTTGAATCATATTTAGCTGAGTCGCCAATTTTGGAAAGAAGTTTTCATCACATGTTTTCACATGTCATGTATTTGAAGTTGTATTGAGTAAGAATTAAAGATTTAACTGACTTAGTTTATTCCTCTCACTCACCGCTCAGCCGCCCTGCTCCCTTTTTCGCCTCACGCCAGCCAGTCCGGCCCGATGTTTAGCAAAAAGGAGGACTTACGGTAGGTAAGGGAGGACAAAACATAGAAAAGGAGGACATGTCTTCCATTTGGATATCATCTGGCAACCCTACCCTCACCCGACAACGATTGTTTATTTATTTTGATGAATTACTTCACGTTTAGCATCTGTGTTGCTATTAGATTGTGGACATTTAAATGATTGGGTGGTTTATTTGGTTTTTTTATAGTGACAGATTTGGAGGTACACTGGTTATCATTGTCGTTGATAAAGGAGCTACGAAGCTTGCGACGGGTTGAAATATCGAATTCGATAAACCGTTACTCGTTGTAAAATGAACATTACGAAAGGAATATTTAACGCAGTAGTAATATTGCGAGTAGAACAGTTCTGTTAGTAGCTGAATTAACCAGATGTTTGAAGACATTATCGTAAAAAAGTTATTTATAAAATAAATGTACGTGCAAACTCGTATTTATTAAAGAAATATATACGGACCAACAAAATCTCCTTCTAATCCTAATTAGCTTGGGGTTACGTCGAAATCCATAGATTGTTTGAGAATTCCCCTAGGTCAAGGTTCGTATTGGGTGGTATATGAAGCTCTTTTCCTTGCGGCAGCTGACAATTTGGGTTACGTTCCGCCCCAGACTGAATACATTGCGGTATTTACTATATATCGCTTCACCCTTTTTTAAAAGTCCAAGATCCCAGAGCCGTTAGTCATTAGTTATTTTTCAATGGATGAAACCTTAGGTTCTGAGTAATGTCTCATGTACTTAGAACGTTGAGTCTGTGACCAACACAGAGGTACCAGATGAGAAAGATGAGTAAAAATAAGTCACATTCCTTATATTTGTATGACTGATTTTTATATGTGTTTTGTAAAATATCACTCTAAAGTAATATCCAGTATCGCGAGACACTTTCCGCTGACCACAAGTTTTTACAGACGCTTTAATTACAGACCACATGCTCGGTAGTTTCATTTGCCTCGCCACAGAACTTGCACGTGGACTACTCCGCGAGCCCAATGTTATGCAGGTGATAGTTGACCGTCCAGTGTCCGGTAAGGACACCGGTGATCTTCCTAATCTGGCTTCTATTCAGTTTTAGAAGCTTAGAAGACCCCGATTTGTCGGGGTCCGGTTACTTGTTGCCACTGAGCCTGGAATTGACTGGTCAACCAGTCTTTAATCCTGGCCCTAACAACGGAGGGAGCAATCCCTAGGGTAGGCTCGGGTCCGACGAAGACTCCACCACTGTCTTCGCGAGCCAACTCGTCCGCCCTTTCATTGCCCCCTATTCCGCAGTGCCCTGGCACCCAAATCAAGCTTACCCTATTAGACTCACCTAATCTATCTAGAGTTCGCCTGCAATCAAGCGCCGTAGCTGATCAGAACCTGTCTACCGACAGCGCCCTCAACGCCGCCTGACTATCGCTGCATATGTATATATGCTTATTGCGGTAACCTCTACGGAGGTTTTCCTGTGCACAGGTCATGATCGCTAACATCTCTGACTGAAACACGGTGCTATGCTGACCAAGGGAGACGCTGACGCTGGCTCTCGGTCGATCATCATATATTATACCCATGCCCGTTCCCCTTTCTGTTTGGGACCTGTCTGTAAACCACACGAGCCCCTCAGGTTTGAGGAACGGGCAATCCGAGTTCAGCCACTGCTCCCTATCCGGGAGAATGACTTTATACCGCTTTGGTCTTAGCAAGATAGCCCGGATGCGTATTGCCAATGTATTGTACAGCACAGAGCGGTCCAGTGCTCAATGCTTTGGCGAGGGTATACGCAATAGGTAGTCTGCCAATCCATTGCTCGCTACAGATCACTTTATAATGACATTACTCTGATGCACAATGTTTTGCAGTACCGCAATCACCCGAGGTGACGCCATTCTATTAGCGGGTTCAGTCAGCTAATTAGTTTTTTGGAAACAAAGTCTCGTCTTTGCGGAAGAAAACAACGAAAAATTAAAGTTCAGCCAACATCATTATCCCGCCGTAAATCTAGAGGTTTACCATCCAGTGGTAGAGTGCAAGGTGGAAGGCCTTCCAATAAGGAGCGCGTTAAACGCAAACGTAATATTAGTTTAAATATTTCACAAAATGAACGCCAAATTACATTAGGTTTTATTTTTAAAAGAGTAAATTTGTAGCTTAGAATAAATAAAAATGAAACAAATTAAAATTAAATATTGTCGTTTCCAAGCAGTTTTTTTTTAAATTATTTGATGTACTGAAATAAAAATTAAAACTGGAATAAATCAAGTTACAAATTCACTAAAACACTAAAATCATAAAAACAAAAAAAAATCTTAGGTCACTATATTTTTGATTTAATTCCTACACAAGTTTTACATTATGCATAATGAACGATAGAGATATGGTTGGAGCCGACAACGAAACGGAGTTTAGACATACATTCGCATTCACTACAAAATACTGTATACATTAAGTACCGTCATTATAGTGTGATCTGTAGCGAACGATGGATTGGCAGACTACCTATTGGGTATACCATCGCCAAAGCATTGAGCACTGCAGAAAATGGACCGCTCTGTGCTGTACAATACATTGGCAATACGCAGCCCGGATCACGTCCCTTCTTGCGAGGAGGGGATCGGTACTGAGGGTTTCCTCCCAGATCCGACCGTGCCCAAGGCTGCCTAGATCCTTTCATTCGTCCCAATCGTTTAGCCGAGCCTCTGCCTCCACAGCTAAGTGTAAAGGCTCTAGTCCCAGAAGTGCCTCCATAGCCAATGTTGGCGTGGTTTTTAGGGCTCCAGTGACTCCCAGACAGGCGAGTCGCTGGACCTTTCCTAGCTGCTTTTTGTAGGTTACCCTGCGCATGGCAGGTCACCATACAAGTGCACCATACAGTATTATTGGCCTTATCACTGCAGTGTAAAGCCGGTATACCAGTCGAGGGTTCAAGCCTCATGTACAACCAAAAGCCCTTCTACATGCCCATAGACATGCAGTGGCCTTTTTGCTTATGCGCTCAATGTGCCCTTTCCAGGTCAGGTGGGAGTCAGTGATGACTCCCAGGTATTTCACTGACCTGGTTAGACCCAGTTGACGTCTTCGGAGAGCGAGTCCAGCAAGATCCGCTCTCCTTCTATTCGTGAATGAAACAACCTCGGTCTTTTCCGGGTTAATGGAAAGGCCATGGCTACTGCACCACCTATCCACCTGTTCAAGAGCCCCCTGCATGAGCTCTTCCACGGTGTTTGGAAACCTCCCAGTTATGACGATCGCGAGATCGTCCGCGTATCCCTGTGTATACGCTCCCCCCTCATTCAAGGTGCGGAGGAGCCCGTTTAGTACCAGGCACCACAGCAGTGGAGACAATACCCCACCCTGCGGACATCCTCTAGTAACCGATGAGCTCATCTCCGTCATCCTAATTGAGGATATAATGACTGCTTTCGAGCATGGCTCGGATCCATCTTACGATCGACCCATCAATACCAAAGCTCTCAGCAGCCTCATTAATCGAATCGAACGTGGCGTTGCTAAACGCACCCTCGATATCTAAAAACGCTCCCAGAGCTATCCCCCCGGAAGACATTCCCTTTTCCAACCTGCACACTAGGCTGTGCAGAGCCGTCTCCGTGGACATACCAGCCCTGTAAGCATGTTGGAACGGATGTAGTGGTCTACTAACCAGTACGCCATTCCTTATGTATGCATCCACCAGCTTCTCCACCGTTTTTAGAAGAAACGATGATAGGCTGATGGGCCTATAGTCCTTCGCCACGTCACGACCCGGCTTAGGTAGGTACACAACTCTTACCTTCCTCCAGCTTTTGGGGATATTCCCTAAAGCCAGAGAGGCTCTGAAGAGATGCAACAAGTGTAAGAGCAGCGGCTCCCGTCCCGCCCGGTCCTGCACTCTTAAATGGGCTGAACGTACTGACCGCCCATCTCAGAGATCCCTCGGTAACCACCCGGGAAGCTACTTTCCAGTTGATCGGCCATACACCGACGCGAGTAGTTCCTTTTGGTGGGTCCGAAGTTAAGTAGTCCCCAGAGCCTGGAAAGTGTGTTTCCCGGAGACATGTGGGTGCCTCATCCGCGGTAGACATATATCTGCCGCATGGAAGCCTCAGTGTCCCCACCTTTTGCCCCGAGTCCTTCAAAAGGATTTTACGAAGTTTTTGAACTTCAGGAAAACTTTCCATGTTACAACAGAAAGTCCTCCGAGATCCTCGTTTCGACCTCCGAATATGGTCCTTATACCTGCGCTGGGAGATCTTAAGATCTTCCCAGTCAGCAAGTAACTTAGTTCGAATGGCCCTATTAAAGAGCCTGCGAATCTCCTTACGGGACTTTTCAAGGTCTGAGTTCCACCAAGGTGTTCTCTTCTTTCCTCGAAAGGTACGCAGTTTACAGCTGTCCTCATAGGACGCTGTTATGGCGTCGCAATTACTAATGCGGCCGCCTCTTCCACCTGCCCTGCTTTCCGACAGAGCAAAGGCAGTCCCAGTCAGTGGATCGGGGATTCCGAAACCTACAGGGCCCGCAGTGCCATGCCAGGTTCAGTTGGAAAAGAATGTGCCTGTGGTCCGAAAGCGACGGTTCATCAGACACTCTCCAATTCGTGATCATGTGAGCTATTGAAAAGGAGCCCAGCGTCAGATCAATGACCTCCTGCCTCCGCGCTGTGACGAAGGTAGGGGCTGCTCCCTGATTTAAAACATTCAAATCAGTTGTTTGCATGTACTCCAGAAGGTGGTCGCCCCTCGAGTTCGTGTCCGTGCTGCCCCACACAACATGGTGTGCGTTTGCATCACAGCCAACTACAAGAGGGAGGCCACTACTTCGACAGTACTCTATCAACTCAGCCAGCACCTTGGTTGGTGGAGCCTCTTCTGAGTCGTACGGGAGATAAGCGGAGCAGACCGCCAAGTGACTACCCCGTCCTCTGCCATCTTTCAGCTGAAGTCGTACAGCTACGAGATCCCTGAAACAAAAATCAGCCATTAGATAAGACTCGATTCGTCTATCGACATAAATGCAAGTCCTCGGGTTCAGTTGGCTGTCCCTCTTATAATAAAGAGAGTCCTCCACCTGGCCCAGACTTCTTACTCGTCCCTTGTAAACCCAAGGTTCTTGTATGAGGCATACGCCTGTCTGCTTTACAGAAAGTTGACGACCTATTAGACAGGTCGCCCCCTTACTGTGCTGCAAATTGCTCTGTAAGAAGGTTACTTTGTCCATCACTGATGTACTAGGTTCCCCCCTCCGTTAGCGATGCTTTGACAAAATACTGCGTCTTCAAAAGAACTAACATCTGCTTTCTTCGGCGATAAACACATTAACTAAGTAATTTACGCAGCGACAAGGACTCTTATCGCAAACAACCGGAGAAAAACATGAGATCAACTTTAACCAATTAATACAACGCAAATAATTCCAGATTCATAAACTTAAACCTACACTTAACTTAGAATTACAATTACCAAAAGAAAATAAATAGAAGAAGTATTTAAATAAAATCAAACACTGATAATTGTGATACAAAACATTGACCTCGAAATCAACCAATATGATCGACATTCCGTTTATTCCAATAAACAACCACATGTAACGTTAACAATAATTATTGGAATGCACACACAAGGGACCCATCATTACTGTAGGAGCTGATGTCAAATAAAACGACTGCATGGCGTAGTTTACACAACCGTATTCCCAAGTAACGTTCACAAAAATGTGTAAAGCCTTCGTTCAATGTTCAATATTTATATGAGCATAACATTCTAACGTTATAACCAGTACGATGAATAATTACGTATAATGTTAAGAAGACACATTTGTGTCTTTTGTATCTTTTTTAGTTAAACAATAACTATTTAGAACACTAAACATATAAAAAAGACAGGGGGTCTATTTGTATCCCGCTGTTCTTTATTTTAATATTATCAAGGTTAACAATGCAGTGATTTATACTCGGTTACTGTCAATAAAGTCGTACTGTACGTATGTCACAAACGTGTTTTGTTCGAACTCGAAGTCTGATATTGATCATGGGACATTACGCTGAGAAAATGGATCGTCCTATCAAACTTTTCAATGCACAAACTTTGCAAACTTTGGATAAAAGTTTATTGCGATATACGTATACTCCGCTCGCAACTGTAATTACAACAGGGAGGCGGATATTACGTCGAGGATTTTAATATATTTCGTGATTGACTGTGGAAAACTATATAGAATAAACCAGAGAGGTTTTCCCATTTGATAGGAAATGAATGGAGGAAGCACTTCGTACAAAAGATACAAGTATACTAGTTACTCCCTAGTACGAGACGAAAGAATCTTCAGCGCAGAATTCAATTTAGTGATTATGAAACTGTCTCGAATGTTAAAGTGAAAAGCTCTTATTAAGAAATAAAATAACAAAATGGATATTACAAATACATCGTGAGAAAGCCTGAAAAAATCTGCAAAGCATCGGTTCAAGAACATAAAGGCGGGAAAGCTATGATCAGGTAAATAGACTTAACGTGCTTCGAATTGTGTGAGCAGTAAGTTCGTGATTCAGAAGTTTCTCTTCAAGTTACATATCCGGAATATATTAACTCAAATTCTTCATTTCCGTCATATTTAAATATTTAATGTTTTGAGTCGTTCTTTCCTAATTTCACGTCTAAATGAAACATACTAAAAGCATAAATTGTGTATACCCAAAACGTCTTTATTTCATCTGATTTATTCGGTACCTGCGTTTCTTGCAGGATCTCTGAAAAGCAAAATACATACATATTAAACTTATACCATCCCAAAAAGGAAAAACCATTAAACTCAAATTTAAGTTAATAAAACTAATAGCAGAGGCGCAGTGGCTAGAGCGGAACGCTTTTGAAGTAAACCCAAGAAGTAAATCCTAACGTGCCGTTTCCTTGAATACTTTAATGGTATTACAGATTCAGGAGAGGTATTTCGTTAGAATTATGACAAATAATGCTTTAATTTAAACATTTTGTCGAATATTATGTTCTTGCCATTCATTCCGAATCTCCCCTAAGCATCTCGCTCACTGCTTTCAGTTGGGAGTGAAACGTCATAAGTTAAGGAAATGATAAAAGATAACCTATGTCATTGTGAGCACGTAGAATGAAAACTGACTGTTTAACCCCCTATTCATCCTATCTTCGTGTATTTTTTAGAAACATGACATAAATTTGCGACTAGTGAATACGTTTTGTCGATTAGGTGGGAAACGGCATTGCCATAAACAGGAAGGTAAAAGGAAATTATCTTAGCGCTGTTACTTTTGCAAGGGAATTCGATGACAAGTTTTATTTACGAAGAGGAATATGCATCAAAAAGATTGGAATACATCGCAGTAGCTTTTTAGATCTTTAAATTGAATTACAGGGAGAATACCAAACCCACGCAGAGGATTGATTTTAGAGCTTTAGAACTTAAGACATTTTATTTGTAAGCTGTGTAAGGACGCGTATTTTTTCCAAGGGAAGCTAGCTAATTAAATGAGACTAATTACTGATCAAAGGTCAATTATTATGATGCGACCTATCTATTGTAAACTCGCCTTCCGTTAAAACGTCCCTCTGTAATACATGCGATCGGTCATTGTGACGAATTAGGATTTTGCGTTTAAAATTGAGATCCAAGTGTTTTAACATGTAGAATGTTATGAGGTAAGTACGCGAATATGTATTCAAAAGCAGTGGGGAATTAAACAAGTATAAATTGCGCATTTTTTTTAAAAACCGAAATAGCTTTTGTTTTGACATCACCAATTGATATATTTCTTGCAGACGTCTCAATCGCCCTTTGTGAGTACCCCCTTCCGACAACCCGTTCTTGAGTTGAGGTATTAAGGGAATATACGATCACGATAAGAATAAAATTAATGTAAAACCAACTTCAACTCCACCAAATAAAAATATTAATCCACGCCACTGAAATACACGTCTAGGACTTAACCTACATCTATACATAACCTCACAAACGCAACACACCACACTCTTTTTACCACGCTATAATTATACAGGTAATTTTTCCTTTTTTTAAACTTATTTAAGTACCAATTTTAATGTAAAATGTACTACAATTTTAAGTACCTATATGATAATTTGGGGGGAGAGGGACAGGTATTTCATGATTTGGACAACTAACTCTTCAGAAATAATTGGCCAATTAATTGAAAAGAAAATCTATAAACTGTGTCCAAGCGGATGTCTATCATGGTGTTTATTCTTGGAGAATGTTATGGGAATTTTGTTGGCGTCACAAGAGTATCTACGCTAGGGAATATCCTGGCAGAACACATCCAAATCCACACGTGTTTCACAAGGTGTTAGATAAATTTTACAACTACTGGGAGTATTAATTTCACGCACACTAATATGACATAGATATAGTATGACTGCTCACCCGCAAGAACATGCAATGACCTTAGCAGCCGAAATTTCTTGCAGCTCAGAGCTATAAACAAAAAAAAAACAATTCAATATAATAAACCTACTTGAAGTCACATCTATAACTTAATTTATAGTTATAACTAATATGACAATAATTGTCAACAGCTGCCCCGAGGCAATTCATTATCTTCCGCCAAAACCGCCGTCCGTTTACTCTCCTTGTAGCTGTAAATCTATCCAACAGTAACACCTTTTTAAACACGCGCGGATCTGAATGTGTTCTGATGCCAGGATATTATCTCCCAGCGTACACTCATGCCGCCAGCAAACAATTCCGGTAACGGCCTATAAGAATCATACACTGCCGACACTTTACTATTAATTGTGAGAATTGAACATCTTTTGTTTCATCATGCACACTTTGGGTTCGGAAAAGATCGTTTTTTTACAAATTGGCGTTTCGACTTGGTTTTTTTCCGAAATTGTCTTATGGAATAAGTGGTTTTCTTTATATCGGTAGAAAATTTGTAGTTTTGGCTATCCAGAGGTATAATTTGTTTAGGGGGGTGTCATTTGAAATTTTTAATAAATATGACATTTGGCGAAGGTCAATCAAACATTTCATTTTTTTTATAAACTACCCGAGTACCTAAAAAAAATTATGTGAGTGTGGAAGAGGTTTAACCTGCGCCTCAGTTCAAAACCTAACCGCCTGCGAGATTTAGTTTCTCTCAAAAAAGTTCGAAAAAAGAAAAAAGATTATAACGGCAAAATCGTTTGGGGTATAATTATGTTTCATAAAAAATAAGTATTTTTTAAGTATGTTCCAAATCAGTAATAAAGTATAGGGTGTTTCATTTAAAAAAACGCAAATTTGACACGGCACTGGAATACAGCACGCCCTTGGTAACAAAAAATATTTTAAAAATATGGTGACGGTAAATGTGTACAATTTTGCGTTAAGGCTTTTTTCAGTATCTTTTGTAGTACCTAAACGAATTATTATTTTTTTTTTTTTATTTAATGACATACCTTCATTGGTGTTTCTTTGAATTACAATCTGATCATATGTTGATCAATGAGAAATTTTGTTCAAACTTAAATTAGTACTACAAAACTCAACCTAGGGTCTTACTCATTAGCAGGTCCTAGTCTTTAACAATTTCATTACATTTCGCTAACGTGTACACCACTAGCACTTTACTCTGCTTTTTCACAAACACTTATACCAATTCAAAGGGTTTCGTCCTCTTGAGTCTTCTGATTAACATCGTGTTGTCGAGGAGCTGGATGGCCTCAACATTGAGGTGATGGAGTAGTCGCTGCTCGAATTATGATCCGAGGGGTATTAGGTGCTACACCCTGTATGGTTATCAACGACAATAAAAGTCGCATAATTATATTTAAATTAAAATTTTCTATACCAATTACGAATGCAAAATTAATCCCCTAATTTAATAATGATCAAGTAAGTCAATTTCATAATAATTCTCAAAAAGTGAAATTATCAATATGTGATAAATATGCTGTTGCCAAATAGAGCTGTTCTCGAACGAATACCATCCTTAAAACAAAATAAAAAATTCACAGATTTCGCAATCCTTGCAACTATCGGAGACATTGGAAATGATAACCGTATAAAGCCGTAAACAACCCTTATTCACACGGAATAATCTTGCTCCACTCGCTCGCAAGCTCGCTCGTGTCGTAAACGTAAACTTTCTGAATAATAAGCGGCGTCACATGCTTGTAATACTATCAAGGGCGATGTGCGAGAATTTTCAATTCGAGTTCTGCGCACTGTTAAGTAAATACCGTATCGACAGTATCCACGACTTTTCCTGAATCTACCGATTGCAGTCGAGCACGGTACAATCAACACTAGACGAGAGACCACTTGTCTTTTTTTCTACTCGGCAAACCTGGTAAATTCATACCCATACAAAACATAAGCATTTCCCAGGGCATTTCCAATGCTAAAAAGTAGAAAAATCCGAACTATGTGTGTCGGTAATTAATTAAATTAATATTATGTGAATGATTGAGAGGCGTATGATCATAGACTGAGAGGATAGTCTTTGGTATGATTAATATTTGTAACCAAATTCAGGATAGATTAAGTGACCAAAACACAACAGCCCCTAAAGATCTACGTGCTCAGACAAAATAATAACGCGTTCAATATCGATCATACATCGACAGAGGTTACAAATGAATTATGGACAAAAAAAATAATCCGATACAACTGAATAGCGAACAATCCTCGACCTCATTTTTATAACACACCTTACGGGGTTGTTTCTATCTCACCAGATCAGCATGGCTTATAAAACAAATTTTTTGATTAGGCATTAGTTTTACTTTTATTCGAGGTATGTACATACAACATTTCATTTAAATATCTTAACAAAAAAAAGGGGGATTGCGCAAATACAAAAGTTGGAATGCGCAATATTTTTTTTGCACTCCTTCGTTCTAAATCGTGTTTTCCCAATCAAACACGAACGCCGGGAACGTCAATTTTACAATTGACTATCTACTTTCGCGCACTAGTGCCCAAAAATTCAACGAAATTATCTATTTAGTGTGGATCATAAACTAATAAGTAGTATGATGGAAGAGTAAAAAAGAAAATATAAATACACTTTTTACATCATTCCCTGTAGTACAAGGGCAAAAATAAGCTTAAACCAGAAGTTTTGAACAATAAATTGACATTCTAAATTTCTAGATTTCTACTTTATCGGCATAGAGGACTTGATTTTTTCCAAAAAAAAAAATCTCGCGAAAAGGATTTGAATTTATATAAATTCGATTTAACTAACCCATGCAAAAAATAGAATACATGTTACGTGCGTGAACAGTATTTGCTTGATTCGCGCGACGTGCGTCGCTCGTGCGCGTTGCGCACTCGCGCCGCCAAACATCGCGCTCATCTGCAAAATAACTGTTCCCGCACTAATAATGTAAATAACTATTTCATCTGCCTAAGGTTTAAGGAATATTTACTAACACAGAAAACCGGACGGTCATACTTTCTTTGTAACAAGAGTTATAAAAGAAACCCTTTTTGTAGGTTTGAGCAGTTTTTGGCTGGGACTTGGTGGCCCGTCGATCTACGTAACTGAAAAATAGCGACCTTTCTTATATGCTTAATAACATGTAAGTATATCAACTTTCAAAACGATCGGACGTTTCTACACAAAATTATCGTGCACACGGACCGACAAACGGACAGACCGGCAGACAGACGGACGAGCGGACAGACGGACGGACGTACAGACGGGCCTACAGACGGGCCTACGGACGGACCTATGGGCGGATGGACGGACAATCGGACGGACAGACTGACGAACAGACGGACGGTCAGACGGACGGACGGATGGACAGACGGGCGGACAGGCGGACGAACAGGCGGGCGGACGGATGAACAGGCAGACAGACAGACGGACGGACGGACAGACTAACGAACAGGCGGACGGACAAACGGGCGGGCAGACGGGCGCCGCGACCCTACCCACACGCACTTCAGAACCTTTGTATCGGATAGTGACGGTCTTGGAATCTCTATGAAGGACAGCGTAGGGGCCGGTATATGTAGGTTGACGGGATCGTTGTACTGTGTCGTCTCTCAGAAAAACATGGGAACGTGTTGCAAGGTCTTGATAAACAAAAACTTTAGGGTTAGAATGGTGAGACGCAGGAACTGGGCGAAGGTCACACATATGCCGTCTCAGACGCACTGTGAAGCTCGTGGCATCCTATTGTCGCTTACCTTAGCTTCGGTCTCTGGCGAGTTAACCGGCGTGGCTGATCGTATACGATTTTTGATACAGATGCCTGCAGATCTTCCTCGAAAGCAGTGCGAATTCTAGGTAGTACGATTGGAAGAGTTTGGATCCAAGATTCACCAGGATAGCACATAAGCGTTGCTTTTAAGTGTTTATGGAAACGTTCAAACATACCATTAGTGCAGGGATGGTAGCTGCAGGATGCGCTAAAAGTGTGGCTTGTGCCACATTAACTTTGCCACTTTCAAAAGCATGGTCCACGCCTGGTCTCCAATTTACCAGTTGATTGCGTCGAAGTTTGGACAAAGTAGCATACGAAGAGCTTGATGCTATGCCGGAGATGGCAAAAATCGTCTATCCGTGTGGCGCAGTTCAGTTAAAGCTGAACTGTGGTGCTAAGGGTTCCTGGTTCGAATCCGGATTCGGGCATGGATATTTGTAAATGTATAGTGGGTTGGGTTGGTAGAGCAGCCTTGGATGAAACCCCGCACACTCAAAAATAAAGGCAAAATAAAATTTAAGAAAAATAAAAAAAACTTATCATGCCCAGGAAAGAGCGTAGACCTTTCGCATTAGATGGTCGTGGGAAAGTTTAAGGGCATCAACTTGACTGGAAGAGGCACATTTCATTGCGTTGACTAGGAGTAAGTAGCATGAAAATGATGCGATGGTGGTTTTCGTACTCGCTGGTGTCATGCGAGAAACTAGAATATCCTCAATATATGGGAATTCAAGCAAACCAAAAGGTGTGGTTGTAGCAGTTTTTGGAATATTTTCAGTGTTCACAGGAATCTGTGCATAGGCCTTAACAAGATCGATGTTGGACAATTTAATGCATCCACGAAAGCGATATGCAGTCATGAATGTGCCGTACTGAATCCGTAAGGAACTTCTCTGGCGTTAAGAGCCTGGTAATCGCATCAAAATCGCTCCAACCATCTGTTCTTGTAGGAACCATGTGCAGCAGAGAAGGCTGGATCTACTAGAGCGACGGGTCGTCTCTTCGAAAACATAGTTTCGAACTCTGTCTTAACTAATACAATCGATCTGGCGCAAGATGTCGAGGTTGAGAGAAAACAGGTTCTCCAGGCATCGTATTAATGTAATCTAGTAAGCTTAGGAGATTCAGATAGGATGGATTGGTCAGATGATTTTAAAATTATAGGAGAGGCCAGTAACACTGTCAATAAGGCGTTGGTTGCGGTAGTCCGGCAGAAGTCCGAAATGTCCCGAACCAATTTCTGATGAAAAAACAACAAATGTCGAAGCCAGTGTGTAACAAAAACTGATGTTTTGATTTAGGATTATTGCATTTGGTTGCTTGATTTCTAAAACGGCGATGATACCAACAAACAGCGGTTACGGCTGGGGTCAGCAGAAACGTTACGACTTCGTGATCTAAAACGCTCCATGAAAGATATCCTCTGAATTTTCATCACCAAAACTGCGTTCAAAGTTCGTCCACTTGTTGAGTAAGCTGGTTTGATACAGTTGATGGCGGATCGACGGATGAACCTGCTTAATTTTGTCTGTGGTAGCAAGAGTACCGCTGTGCTAAGGTTAAATCGGTTCAAAACTTCCAATGGTAGAAGTATATCAATTATCCAAATTATATCCTCCAAACAGGAGAGAAGCTTACTTCCAAAGTATATCGAATCTAAGCACAACAAAATGGCAATCGCCAGAAACAATAGTCAATGATTGGTGTAATTGGACCGACACGGATGATTAATTCTAAACTCTCGTTCAACGTGTTGAACTATGACGTGCTCGTAACTAGAATGCCGTAATAGGAAGTTGAAAAGCAAAAAATGCGCCTTGAGGCTTGCGTAACGCCTGAAGAAATCAAGGAATCCACCAATAGGTATTAGGTAGAAGTAAGGCACTTCAGAGAACGAAATTGAAGTATTTAATTGAAACTTTACACACTCGAATATTTGTACATTTCATTTCATTAAAAATGTTTACGGGATAAGCCTAGATGCGACTTTTCGTTGACAGAAAAGCAAAGCATTCCTTTGATGTTCAAAATTCCTTCGATTGTTTGAAATTCAACGTAGTTAACGGTTGGCGGTCGGAAGCCCTTTATCACTGACTCGGAATACTAGTAGATGACTGCATTGTCTATTTAATTGTATGTAAGTTCTCATCCTTTCGATCTGCATGGTAGAAAACATTTCTAATTCACTTATACGCTTGTAATTAGTACAAATCCGGTCGTATTTATCTTTCAGTTGTGCTTTGATCATAACTGTTTTGCTGTTGAAACGCGTTCTATCTTTTAAATTAATATTATTATGGTTGATTGGTGTTCTTGTTTTACTTTTTTATAACTGAACACGTGGATACTTTCAATCTTCCAGGTTGATGGGGCGGGGGCCAAAATGTGTGAAAGGCCCCAAACATCAGTGAACTTTTTCTCACATCAGCAAGGCCTTAGCATTAACTATTTGGAGTAGTTACCCGTTATCCGATTAATATAAGCTATTCCAGTCACTCAATTTGTGGGAAGCAATGCGACAAAACCTCACTCAATATAATTTATCAAAACGAATTTTTATTAATGCATCGCAAAGAAACATACGGATTGAAGGTACACTTAACACTTATATATCATTTTGCGCTTTTAATACACAAATAGCTATTAAAAATAAATCTTTTGTTCGTGTGGTACGAATGTATGTAAAAGTCTATGAATTGCCTTACCTTAAAGTGTCCTTTGTTGGTACGTTTTTGAACCCTGTGTCTAAACATAATTATGTGATCAATTGCACCTGCTGCTTATGTGATTTAGATACAAGTTTTGAGGTACGTTCAACTCCAAGATCAAAGCGAATGTGGTGTGGTATCGTTTTATCACAATAAACAATTGCGTTTGGATATAGCATGGCAATGCATCATTCAAACGTACCAGCAAATTGGCACCTTGGGTTACTTGTAACCTTTTTAGAGCAGGTCAGGCTATTCTTGTTATTTTTTGGACAAGATATGTTTAATTGTTTATAGTTCAATTACTAAATTTGTATGGTTCGTTCTAAAAAGGTTGTGAAATTTGTGGATTTTATATTACACAAAAAATTTGATCCTATTTCAAAGATGATTACCTTGATGCAGAGAAAGAGAAATTAGCAGAAGTATACATTCAGATTTTGAAGAAACTCAGGTTGTACGGGAACGATCTAGGGTTCGTCCGCTGCGATTTCAAGACAAAAGCAGTGAGGAGGTCACTATCGCCAAAGGGGCGGAGGGCAAGAACCAGATTATGCCCTCTTCCATCATCCCCAGCGCTGGCGCCAAGAACGAAGCTACACTTATTCAGGAGCTACGTTCGTCCATTGGTGACATACTGGAAACAGTACAATCAATCGCGCTCCGCACAATAACTAGAGCTCTCTACTTCCCTCTCCAACATTACCACCAGACAGACCCTGCAAATAGAAACGCTCACAGAGCACATTCAATCGCTGACCGCAAGAATCTACCATAGGATATACAACTCCAACCTCATAAGGAACATCGGGCATCGCTCCTGTAGCCGCCACATGGGAGCGAAAGAAGAAGCGGCCCAAGAGGGAGCTGCAAGAAGACTGAAGTTACACGCCCATTCCAGCTTCACCAATCACGTCAGCATGGGCGACGCAGCCTGATGGATACCGTACCCACAAAATAAACTGGTAACTGGAAACGGAAAATCGCCTCGCTCTAAGAGCAAAAAGCCCACAAGGAGGAAAACAAAACAACAGACAAGCCACAAGCAGTAGAAACTTCATAGCTAGGGCTGCTGAAACATCCAGCTCACCAAACAAAGCTCGTAATTGGAGTGATTCCACGGGTATCACCGACGCAGAACCTGCGCTAGGTGTTTTGCGGAATCAAACCGTGCGTTGTCAAGAAAATTGTCTTCGCAGCGATACTTATAAGAACGAAAATTATACTCAGAACCAAGTATCATTCTTATAGAACTGTAGCAGCGCCTGGACGAAGTTTCAGCGGCATTTTGAGAACAAGGTACTGCGCGGCTGTTTCGGGACCAGTCCGTGCAAAGCCCACCCAATTCCATTTCCACATCAAATGAACGATAAACCATGCCTAAATTTCGGTCAGTCCGTGTACGTTCAACTACATCCAAATTCTGTGGGCGGAACCAGATCATTTCACATCGAGGCATCCACGAAAGCGCATCGAGAATTCCTAGTGCATAAACAATCAAGATATTCATAAACAATTGCCTACGTTATAATTCGCCCTGTTCTACAATCACCTGTGTCGTAGCTCGCTCCATTGTACAATGCCTCGTACGCGTACCGTAGTTTGCCCCGTTGTATTTACTATAGCATAGGCCTCATTGTGACTCAATAGTATAACTTTATATATTATGTAAAAGTAATTTTAACTACCTACTTGCGAGTTTTATTAGGACGGTTTTTTGCGGATACTGATTGTTTGTAAGATTTTCGACTCTTATCTGGACATTTTTAAATTATTTACGTAACACAGTTCGCTTTATTTTTATTTGATTAAGAATAATATAAGAGGGTTATTGACCGACGAGCAGCCGAGGCATATAAATATAATTACCCAACAAGAGCCACACCCAATTTAATCAAAATCTACTGTTAAGCCCTATAATCTTATTGAAAAGAGTTCTTGTGTTTCAAGTGATTTAATCTCAGGGGGTTTGCAGCTTAAGTCTCCACATATTTGTGATCCAGATATTAACGAGCTCCTAGCGAGTTTATAATTTTGTTGTGTCTGTCCGTCCGTCCGTCCGTCCGTGAGCACGATAACTCATAAACGAATGGACCGATTACGATGAAATTTTGCAGGTGGATTCTTTATCAAATTTGTAGATCGGAGTTCGTGAATTGGCAATGTAGCCCAAAAAATAAAGTAGGCCCTTTTGACATCTCCGTTAGTTATGAACCGAATTGCATGAAATTCAATATGCGCATAGCTTTAGCCATATAAACACAATTCCAAAAGTTGAACCTAATCGATCAGCATTGACAGTGCCCTCGCATCTCGACCATTTACAGACCGAGTTGCAAACTTTCTTATTTATGAAGGTATTTAAATGAAATTTGATACATAGCCACTTGGAATAAAAGCAAATTTAACACCAATTTCAAAATTTGGTTTTGCGCATGCGCAGTGCCAACTTTCTTATTTATGGATGGATTTAAATGAAATTTCATACATAGCCACTTGGAATAAAAGTAAATTTAATGCCAGTTTCAAAATTTGGTTTTGCGCATGCGCAGTGCCAACTTCCTTATTTATGGAGGCAATTAAATAAAATTTGATACATAGACACTTGGAATATAACAAAATTTTACGCCAGTTTCAAAATTTCGTTTTGCGCATGCGCAGTGCCAACTTCTGATTTATAGGGGGATTTAAATGAAATTTGGTACATAACCACTTGGAATAAAAGAAAATTTAACATCAGTTTCAAAATTTGGTTCTGCGCATGCGCAGCTTATTTATGGAGGCATTCAAATGAAATTTCATACATACCCACATGACAAAATTGTGCAACATTAGCGTTTAATAAACGTTTAATGGTGACTTGTAACGTTAGCGTATAAGTACCATTAACTTACTATTAACGTCACCGCGACTGCTAATGTCCGCCTTCAAGAACGTGTCTCTGTAACGTCTAAATACCTACGTTTAGCAAACGTTACATCATATAACACTTTATAACATCAGCATTTAACGTTAATTGAACGTTTGAAACAAACGCCAATGCGATGTAACTCTCTTATGTTGTATAAACGTGGTACAAAAATGTTTATTAAACAATACTAAATTACGTTTCTATCATCCTTATACATTGACGGTCGGTATTATAATAGTATATTGCATAATAAGTGTGCTAAGAAGCCTATTTCGCACGAGTATTTTGCGACACGAGCGAGCGCAGCGAGCGAGTGTTGTAATAAAATCGAGTGCGTAATAGGCATTAGCACTCGAATTATGTACTATACTTTTTCTACGACTTGAATATAATTGATAAAAGATTGATAGATTACGATTGATTTGGTTCTAAATATTCGAACTTCGAACTAAAAATTAGAACTGTCAAGTGTCAAATGTCATGGTCTATTTAAAAGGAATACAAAATACAACGTAACCTCACTTATATTCCATGAATGCACGCCAGCGAGCAAGAATGTTATAAATACTTTTTACTTAGATTGGAAGTGTATTGCAGGGTTTTTACATCCCTATTCCTTACTGCAATGTGAGTTTCATTTTAGCCCCATAGATGCAATAGCCAATAGGATACAAGATACAAGTGTTGAAGTTGAAGATTACTATGTAACTAGCTCAGGTGGTGTTTGTGCTCGTTTTCATTACAGTTTTGAACGATTTCTATTGTTGTAGTTGCCAATGTATTAGGTACCTAACTATCGATAATACTAAGGCCTTCAAAACGCTGCGTCTTTTAACGAGTTTTCCTGGGAAGGAAGCATCGGACTGCCCAGTATTCCAAAGTGCATTATTCCGTGTTCCATGCAAGTCGTAATTGGCACCATCCATTAATTCTTCGAGTACTTATTGTAGTTTTCTAAAATACAAAATAGTAGCAACAGAGTTTGCTTAATTAACTAAACGCAGCTTCAAACCATTCTTGAGTAGCCCATTACGATTATGAAAAATAATTGGCCACGGCTAATAAATTACATACAGGCTCCATTCTCCATTCTCATACAAATGGCAATGTTTAAACAAATTATGAGTAATTCTGTTCAAAGAAGTTTACAAAATGTGAAACATAACCTACAACAACAAAATCTGACGTTACTTCATTCATTTGGCAGGGCTGACAACCTACTAAATTAACATTTCGCGTTTGACCTTTAACCTGTTACGTAATATATATTAAGTAACAGTTCTAATTTTCATTATGCAACCGTATGATATAATGAACGATTTAGACGTGCAGTACAGGGTGACATTTTGGGTATGTTTACGACATAGGAGTAGAAAAAGTCATATTTACTATGTTGTAAGCTAACAGTGTTGTTAAGGAATGTCTTAACAACACCGTTAGCTGACAACAAAGTTAAGTCTGACTTTATAATACCGGCCGTCAATGTACAAGGATGACATAAACGTAATTTAGTATTGTCACAGAATCTGTGGTATTGTTTAACAAACATTTTTGCACTTTGATACTAAAGTGCACAATTTAAAAAAATTCAAATTCAAAATAATTCAAATAATTTTTTACCAGAAATTTAATGTATAAAAAATTATTTCATTCACATCAATCACTTCACAAAATTGTTAAAAATGTCCCACCATTATAAAGAATGCACAGTTACACACATATTTTCATATCATCGAAAACTCATTCTAACATTACTGGTGTAATGTTCATTAGTTCCTCTTCGATTGCATTTTGAAGTTCCTCAGTGATGTGCAGACGTTCTCGAAATATATTGTATTTCAAAATCAGAAAAAAAATCTAACGGGCTTAGATCTGGAGAACGTAGTGACCACAACCCTCTGCTAATTAATCGATCATCGTAAAACTGTTGTTCGGCATCGTGGAGTTACCCGGTATTTGTGAAAAGAAAATACCTTGTAGGAAAACGTTGCATATCAGGAAATTCTTGATAGAATTGCTGGCGACAGAACTGAATGGAATACGTCCATGTTCCATCCTGTAGACTTGCACTTCGATAATGTTCCTTTAAGACGAACGCGTCATGTTTTGGTGAAAAAGACATTGTGGAAGATACTAAAAAAGTAAGGTTATACATCCATAAAATAATTTACGTCTTTCACTTACTTTTACATACTGCTAACGCCTAGGAGGAGCTCTGGTAGAACTGTTTGATTTAAAATAAAAAGATGAGCGTATAAGGTGGAAGATACAAAGAGAAAATCAACACGTAAAAATCGCCGTAAATGGATAGCTTATTCAGCTTATTTGTTGAAGTCGTTGTCGTTCATCCTTGATGAAAAAAACCACAATCGCCAATGTTTAACCCAAAAAACTCCACAATTTTTAAGCACTTAATTCAAACTATCCTCCACTTATTTTGAATCACATCAATCAATTCACAGAGAACCAACATTCAACAAACTTGTTAAACTGCAAATGAAGATAAACCGAGTGATGAGTCACCGACCAGCTATTTTTTCGTTGCGCAATGCCCAAAGGCACATTTTTATATTACAAGAACGTTACTGTAACTGTGCAACTTAACAGTACCAAAATGTCGTTGTTGTAATGTTAAGCTTTTAAAAGTTGAACTAACGTAGTTATGTATGGTTCCGTCAACATACGCTCATAACATCACATTCCTTAACATTATAATAACATCGTAACAATGTTTTGCATAAAAACGTTGTTAAAGTAATATTGGTATAACGTTAGCCTTCTGAATGTTATTTTAACGTAATAATGTCCCGTTCCAGCGACGCAAGTCCAAAAGGTTACAATTTTTAACATTACAAAAACGTCGTAGAAAGAAAAGCCATTCAAGTATCGTTGGTATAACGTTGATGTTTTGTTTAATTGAGTTGTTTCAAAATGCAACATTCGTTTAACGTACCAAACGTTTTTTTAACATTGCTTGTCAAGTGGGTATACACTTTAAATAAAAGCAAAACTAACATCAGGTTTAAAATTTGGTTTTGCACATGCTATAGCCATACCCAGGAGCTCGTTTGCTATATTTGTTTAATTTATTAAATTTAGAAAATCATGATATACAATATGCGAAATTGCACTAACGATAATTATATATATAAATACAATAACGCTATTTTTAGAATTATCCATACTTTGCTACTGTCTAATCGAAAATTATTGTTTTAATTTATAGGGACTCATGCTTCATTTCATATTTTCTCGTTTTCAAAGAATAGGTACCGTTTCAATGTTAAAGGTCTATTTTATTATTGGATCAAAATTCATGTTTATGTTACGTTAAATGCATGTACTTCATGTGAATTTTTCGTCTAATTTACGTTTAGAAGTAACGTAAATTCAAGTCGAGAAAACACGTAAAAAATGGGATATTTTCACGTATCAAACACATTAATTAAACTTTGATTGCGAACTATGACCATGATTTTTTTAATCGCTTGATACAGCAAACAGTTTGAGACCTAACTATTTCTTTTACCATCCTTAGTACAATCTCGCAGAGAAATACTTGACTGCTTGACTCGTTATAATAGCCTACGGATCACTAGGTATATCTATATGGATATTTCTTGCGAACGATTTGTTCTAATTATTAAAGCATATAGTTTTTCCAGAAATAAATACTCATATACATGCAACCAGTGAAAAACATACTATGGGTGATACTTAAGGCCACAAGGCACAAAATCAGACAGTAGCCACAGTCTTAAAAGATTCTCTACAGAAGACGCTTAAATTAATTAAATTTGAATGGGCAATGTGCTACCTGCCCTAAAGGAAAAACTTAAATTTTTTCAACTGTCATAATAAAGTTACTATAACTTTTTTATTTTCCACAATCTTGTAAACCATTGCATATAAAAACGAAAGCAGAGTTAAAGTGTCCAAAGTTTTCCCACCGAACTTAGCGAACGTATAATTAATGTAGCTAGAAGTTTTACGTTACATTGCGCTCCGGTAATAAATTATTTTTTCAAAGCAAAAAGTATTAATTGCGTAAATGAATTTTGAAAGCACCACCGAAATTATTAATGACCACTTTGACATTATTTATTATCCGAACTTAATTTGGTGTTATTATCTGCACTGATTCAATAATTTCGCGACACGATCAATAATAAATAGCTTCGGAGCTTTTTATCAACTCCATTTAAATCATCAGTAAATGGAGATCACGTAGGATTTTATTAATTTAGACCAAAACGGAACAAACAATCGAAAGCAGTAACATACGGAACTCGTAATTTATAAACGCCGCGTCTTAAATTGGAAAAGCGCTAGAAAAATTATAAGTAATATATTAATACCTCTAATATGAAATACGCGTTCTTGTTTCTTTTTCCGTTTTGGTCGAATTAGGGTCCTTCAAATCTCTGTAGATATGATTTGATATTGGTAGGTAGTTTTACTAGAAGGACCCTTTAAATTTATTACGGCTATCGAACTCCGTCATAACTTTTTAATATTATTTCCTCTACGAATATGAAAGTTATGTTCACGTGCATAATTTTTTATACGACTTCATTTTATTAAAAATCTGAGGGTTGGAAATGTACAGCCATAGCATTACGTAAAAATTTACGTCATTGTCCAGTGTACTTGTATCTTTTTTGCAGTTAATGTATTTTCTTTGAATGTAAACGACTAAAAAACGTATTCAAGAATATTGAAATTTTAACATTTTATTTCAAACAAGATTGGAATATATTACGTGAATGTGGCTTCCATATTTTTCATTTATTGTCTCTTTACATTGATAAGTAGAAGAACTTCCCTTTTCTGTTTTAAGAAGAGGTGGACGATTGCAACAATTGAGTATGTGACGGAGGTCGTCTCGATTGAGCTAACCTAGGTAAATAGAAAAATTATCAAAGTCCTCGTGTGAGATCGAAGGGACTTCAGCGCATTTTTGTGTGGTAGATCAGTGTTTTAATAGCCAGTGTTGACTCCTCCATCAATGATAGATCTTGTCGAAGGCTACCACATTCACTTTGTCGGTACCCGCTTCTCACTTTCCACGTGCACCCGCAATTCGCGTTTAAAGTTTGATTCCACAATCAGTAAAATCTTGTCGGGGGCTACCACATTCCCTTTGACGATACCCACTCCCGACGTCCCGTTCACCCCAAATTCGCGTTTGAAGTTTTCACTCCACCATCAGTTAGATCTTGTCGGAGGTTACTACCTTTCCTTTTTCGGTGCATACTTATATTACACCCACATTGGTGGATTTTGCTAAAAACCTTCTACAAGATAGTACTTAATTTTTGGGGCACTTCTCATTGCTCAAGCTTCTATTGGCGACACGAGAAAGAGAGACGGCTATTCGAGATTTACGAAACGGAAGGTAAAAGGCGCTCGAAGTTGACTACCTCTCGAGGACGCGCGCGCGCGCGCCTTGCAAAATGTCATTAATTTCGTCCCTAGGATAAAAAACAAAATTCCGCCACGCCGGAGTTGTGCGCGTTTACAACATCTTTCCGACGACACCAATTTGAAAAGAACCGGACCAAAACTGTAGTAGAAGATAGGAAAAAACTGAAAAACCTTCACGTTAGTAAACTACGCTCGAGGGTGACGCCCAGATGTCGTCAACCCCACATCCATGTAGCCCTGTCCCTAAGGTTGACAAATTACACGGCCTTGTAGATACACGTACACCCGTTGCCTTTCTACAAGAGTTCCTCTACGCGCCCACATTTGCTGCCAGCCAGCCAGCCAGCCAAAGTGAAATTAAAAGCTACTTTTTTCAAATAAATTTGCAAAAATGCGCTAAAAATGAAAACAAACTCAAATTATATTATTGGTATAAAGTGGGCTTGGATCTGGGAATTACCACTCAGTGTACGTTGGCTAATTTGGTAACTTAAATAAGACCCAGGTTAATTAATTTTTATCTGGTTTTGAGGTCAAGGTAGATATATCGTTTGTTAGAGGAATGTTGAAGATTAGTACAGGGCGTTATATTATAGTCTTCATTCCACACTTAGACAGGGGGAGCTTTCAACAGGTGTGGTTGGCTTTCATTTAAGATTAATCAGGGTGTTTGTTCAACTTAGAGTATCTGGGAAAAATGTTGTAATTATAGTGCTATGTAACTTTTCACGTGTATGTTATATTTTAACTATTCGCAGAAAGTAGCTTTGGAATTCAAATACGATTTGATATCTACTTGTGCGATAAGTCGTGGGTTTAGTTTGTTTTTTTATGGAGGCGTAAAATATTTATTTAATTTGTTCTTCTATTGTCATACACTTTTATTAATTATTAATTAATTATGCTTTTGTTGAAGAATTGTATAATCGGTTGTTGAGTCAAAATAAAAGGGACTTCAGGCTTCATGTCTATGGTTGCACTAAAGCCACAGAGCTCACTGTGAATGCGAATAAAAATTACCCTCGCAAGGAGCTTCAAAAGGACTTAATTAAGGACCATAGAATTCATCCTTAGAGATTGCTTTGTTTTTAGTTTAGAGACCATGTTTTTGATTCTATTTTAATTGTAAATGATTTGTACCTGACTATGGAACTTTGTGCGGTGGAAGCACCTATCGAGCGCGTTCCCGGGTGACGCCCATACAGACACCTGATTGATCGTAAAGTGGCTCAGTGATAGAGCGTTGGGCTACACAGCCGGAAGGTCGGGTGTTCGAACCTGGGCTGAAATAAAAATTTTTCGTGGCAGGGATGGGAACTTCCTTAGATCAGTTTCGAAGATTCTGCCGGCTACTTCGAATTATATGTTTTCCTGCAGTTTTCCTAATTAGTAAAATAAATACAGGACTAGTATAGAACAACTTAAGATCTTCTGCAGGGGCACCTCTAAAAAGGGCATTATGCGGGTCACTCTGTAATTGGGCGAAAGCCTGTTCAGGGCCTAGAACAAGAGAGGGACAATGAGTGAAGGAATGAGTGGATGAGTGAATGAGCGAATGAGAGAATTAGTGAAGAAGTGAATGAGAGAATGAATGAATGAATGAACGAACGAATGAATGAATGAATGAATGAATGAATGAATGAATGAATGAATGAATGAATGAATGAGTGAATGAATGAATGAAAGAATCCAGAGGTATGGAGGACATTTTTCCGCAAGGAGGAGCCTGGTAGAGTCCTCCTCGCATTTGGTGTCGATGAGGTATCCTATCGGGCACTCTAGCCGCAAAACTTTCAGGCGCACGCGGGAGTCTCACGCACCTGTTCAATAGGCCGCCATACAAGATCCGTGGGTTTACAGAGGACGAGTAAGAGGTTCCACCTACCACGGAACTGGCTGAGCGGATAGAGTACTGTCGAACTAGTGGGCTCCCTCTTGTGACGTGTGGCTTCTAAGGTGGGGCCTTTTTCAATAGCTCACAATGATCACGAATTGGAGAGTGTCTGATCAGCCATAGCTTTCGGACCACATGCATCCCACTGCGGGTCCTGTAGGTTTTGGAATCCCCAAAACTGTCAGAGCTGTTGAATGGACCACCTTTACTCTGTCGGAAGACAAGCCAGGTGGAAGATCATAACCCTATACCCCATATATTGTTATGGTGAGACAGGTCATGTCCTAATGCAGGCGCACGAGCTCTTAACCATAAACAAAAATGATATACTATGTGTATTCTTCCCCGTGCAACTCTGGTGTATATGTACATAACAGCTTAAATAAATACACTCATTTTCGTAAAAGGTGGTGGTGGCACAATATTTCAAATATCGATGTAATCATGATTATGAGGGAAATAAAATTCCCATATGTTGTCGTACAGTCTGAAAACTCTCAAGTTGGTAAAGAAGTAAGAAAGTAAGTGGGTACATTTCTTGGAAAGTTTTGAGTAGCTCTTTTTCCTTATTTGTAATCCCTAGGGCTACTCTCGAGTGTATACTTGTTTGTATTTCGATTATGAAGTGTTCCAACGTTTTCATTAACTTTTAGTCTCCCCATTTTTGGGTTATATTTATCTTGGTCGATCCTTTCAGGTAGTTTTGGCGAGAGTTTTAATTTTCGATTTTGAGTTGCGCAATCGTTTTTCGGCTGCATCCTGGATTATCACGTTTTTCACTAAATATAGTAGATCACTTTCCCAGCGGAAACATTAAAAGTGATGAAGTGGTCCGGCTTGATAAATAGTGATTAATTCATAATTAAGCAAGGCGAAATAACGAATTCGTAGTCGTTCTAATTTTAGATACCCTATTTTGGTAATATGGGTAACCGTCGATCCCGTATTTAAAATTTAAACAAGTTTTTCTAAGAAAAACAATATAAGCTGTGACGGTTTCGAAGCCATAAATTCTTTTAATGCATATAGTTCACGACTAAATACAGAGAATTGGTTGTGCAACAAAAACATTAACAGAAATAAAAATTTACGTTCGAGTCTGGCGAATCGCTTAATATGTGGTCGATAGAAACTTGTAAAGAAAGCGTTCGAGTGGGTAGACAAGCATACCCGAGAAAGATGTAAAAATGTGCCAACTTAAAAGAAGTAACTTACTTATTAGAAAAGGTACCACGTTGACACCGATTGAGTAGAAATGTGTATAGTCCGTTTTTAAACTAAGAGGAGTGATTTAAATAGCGCCCGCGAAAAATCTGCATTGTGATTGGCTTATACGGCGCCGTTTTTACACAGACGCAATTTGAGGATCTTGACAATTCAGTTGACATCTTTATTCGCTGTGTCATTTACAATTGTGTTATTCGTATTTTAATTAATTTTGCCTTTTTCGTGTGTTTTAACTCTTGTTCAAATTTCAATTAAACAATCAGTTCTTATTAGAACTAAACCGGGTACCTGTACTTGATTTTGTTGGTGCAAATACTTCGAAATATGGATTCCACGCCAAGTACTTAGTAAAGCGAACATTTCACCTGTAAAAAAGCGTACGCGTCTTAATTTGGGGCATTTATCGAGCAGTGCATACTCGACTTATATAAACAGATGTTAAATGATGACCCTGGCACAAAGATGGTTACCATTGTTGCAAAAATTGATGAAGGCGCAGGTAAGAAACGAAATACACATTAAATGTTAATTTAACACACACTTTTTTATATAGGAATTGCAAAATCCACGGTTTACCGAACAATAAAGGAGTATAAGAAAACGGGAGCTGTAACACCTTCTAAACGTTCGGGGGGTCGCCCACCTTTGGTATCGCAATTTGACGATAGCATAAAATCATCAGTTCGTCAAATTATTCACAACTTTTTCTATCTCAATGAACTTCCCACGTTGGACAAAATCAATAGTCGTGAAGATTTATCACAAATGTGTCCTTCATCTACTTGAACGTGACGACATAATAAGATGGAGACGAAAGCATTTAATAGTTATTTATGTATTAAGGGCATAAGAGTGATGTTTATATTCTCGAGGGCGACGAGTTAAAAAGCTCGAGGGCCTATGGCCCGAGAGCTTTTTAGACGCCCGAGAGTATAAACATCAGTTTATGCCCGTGGTACATACACAATTTTATGTTTTACAAATAGTTTTCTTCGTCAAAATTCGTTTACAAAATAATTCATTATGTTTGATCGAGTATGCGTGGTTCGAATTTGTTAATGTGATTGAAACCATCCAAACGTCAAACGTAATTTTAAATAATTCAATTCATCGTGAATGAGGAGGAAGTTCCAGAAACTATTCGAAATAAGGCCAATCTTGTGATTTAGTAGGTATTGACAATTAATAATTGACGTTTCTAATTTTCAATGACCTGCAAATATTTGTTTGTTTTGTCATTAAGTATAAATGAGTTACTATGGTGATACTTAATGCCCTAGGGCATAAAGTGGTACTTTATGCCCGCGTATCACAGATATAAAATGTGCTATGATAGGTTAGTAAGAAAATCTATTAAACAATATAGGAACCAAGGACGAGTCATATATTACTTAGATGAAACATGGTTAAATGAAGGCCATACAAAACAGTGTGGACTGATGATAACGTTCGTACTCGACGACAAGCGTTTGAGGTAGGATTGTCAACCGGTTTAAAAAATCCTTCTGGAAAAGGGAAACGTCTCATTATTTTACATGTTGGCTCTGAAAACAGTTTCGTAAACGAGGGTCTACTACTTTTTGAAGGAAGAAAAACATCCATTATCACGAAGAAATGAATGCGGAAATGTTTGAAGAATGGTTTGCATCTTTCTTAGTGAAAATTCCTGAAAATGCTGTAACTTTACAATATATTGTAGCTAGCACCTTTTGATTTTATAAAATGATTGCATTTATGTCTACATAATAATTAAAATTTCTTGTCAACCAAATTGTGTAGGGTAAAGTGTATTAAAAAGCCATAAACACTGCATTTTTTTATAATGTATGCCTTATGTAGTAGGCAACCCATAATGCACATGTGTACGTATGTATCATTCTTAAAACAATTGCCCAAAAGTTACTAAATTTAGTAACTTTTTCGGATGTAAATCAGACTTTTCAATTTACTCCTCTTAGTTTAAAAACAGAGTATAGTTTAGAAGCATTTGTTAATTATACTCAGTGCGAACCCACTAAAGGAATACTTCACTACAAGGAAAATTATTTTCAATTAATATTAATTAATCGAATCAGAGATAACATTTTTGCAAGTAGCCTTTATAATCATAATGTAGACGTCCGTGGAGATGCACTGTCATTAATTGTCAAAATCCTTAATGTCTAAAACTAGGGGTAAATGGAAATTGCGCTCTACAGTTCCAAGCTTGGTTCCAAGTATATATTCAAATGTACTCCTGTTCCTAACTTGTTCTACAAGGATCCCCATTTCATATATTTTATACCAGATAGCATGTTAAATTTGTCGTTATGACATCCAAATTACCTTGCACGCTTGAGATAATAAATACTGTGGGTAGGTATATGTAAGTGGAAAATTGTGCTCTTGTGATTTCTGTATGTAGGTACCATACACATAACTTGCTTTATGGCGGGCGACGAATTTTTAGCCCGAGGCAGAGCTTTTTTTACATAAATAATTGTTATGCACGAATGAAAGTATTCACAGCAAAAGAATAAATTGAATTTCTATTTACATCAAACCTTTGCAACGGTAGTTGTATTAATAAATCGAGGTTGGAATTTATCTCTTGTATTTGGTTGCTCCGATAACAATCTTTGCCTCAAACTATGTACTAACTATCAAAATACGGTACGCTATTAGTCCGATTCTTAAATTGTTTATGAAAACAAATTAAACTAAAATGTACAAATTCTTATGAATAAATACTACGAAATATTTATCACACTGCATTTGCTATGTTGCGGTTACTACAACATTAATAGTATATTATATACCGCGGGACTGAAGTAGCACTTTTAATCCCGAAGGTAAAGTTTATAATTTACCTGGGGGATTAAGACTACTACTTCACTCGTAAGGTATATACGATATTTTTTTCACTACTAGCGTCTGATGACATGATTATTAACCTCTTTTCCACTTGTAAAGTAGGCTTTCTCGGCAGTTGTTCAAAGTGGTTAATAATGTGGACATTATTAACTAGTAGTCAATAATGAGAACTGTCACGCTGTCACTTTTAGAAAACACAACCCAAAATTTCGCTCAATAAACGTTTAGACAAGTTCTCTAAAATGAATAATTGCCATCCGCCATTTCCAGAGAAATTACATACCTAAAATTATCACATTTTGAAAAAATTCGAACGAAATGACTCTTTAAAAATACCTCAATGATGAACAAAATACGGCCTGCTTGACTTGTACTTCCACGCACTTGATAGACATGATAAATTAATAGACAAAAAATTCTGCCCAACCGTTCACTTTCTTATCAATATAATATGTTAATTTAGAGGACTTCAAGTGCTAGTAGTGAAAAAAATAGTATATATACCACGGCAGAGAAGTCTATTATTCCCTTCGCACCTTACACCCCTCGGCGCAAGCGCCTCGAGATGTAATCTTGGTGCTCAGGCAATAATACTGTACTTCTCTACCTTGATATATAATGTACTATTTCGTGCTATATGAAGTCGCAATGAACAATGACCCACAAAATGGAATCGATTTGCTTTAAGTTCCATCCAGATAGAAAAAAATTACTTACAGGATTTAAAACTGCTTCATCCATCTGATGTCAAGGTGATTTTGGTTGATAATGTAATAATTAAATGGCGATAAAGATTTATGAGCTGGAGATCGCTCGAAGCATGTAGCGCACACAAAATAGTGTTTATTTCGCTTGAATATGGCTTTTTTATTATTTGCTTTGGTCAATTGTAAAGCGACATTAATTTGCCTTCGATCAATTCTACTATATAGAAAAAAAACTATTCGTATACCGCTCTCCCGAAATACTGCAACCACTCGAAAGCACACGAATTTAATTACGATATTATATGCAGTTGTAATGTACAATGCCCTTTCACCCGAATTGAAACGCTTGCCCTTAAAATTATTTAAATATCGTATGACATCTTTAATGTTAGACGATTAACGTGCACAAAGCAAATATGGCAATCACAGTAGGCATCACTGTCTATAGGGTAACACTGGTCGGATTATATTTACATTCTGTCAGTTATGGGTTTTTTCGCAGCAATTTTGAGGTTAAGTGGTAGAGCGGAGAAGAGCAGTCCCTCAGTATTGCTCTTCAACCGAACTTCGCCTTTGGGGTTGCAGTCTATTGCATATACGTGCATCTGTATCTTTAAACTGTAAAAATATGTACTACCTAATCGTATTTGTCAACTGCTGCATCACCCAATAAAGCTATATTATTATTATATTTTCCAATGCGAAATTAAAAATGGGCGTACGGCAATGTACTCCGTTTGTTTTTGTAACTCCGTGATTTGGAGTTTTGTTTTAATGCAAGAAATACAATTTACTTTCTTGCGAGTGGAACTGTACGGGAACGATAACGTAAGCGTTTTAAAAACTCACTGCAGCTGAGATTTAATTAACTATTCATGTTTAAAAAATAGTGTTTGTTTAGATTTTCGTAGAAATGTCTGAGAAAGACGCGACACCTTTAACTTTTTGACTTACCGCGATCTCGTTTTAGTAACCGCAAACTTAGAGGACGACTTCACTGCTGCCTGGTTCTATCTATCTGCTTTCTCTTTTAGTTTGCTATTTATAACCTGCCGAGTAGGAAACCTGAAACGGACCCAACGCAATTCTCGGGACCTCGTCCCCTTTTCAGCTAAGCCGAAAGTGCCGATTCTTATCTACTATTAATTTTCAGCTTGGCAAATGAACACTACCGAATCCAAACGTGTCGCTGCAACTTGGTAAAAACCCACGCATTCTAAATGCGCAAAAGCTTAATGTAATTTACCCACTGTACACGATCGTGTCCATTCCCATCCTCGTAATGTGAAGCGATTCATTTCTTCGTTAATTTCAATGCCTTTTGGGGTTCTTTTTGCGCTGGTTCGTCCCGTCCATGAACGGGTGAGAAGCAGGTACAAAGGGCTATTCTCGTGCTCGTTTTCAACTCATTGCATGATGAACTCCGAATGTTCTTCACCATATTTATTTAAAATATAGAACGACTGGATAGATACTTTGAAAAAGGTAATGATCGCCGAATAGGTAAATCCTACAGCACACGCAACCATTATTTGAATACATTCTGCAACTTGGAAATGCGAACCCACAAATTAAGGTATGTAACCTCTTCCTTGAAGGAACCGACTGAGTCCAATGTGATAGGCATGATGGTTGCTTATGCTGCAGAGTATAAGTATTAAGCGATTACTTTTGTCGATGACCGTACATATGACGACACTCTTCAAAATATTTGTATATAAGTAAATATGCACCTGCGAGTTGTTTATAATAATTATGAGCAACCAGCAACACCCACTCAAAATTTCATTCAAATATCCTGAAAAATAAAAACTCGAATTGCGCATTGTAACCGGCTGGTTACTTTTCAATTCTTCCTACCGTTTCTTTCTCAAGCTACTTTTTGGGGTGGTTCTTCTTACATAAAACAATTGTTGTTGGGCTCCGGCTAACATTCAGTTGATGGTCTTTTCTTGCCTCGAGGAAATTGGAAAGGATAAATGAATAAAAACCAATAATCTTTATTAAAACCTATTTCGTTCTATTTTCTTAGAAATTAGCCTTTAATCTGTAAGTAACACATGTTAAGAGAAATGGGGATTGAGGCGATTCCTGTAAGAGCAGGGTTAACTCATTCATTCACAAAATTCACTGCACAAAAAGGAAAATCTATGTTTATTGTATTGGTATACAATTAGATCAAAAATCAAACTGAAATCGATAAATTCCTTTTGATGCAATCATCTCATACATTGACATTCGCACTTGAGAGTCATAGTTATATTTAGACTTAACATTTTAATTACCTACGTAAAATGAACTTTAAATCTAAGCTGTACAGGAATACTGTTACAGCATGCGCTAAATACATTTTTGATTCGGTATTAGTTTTACTTTTACGGGAACCTTCCTAATTTCAATCAAATATCTTAAAAAATAAAACAAATCGGGTTGTAGATGCGCAAAACAAATTTTTCGATCGGCAGCAGTTTTACTTTCATTTGAGGTGTCTACTTACAAAATTTCATGCAATTCGATTAATAACTAACGGAGATGTCAAAAGGGCCTTCCTTATTTTTTTAGCGCATTTTCCAACGAAGTTGAGTGCGCTATTGCAACCACTTTCTCTGTCCGTCCGTCTGTCCAAGGCCTTAACTACTCCTACAGTTTTCGAGATATTAAGCAGACTGCGCAATGTCAATTTACTTATTTATTGATATATCTTATTGAAATTTTAACCTCAGATACTTCTGGTGAAGGCAAATATATCGCATATAGTAAAAATCAGTTGTGCGCATGCGCAATGGCATCTTTCTTATTTATGGGGGTATTTCTTTGAAATTTTACCCAAAGATGCTTTTAGCTAGACTTTATGGATTCTGGATTACGATAGAAGGGTGAACAGGGTCCACGCGTACTTAGGCCTCAAATTCGGGCCCTTTGTACTACCTCCCTGACTATGGTCGCCCGACCCCTCAACTTCACTCAAGCCATCCCACACGTGAGATGAACCTTAGGACGCTGGAAGGGGAGGCGGCTCTAATCGTAGCCATGTCCGGCCAGGATTCCCCCAACATGGATCGTCTCAGTTGGACTAGAGCGGGACATTCACAGAGTATGTGGTGTCCCGTCTCGTCGTCGGTGTAACATTCTCTACAGTGCCCAGAAGGTATGCCCACGAATAACCTCAGGGACAAACGTATCGCATATTGTAAACATCAGATTAATGTGCGCATGCGCAGGCTGCGCATTGGCAACTTTCTTATTTATGGAGATATTTCTTTGAAATTTTAACCAAAATTGCTTTTAGTGTAAGCAAACGTATCGCATATTGTAAACATCAGATTAATGCGGACATGCGCAGGATGCGCAATATCAACTGTTATTTATCGAGATATCTTTTTGAAATTTTAATCATAGATGCCTCTATTAAAGGTAAATACTGATATTGCAAAAATTAGATGTGCGCATACGCAGTCAGTGCCAACTTCTTTATTTATCAAGATATTTCATTGAAATTTTAACCATTGATGCTTCTAATAAAGAAAAACATATCACATGTAGTAAAAATCGAGAACTACTCAAATGTCATTAGGAAAAGTAAACATATCGCACATAGGAAAAATCAAATCCACGCATGCGCAGACTGCAAAATGCCAACTTTTTTACTTATGAAAATTTCTATCTAAAGTTTAACCATAGACGCTTCTAGTAAAAACAAACATCGCATTGCTACCTATATAGAATAAATTAAACTCGAAATTAAATGTGCTCATGCGCGAACTGCGCAACGCCGACTTTTTTGTTTATGGAGTGAAATTTTAACCATATATGCCTCTAGTAAAGAAAATCACAGCGCACAGGAAAATACGCTGCAGTTATACTCGCCTTAGGGTGAAAACCTTTTTACTTGTTTTGACCTACATTGCCAATTCACGAACTCCACTGATGATTGATAAAGAATCCACCTGCAAAATTTCATAATAATCAGTTCATCCGTTCTCTTTTAAATCGATGGACATGAAGCAATCGAGCGAGCAAGCGTTCGAAGGACGGACGATTGGGAGAAAGCATAACCGTCTCGTTTAAAACTCAACGCTAATAACACCCTATAACTTGTTTAAGAACAAGATACAAACATACACAGATCTTACCTGCATGTATCTGGTACAGGATGTTGCTTTTAACCTATAGAAACCTCAGAAGTCATGAATATACATATAGGTATACATATATATGTTGTGATCTTCAAGATACGTTTTATTTATCTAACTGCCAAAAGAAGTTCAATGTTACGTACATTTGGAGTACTATTTTTTAGATGGCAGGACCAATGTTTTAATGTGAAAGTAATTTCATTTATCCAAAATTTGGATTTGGATTTAATTTCAGTTACCTACTTGGAAAGGTTGATTTAGTGAAAGTGATCAGTGGTCCTTTGCACATTTTACTATGATGTGTGCTTTTGTCATATGTTTCGACGGGATGGACAAATTTTTTTACTTTTCGGTTGAGATTGTAGGATTGGAAGTAAATAAGAAATGCACTTTCTTAGTTTATTTATAATTACAAAAATGTTTATTCTACAATTTGCCATACCTACACAATACATGTGCATTACACGAGTACATCTTGAATTTTGAGCAATTAATTACTACTAAACAGCATACCCTGATGGGAATGTGATATGTAATTTTTTAATTTATATGTACAATTTCAGCTTAGATTACTTAATTTAAAAAATGTACACTTACATTAATATATGAGCTACGTCTATATCTACAAATGTAAGTAAAAAAATAAAGATGAAGATCACAGACGTTTTGTTTAAACACTGAGCCCTACTTAGCGCACTTGCTTGACAACTCATGTCCTCCGGGGGTAATTGCACAATGGGCTTCCTAATATTTGAAGTAGCGTCAACACAAGTTGTTTGTTTTAGTAGTTCATTCATGCGTATAGCTGCTTCAATTGGCGCATTATGAGACTGAAGTGTCTCTCTGGCCCATCTTCGAAGCCAGTGACCCAACCAGGCGAGATGGCAACCGCAAATAAAGTTATTTTCCGAAATTACGAGGCCACCTGAAAATTTACATTGTGATATTAGAACAGTAATGTACCTATGTCATAGATTTTATAGGTTATATTCGTTATTATTATTATTATATAGCATATATTCCATGAAAATTTCACAGAAACTGAAATGCATAAAAAGCGTGATCGTTTCTAATGACATTAGGTAAATAAAATTGTCTAAATCAACCGCAAAGAAATACGTTAACTAAAGGGGATGGTGTCGTACAATGGAACAATATTACTTATTTAACGAATCTACTTTCGGATCTGAGAGGAACTGTCACCTCACCTGTTTAATATACATTAAACAGGAGCCCTTTTGGACGTAGCCGAAACCGGAACAACAAGTTTTAATAATTTAATTTTAGCTGAGAAGTGAAATTCAATTAAACCCTTGTGTGTAAAGAAATAAGAAATAATTCACAATTTCAGAAAATCATTGATCTTAGGGGTAGAGAAACAATCTGAACAATTACTCTTAATTAAAATACACCATTGAGAGGCGGTATATCGTCAAATTCGTGATTTTGGAAAGAATCTCTGAAGAACGATTAGAAAACAAAATATCGAGTGAACATGGTTTATTATAGTATTATCTCGAGTATTATAGTATAACCGTTAAGTGAAAGATCCTTGACTCAACTGTATAACGCTATAAAAAAATCATTTTTTCTACAATCGATAACCAAAGTAGGCATTTGCGCTCGTATTTGACAACGCAAACGTCATCTTTTTCGAGGAATGTCACTTTGTCTCTTATAAACGACAAAATAAAACAAGTACCTATAAATTGTGCACAACTTTTGTGCAGATAAAGCGCATTTTTTTTAGCCGAAATAGCTTTTGTTTTTACATCACCAATGGATATACTTCTTGCAGATCGCTCTTTGTGAGTACCCTCTTCCGACAATTCGTTCTTGAGGTATAAGGGAATATACCCGATCACGATAAGAGGACCAGGAGGAGAGCATGGTTGGTAGAAATCAATTCCTTTCATTGGGACCTTCCATTAGAGTACCATGAAGGATAAAACTAGTTCTCTCCCCCGCCCTCCCCCTCCACCCGGTACCAATTTGAATACCATGAAGGGTAGAACATGTGTTTACCCCCCCCCCCTCCTAAAGTTTAACTTACCACCATTAAAGGCATGCGTATGCAAAATCTGAGACCAATGTGTTGCCGTATGTAAAAGCTATGCACGTTTTACTTTCAAAAACAGCATCTCAGGAAATAATTCGTGGGGGGGGGGGAGCCCCTTTTAGACAGCGAAATTTGATGGCCGTCTGGCACACCTTCAAGGTATAGGCTACCTACTGCAAAAAATTCCAGGACTCTAGGACCATTCTCCTAGAAGTAGTTCAAAACGATAGAAGTGGGTCCGGGCGGACGGACGGGCGGACAAAACGCATAAAATAGCACATTTTTTTTATTCTTACAAAATGTGCTAAAAAACGCTCGCTCTCCCAATTAATAACTATAAATCAAATATGCATTGCTCAGAGTATCCAATGACAACGAGTAAATGACATCTTTCATTTGGGCATAAGATTAAAATAATCTATGATTTGAGTGAAAAATTAAAATTTTTGGAAATATGTGAACTGCTCGATTGTAGAAAAAATCTTGTGTGTAATTCGAGCGCAAATTGATTGTCGATATCAAGAGATTGTCGCGGCAACTTTCTCTTTCAATCGACAATATATCATTTTGCGCTCTATTAAACCACACTAAACCTTTGAATATAAATATGTGTTTATGTTGTTTTCAAGTTACCTCTCAATCGCAATGGTGGTACCTAGTTTACAAGAGAGGGATAATAAATAAATAAATAAATATGTCAATGGTTCACGTCTACATTGCGACACGTCAAATTTGACAACTGTTTGCTACCGTTTTCATTATTTTATCGCGCCTTGCTACATTAGCCTATAAAAAATCCATTAATGCAATACCGACCCATTATTGAAGCATAACTTCCGAAAGTCTCATTGCGATATCTTGTGCCAAAAGCTCTATAAGCTAAAAATGCTATCGGGTTTACCAAGAAAAAGTAAGCAACTTATTTCTAATCTTATTTGTTATATTGCACTATCAGTCCGTTTTTTAGATGGGTATGTAAAAAATATGCAATCTGAAACTGGGCGCCAATGGGTCTTTTTGGATGAAACGGGGGTATTTGAAAATGTAACAATATGTAGTCATGGCAACACGACAATGCAAAATGCGTAAGAAAAATTAAACGCGACGGATGTAGGTAGCATACTGGTATTGATGAGAACAATATCATCTTAGAACTATTTAAGATACTGTGGTTTTACGTGCCGGAAACATTAATGGTTTTATTACTAGAGCATCTTTAAACTTTGCTTCAAAGAGGAACCTTAGTGCTTCGAGAACCATTTGCTACCAAATTTAGAAGAACCATCGCTTATTATTATGAACAATTCCAGTTATCACAGTAGCTTACTGGAAAACTTGCCAAATTCTTCCTGGATTAAAGCACAACTACCTATACAGGCATGGCTACGGCACAGTTTCCAAATGATGCATTAAAAGTGGAACTGCTGGAGATTATTGCAAGGTTTGATTCTTTAAATTCCATGCAGCGTGGTTTATTCGTAGTAATACTTTTAGTTTCGGGATTAAAAATTTGTTATTTCAGAAACCAACCTTCAAAAGGGTATGCTGCTGGTGAGATGGCATTACAAAATGGACATGGACGGTTGCCTCCCTACCATTGCGTTTTCAATGCCATCTAAAACATATGGGAAATTTGCATACAACATTATAACATTGGTGAGAAAAGTTATGGCAGAGAAAATTGTTAAGATATTTGGCAAGAAGGCAGTAACACCTGACAAGATTTAGCCCCTCTAATATTTAATTTGGAAAATGATTCATATGAAAATGATATTTTTGTAACTTGTGATTCAGATTAATGTTTTCCGGTTTACTCAGATATCAACATCAAGATATGAAGTCAAGGTCAAGGATGTTTTAAAAGTCACGGAAAGATCTGGAAAGGAATCAATCGATGTGGTTCGATTTACGCACAAAATTATGAGCTTTTAATAAATCTCCTTTCCCATTTGTGTATAAAAAGAACCGCCCGTTTTAACACCGACTGCTGCCCAGATTCGAAAGTGCCGACAGTGACATGTGACATGAAAAAATAACGATGGTACTGCGCACGGTCCGTATACTAAACGGTTGCCTCAGTCACTGCAGTTTATGGGCGCGGAGAGAGAGGGGAACTTCCCGCCAGTGACGTACTCTCGCCCGCCGTAGAATTTTCTGATGTTTCTGTACGCTTGACGCGAGCTTACAATGAGTTTCTGGATAGCTGTAAATAATTTTCATTGCCTACACTCGGTTTTACATTCAATTAGAGAAATTTAGAGTGGTGTTACGTCTGAATCTCACTAACAATGAGAAAAAAACTTCAAATTGCTTGATTGTAATGTTATACAATGCCAAGAAAGGTTTCTCAGTTATGAAGGAACTAAATTTCTGTAAAATCATATTTTTAAGGACTACCTATAATTACCAAATCTATTTCAGATTGCTGGAAAAAGGAGTGTTGGTAAACGCTGAATTATAGACTATAGGCAGCTGTAAAAGTCAAGAAGCGAAAAACAAAATGGTCATGGAAAAAAATCAAAAGCCGTCCAGCCGCTTAGGAGTTCAGTCACACACATCATTACCTACAGAAGAATTTTATATATCAAGATAATTATTATGCATGTAATACTAAATTATAAACCTTTCGATTCCATATGTAAAACTTACTGGTTTTATTGGTACCTCAACGTAAGTATAGCAAACGTCAACGATCGTACGTATGCACAGGCCACTGTGGAAATGTCAACGAAATAAACTACTTTTGATTGTTGCTTAAAATATCATTACAATAACAAAAAAAATATGCAAAAATGAACTCTTTTTGCTATTAGAATTATGACCAAATGCATAATTATAATACATGAGAATTGTGTGGTGGGCGGTGCTTACTGCGGGTTGAAGTACGTCACAATTGGCAGCGCGTTTTATTGGTTGTTTGGAAGTGGGGCAATCGTTTAGTATACGGACCGTGGGTACTGCGGGCGTTCTTATTAGGTACCAAAAAACAATTAAAATAATTTTTTTTTATCCTATACAAGGAGAAACTTATATTTTCTCGCCTGTGTGAGGACGCGAAAGAAGACAATTGCACGCATGGAGCGAGAAAATTCAATTTTGTCGGCTAGGCGAGAAAAAAATACGCCTTATGTAAGCTAGATGGCGCGGTTGTAATAAAATGTCAAAGAAGATTATTTCTTTTTAATCAAATAAGAAACATAAAATCGTCAACACTGATTTAATAATTAAATTTACCCTATGTTCACTTTATTTTACTGAATTCAAGAATTTATTTAATTACCGCGAACCTCTATAATTATACCTATCAATGTTTCGTGAATTTGAATACTTTCCCAACATCACGTGACCAATTCAGACGTTTCAAACTTAAGTCATAATCTTCCATTTACTTTCAATAACGAGCATCTGTGTCAATACATTTAACACCAAGATGTATGTACTTTGCACTGTAAGTAGAACACCGCTTATCCGCAATAAGTAGCATTTTAACATACGAGACTACCCCGAAGTTAAGTGTCACAAATGTGTCCAGTGTGACTGTACGGAATGAATAAATCTATTTATAAAACACATTTTTTTAAAATACAAGATCATCAAGGATTTAAAGTGTGCCCATTGCGCGTTCGTCACCAAGCATAAATCCAGTCTTAAAAGCATCTAACATTTGACAAGACATGGATCCTGCCAAGGATTTAAAATGTAACCGGTGTGATTTTCTCCCTGAAAACACACATTCAATTTTTAAAACACATTTGTTAATACACAAGACCAGTAATAATTTCAAATGCGCCTGGTATTAATTACAACCCCTTAAATCCCGTTATTTTCTAAGGAAATAATCACGCGCCAGTGAAATGCCGGAAATGTCAACTCAGTTCGCAAATGATTGGTGCACTCTGCTCTGTTGCACCGTGACTCCCTTCGGTGACTCCGCACCGTGACTCCCTTCGGTGACTCCGCACTGTGCAATCGCAAGCGCGCTAGAATTGGAATTTGCGCTGAACTGTATTATAAGGGAAAGGGGTAAATCTACGAGTAAAAAATATACTCGAGGGCCCACTTAGATTGCACCGTATCGTAAAATTTTTTTCGCGTAGTAGCAGGATACGTGGAAATAAACAAAACAAACGCGTGCACGTTGACGCGTTAAAGCAAATCCAAATTCAAGCGCTTGCCGTCGGACGTTGTTGAGGGATTAATTTTAAATGTAAGTGTATAGGATAAAAAATATTGTGTGCACCACGGCACGAAAGTTGTTTTCCGGGCCTCAGGAAGTGGCCAGCCTCGGCTGCGCCTCGCCTGGCAATATCTTCCTTCGCCCCGGAAAACATCCACTTTCCAGCCTTGGTACACAAAGTACTATTATTATACCTGAATCACAATCTCCGTTTTAAACACTCAAATGCGTGCGAAAAAAGGCCTTTAAAACACACGTGCTTTAAAGTTGTTAAGCAATGATACTTCAAGTATGACTTTTGAAACTGCCATCTGGGACTGAAATAAAAAATCCTCTTAGGTCGCTTTCTGTAAAATGCAGAATATGTCTTTGGCTTGTACCTATCCTTTGGTTGAAGCTTTCATAAACGCGCGTAATTTAGGGTAGGTATGCTCCCAAATGTGTTCCACTTTTTAATCGCAGCATTGTTTGAAGTTTTGAATGAATGCACCAAAAGATAGAAGATTTAAATACCTTTGACATTTCCTTCATATATGCCACCATTATCGATGCATTTAAGACTTTGTTCGTAAGATGCTTCTCATTCATCCACGAAAACATCTTTTCGTATTTGGATTTTACACCTACCAAGTTTTCTTTAGATTTTACAACAAGCGTTTTAATGGACGGTGTATTATCTTTTTCAACGGAAATCGTTTTATTCACAAAGAGATGATTTTTAAAAGCAAACGTCAAGTGATATTTCCATGGCAATCGTGAAATTACGAAAACCCAGCCCACTTAATTAGACATGTATTCCAGTATAACGTCAATATGATTTCATTGTATTTCCTATTTTTAGATTATACTGCAGGTATAATAAAAAATACTATAAGATACACGTGTATAATTGGTCTTTAAAGCACTTGCAACGTTAAAGGCACTCCGCTTCGCGTCGTGCCATTAAACTCGTTGTGCGTGCTTTAAAGACTTGATTATACACTTGTATCTTAATATATTATTTCGATTACGTCCAAATAATAATGTCCACCTGGTTAGTAAAAAATCACGACATAGACAATTTGTTACAAATAACTACCGAAGCATTCTTTTAGTAATAATTGCGGTCAATAGAAGTTGTTGATGTAATGAGTATCCACTATGCAGCACTGTCCGTATGACTGACTACATACGTATTTTCTTCTATTGATTGCATGCTAAACGTACTTATTGATGACGTCATAATACTCCAGCGTGCGCCCAAATTAAGGAAAATCCTACTTATAGTAGGTTAACCGTGTTCTTATAATCAAGGTAACATATTTTCGTTTTCTGAATTCATAAAAAAAATTGCGAAAGTTCACGAGCCCGCAGCTGGTATAGCAATGGTAATAATGTTGCTTTACAATGTCAGACCTAGTAAATACGCAAAGCATATGTAATGAGGGAATGAAATAACACCCCACACTCCGCTTACCGTCATATAATCAAAGGCTTGAGTACGTACGTGAAGGTAAAAAAGATAACGGATTTTACTGAATCTCTTATTTTTGGTGATTGCCAACAACAGTATGCATTGGAATGAGATTGTAATGAATCAGATGATACCGTATTTACGGACTTATTGGGCCGTATGAATAAAAGTGAGCAAACGCTTATACTTGCAAAACTCAAAGTAAATACTCGTAACTGCCCCTTCATACTGGTCTGTTTAGCATGGTTTAGCAGCGCTGCACTGCGTCCTGTCCTTCTGCTTAGAAGGGCTGCTAAGTCGCCCAGTGCGAAGGAGCACTTATGAGTATTTACTTTGAATTTTGCAAGTATAAGCATTTGCTTACTTTTATTCATACGACCCAATATGTCATAAAAAAGTATCAAAAATAAACAAATTTTAAAAATTCCCAACTCCAAGGACATATACTTTTGCATCGGTCATCAGGCGGACGTTTTGTTTGGATTCGGCACCTGCAGTAATGATGGGTCACCCTGTATATGTAATTTAAATTTTTTATTAAATGTCCATGTGGTCATGGGTCGATTTTGTTTTGTATCGGAATTATTGGTTCTTTTTTAATTTAAATAGTTACCTTGTTTATTTTGTTTATTTAATTGTAAAGGAATTAATAAGAAGGTACCGTTCACTAGAACGAAGCGCCGCCAAGCGCAGCGGAACGGATTTTATTTAAAACATAGGATTAAATGAGAGTGCGCACACTTGTCGGAAGCGCAGCGATTGGCACCGCATCGAAGCGGCCTTTTTCTATTTCTCCGCATAAAGCGGAAATTATAAAGGTATCTTCCTCACCAGAGGATACCTTTGTTAAATGAAGATTAGGATAACTTACAGATGACAGAGTGCTGCGCCGTGTCGCTTCGGTGCAGCGGGCTCTATGACACGCAAATGCGCTCCGCGGCGCTGCCATGCGCCTCGCGTCGCTACGCTCTAGTGAGCGGTACCCTTTAAGATTAGATTTAAACATCTGGAAATTATTTGCGTAGTATTTATAAGTTATCTTATGTTTTTCTCCTGTTGTAGATAAGAAGTTTTTTTATCGCCGCGTACGCGAATTAAATTTAAAGATCCTTGTTATATCCTTATCGCCGCATTGAAGCCAGATGCAGTTTGATCTTTCGAATACGCGCATTATTTTGTTAAGAAAGGAAGAAAGGTAGTGAGGAGAGGGAAGCAAACCCGTCTTAAACGACTCCGATTGTGGGCCAAGCGCTCGTTTGTTGGTGGATTTTTTTGTGGACGACGTAAATCGAGTTTTTTTGGACGTTAAAACCATAGCTTTATTTGAGCATACTTACACTACAACTACAACAGTAGTTCACGTTTTAGTAAAAAGTACGGGTACTAAGAGATGGAAGTCGTTGCGTTAAAAGTGAACGTTAGCGAAAGCATATTTTTCACTATAATTGTAATTACATATAACAAAGTTAGTGTCGTTTAAATCGAAGATTGAGAGCGCAATCGAAGACCACTTGCTTACGTGGTGTGTGTTGTCTGGCCCTGAGTGCCTGCTTTTCCTTCGGCCTGATTGTATTATGTCAAACGAATTTGTTTCATCTGTAAATGATTGGTTTTGTGATTAATCGAGCTCAATATTACGGACTAGATAAGTTTTCATGTTAAATTTGACTAAAGATTGGAATGCTAACATGGTATTAAAGTGGTAATTACAGTTTAAGAGCTGTACGGGGCTTGTTTTGGATCCACAAAGGGCCATTCTTTTGTAATGACAATTCAAAATATTAGAAAATTTATATCTAATGGCGGCATGATACATTCCTACAAAGAAGAACCACAGCATACACATTACACTTATACCTACTACTATTTGAACATAACCTCTCACTGTTAGAAAAAGTACATGTCCAGTAAAAATTGAATATAGCAGTTATCATAAAACTTAGAGGCCCCGCAGTATCATAAAATGTACTAGCATACGCCGAACGATCAAAGTTAACCTTTTTTTGTGTTAAAAGGAATCACTTCGTCATTTTTCAAATTTTCAAAATTTTAATCAAAGGTAACTTGAATCTTGTAAATGGAACTACCAAGTTTTTTTTATTGCATCAAATATAGGATTTGTTAACTTTCTAACGATATAAGCAGACGGTATTTCTAATAATACCCACGCACTAATGGCCCACTCTGTGTATTTATTTCTATGGAAATTAACTGTCACATACGTTTAACAACAGGTAAGGTAGGTACCTAAATAGACTGACCATTAGTTTTAATAAAATACACTCCCTCCATATAATTTTTTCTTTCATTACTGTAAGATTAGAACAGTAGGAAAATCTAATCTAAACAGAGATTTGGCCACTAAACTTTCTCCTGCCAAGTCGCAGCGTTGAAACTCGAAAAATTTGTCACCATTGCATGACATGAAACATTCCACCAGTTGTTCTCCGGAATTATACATTTTCTGTATGTATTTGACAGTCCCCATTATTAGAAGTCAGTACCAGAAACTGATACACGTAAAGTCCAAAGATATTGCGCCCTCTTCATGCTATTATTTATTAAAAGACGAGTGTACACCTTTCATAACTTGAACAAAAAGACGAGAGTACTAAAACTCTTTGTTCTAATAATGGAGTAGAAACTTTAACCGAGTTCCCTTACAAGAGATAAGAGAAACCAATATTTGCCCCATATAATAGGTAGGCACCCGGAATTCACACTGAAAGAGGGTTACTTAATACCTAAAGAACAAACAGATGTTCGTGTTATTGAGTTCAATAAATTATGTTAATGAATGCAGTCATTGCGTGTGCGTTCAGTACACAAAAATAATGGAGTGCCGCAAATTCCTGTTAAATTACCACTTGATGTAATGTGCCCAAACTATGTTGTTCCGAAATGAATAAATATTTCAAATTTGATTTATGATTGCAAAGTGCACTCGTTTGAAAAGCATTTCATTAAACCTATCAAGTGAGCCCACTCTAAAGCAGAGTTTATTCATAATTCAAGCTATTCTACCGATTTTGTTGTAGGTACCTATAAGTAATGTACAGGGTGTAAATCGAAAAGTGGAACATAGGCGTTTAACATGAGAAATTACTTTTCCTTTGCGCAAACGTTATTTACACAAAAATACTTCAAATAAAAGTTATAGAGATATAAATTCTGCATCTAAATCATGTGAAACGATTATTCTACCTCTTCTTGTACCTACGCGAAAAAATTAATTATAAAGATTCTGTTTTCACGAGTTTTTAGTCTAAGTAGCCATGGACTATGTTTTTCTTTTATCATAGTCCATGGTTTTACGATGAGATAAAGAACCAACGTTCTGCAAGGTAAGAGTAATTAAAGGTTTATTTGTTAGTAAACTAGTCGTGATTTTAAGCGTGTTTCCTCATATTTAGTAGCGATTTCCGACAATTAGGGGAAATAAATACTGGTTTCCGAGCTCAATATTGTATCTTTTGCGAATTGCCCTGACTAGCGCCTTATTATTATGGAATTTATGTAAAAAATTGTAGGTAGTAGTATATGATTACCTTTCATATAAGACACGGTCGACATTTTCGCACAATTAAATGAACATATATGTAAACATCTTCTATAAACAGTACTTTACTTTACTTTAGGTGACAGGGATAAACATTCACTTACAATATTTTTTAAATTCTTAGATGTGGGCGATGAATCGACCCCAAGCGAAGTGGAACTTTTGGAATCATTCTCAATGCTTGAATGGCAGCTTTTAGCTTTTAGCGCATTTTACGAACCAGACTAAAGCTACCTATATAAGTAAAAAATTGTTGAAGTGTTTTTTTGTTTACTGGTGTTTTCATTTAAGTTTCTGTTAATTCAACGTCTCTAAGGGTTCTTTCAGTTAGATTAGGGGTTTGGTGTTGATTTGGAATTGAAAGCGAACACAGCTACCTAAATACTAGCTATGACGGGTAGTTAATATACAAGAAATTAATGTCATTTTGAACCATATGCCAAATTTACATCTTATTTATAAACATCAAATTTTTTGGTGAGAACTACATTTGTTTTCAGAACTGTCCCCGGATGAAGCACGAAAGATCCGTGCAAATATTTGACAAATAAAGGACGAAGGAATTATTGTTGTATATTACGTGCCGAAGCCCAGGATTTCCTGTACCTTCCTAAAATCGATAATGCATTATGTTCAGCTAAACAAGCAGCATTACAACCAACCAATCTCTTTGAAATATCAAACTACGACAAACAAGGCACTGCTATTGATTTTTAGTAAGACGTAACGAGCAAGAAGGTGGTAATTTTGTTACGACGTGAGCTTTGCCACACTGGCTTCGAAAAATTTTGTAAAAAATGGTAAGGAAAGGTCTTTAGTGTTACACTTTGCCCTTCGTGAGCCAACATAGATACCTGAAAATGGCATATACATAGAATCCGTCGCTCCTTGTCTCTTGTAGCACCGTTTCAAATTTAATATACCTACCGAACTTCAACAGTTATGGAGGGGGGGGGGGGGTATATTATGTCCGCACTGTAATTGCAAATTGATTTTGATGCAGATATCGTTCGTTCAGAACTTCTTCACCTCAATCAGCTGCACAGAAATAAATTCAATTCAGAAAATGGCTCGGAGCAGTAACAAAATCGTCTTGAGATTACCATCATTCTGAACTGAACCCAATTGAAACGGTATGGGCAAAACAAAACTTAGGTGGCATTGAAAAATAGATACTTTGAAATTTAAAAAAAGTCAAGAAACTTTTTCATAATGCTGTTGTGAGCCTTGGCGTGTGTGCAACACGTTATCAAGGAAGAAAACAAAATATGGGATGTATTAACTAAATTAAAGACTTGCCTGTCCACCATTGTAGAAGTCACAAATCTATAATCATCAAATTCAACAAAGCCAATTCGTGTGATCAAGATTAAGAGTAATAGAAAAGAAGCGAAGTTTTTGTAGCCATCAATGAATGCTTGTTTAGTTCTTTGTGCGACAGGAAATTGTAGTTAACCACCAGATTATTGGATTATTAAAAACTAAATAATTAAGATTTCTTTAACTAATTGTCTATTGATCGCTTAGTATTTGTAAACAGGCACTGACAGCCTCTCTTTCATTCAGCTTTGTCACTTTTGCGTGACGCTGGGGTGCAGTGTCGATAAAGATGTCCCTCGGCTATCGGATTACCCATTTCTTTGAGAAGGGGCTGGTAGCCAAGCTCTGGGCAAGCGCCTTTGCCTTACTACTCATGGGAATTGTATGGATGATAATTCAAACACGTCCTTTCTGGGCTCCTCGTCAGAAAGGACCAACAATCCGTGCTCTCAAAAGGGGCCCGGTAACGGTGTAGGCTCCTTGAAAGAGGGGACGGCTCAAACGCAGGACCTTATTCAAGGACCTGGTGGTGGGCTATCTCCTATTCGCAAGAAGAATAGAAGTCTGTGTAATGCCGATCGACTGGAAAGTAGCTACTCGGGTGGTTACCAAGGGATCTCTGAGATCGGCGGTCAACACTTTCAGCCTATTTAAGAGTGCAGGACCGGACGGAATATTGCCGGTTCTTTTGCAAAAGGGTCTGAAGTCGCTGCTGTAACACTTGTTGGATCTTTTTAGAGCATGCCTGACTTTATGGTAAGTATATCACCCAATGCTGAAGAAAGGTAAGAGTTGTGTATCTACATAAACCGGCTCGTGCCAAATGTGATATATGGCGAAGGATTACAGACCCCTACCATCGTTTCTTAAACGGCGAAGAAGCTGATAGAAGCGCACATAAAGAATGGGGTACTGGTCCTCAGACCACTACATCCATTTCACCATACTTACGGGACTGGTATGTCCACGGAGATGGCTCTTCACAGATTCATGTGCATGCTGGAGAAAGAGCTCATGCATAGGGCTCTTGAACAGGTGGATAGGGTCAGTACCCATGGTCTCCCCGTTAGCACGGAAAAGACCGAGGTTGTTCCATTTACAAATAGCAGGAGAGCACACGTTAACTGGGTTTGACCAGGTCGCCTAACCTGGAACGGGCATATCCAGCGAATAAGCTCACTGCATGTCAATGGGCATGTAGAAGGGATTTTGGTTGTACATGGGGATTGAACCCTCGACTCGGTATAAATACGGCTGAACGATTGGAACGAATAGAAAGATCGAGGCAGCCTTGGGCACGGAAAGATCTGGGGGGAAATCCTCAGAACCGATCCCTTCCTCGCTAGAAGGAATGTGATTCGGCCTGTCTTAGTAAGACCAAAGTGGTCATGCTCCCGGACAGGAAGCAGCGGCTGAACTCAGATTGTCCATTACTCAAACCTGAGGGGCTCGTGTAGTTTACAGACGGGTCCCCGACGGTTCCCTAACGGTAAGGGGAACGGGCATGGATATATATAGTGAACGATAGAGATGACATCAGCTTTGGAACAAGCGATTTTGGTCACTTGCGGCCTAGCCGACGGTCGATTTTTGCCGCGCGGCGAAAATCGACCAGTGTAAACCCCTTTTTAGGTGAATCTAACGGGTTAAACTTAATCTGGGTGCCAGCGCATTGCGGAATAGGGAGCAACGAAAGGGCAAGACGAGGTAGCTTGTGAAAGCAGTGGTGGAGTCTTCGTCGGGCCCGAGCCTACCTTAGGAATTGCTCCCTATATTTTCAGGGCCAGGATTAAAGATTGGGTAACAGGCAACCGGACTCAGACAGTCCAGGGCTATTTAACAGGGCCCTTTGGTAAATCTGGGTCTCCCAAGCTTATAAAACTAAATAGAAGCCAGATCACCTGCACAACATTGGGCTTGTAGGAAAGCCCACGTGCAAGTAGCTAGGCAGCTGAAACTACCGAACATGTGGTCTGTCACTGTGGCGCCTTGATCAGAGCTCCAGCTATCTGGAACCGAGGAGGGTGAAGCAGCTTAGGTTAAATTAGGTCCTATCCTGTATTGACAGCAACGGGTTCTGAATCTTGTTGCACAAGAAAGGGGGTAGGCACTAATGATCCTAAATGCTGACGGGCTCCCCTTATGAATAGAATACCTGATAGAATATTATACATTTTTAAAGTATGATGTAAACATAATGCATATGCACAATAAAGGTAAAGAAAGACTCATAGTTGCTACCTAATAATATAAAAAAGCATAAATGAAATCTATCAAAATGTGAAAGAAATGGTCTATGTGGCTCAGTGGTAGGGCGTTGGGCTACATAGCCGGAGGTCGGGTGTTCGAACCTCGGACTAAGTAAGAATTTTTCATCTGTGATAGAGATGGGAATTTCCATTCTGTCAACTACTGTGAATTAGCTTTCCCTGCAGTTTTCCTAGAAGATAAAATATCGGAGTAGTATAGAAGTTCTTCTGCGAGGGTACCTCTAAATAGCGTTGGGCGCAAGCCTCTTGAGAGCCCAGAACGAGAGAGGGTTAAATAATAATAATAATAAATAAATAAATAAATAAATAATAATAACATCACACAACCCAGAATATATATTAGTATAAAATGTGTCTATTAATTTTGATGCCGAGGTTCTAGAGTTATTTTCAGTGTGAATCAATTCATCCTAGTTAAAAAAGAAAGAGTAGTTATGCGGTTTTTCGGTGCAAGATTCTCACACGCGCCAATAATATTATTCAATGTCTCATTTCAAGGAATTAATGACAAGTACGGCCTGTTGAACATATTTAAAACACAAATTTTCAATCGTAAATGTAAGTTGTAGAAAGTTTCTCTAGGAAAACTTTCCTTTAAAGCCGCTCAAACGTGTTAAATCCTATGCAAGTGATCATCAGAAAGCAAGTAACTGCTACTTAGTTAATTAATGTTTTAGAGCTTTCTGGAGCTATTCATCATGTGTTGGTAGGGGAATTTATAACTAGTTAAGTTATCACATCTAAATTGGTCTACTTACCCTTTATAGATGTAGCGCCAACTTTCTTCCAAGAACTATAGTTGACGTACAAAACTTCAGGACTGAGATGCAATAGTTTGTTGTTAATTAACTCTATGCTTAGGTGCGCAGTTCTATGAAAGCTGGAAAATAATCCACTAGGCAACTCCTCAATATCAGTATTAATTATTTTCAAGACTAAATCCGGATTTCGTACAAACTTTGAAAATGCTTTCGGTTGAATTATTTTCAAATGCTTTCCGGAAATTTCGACGTGTCGTATTTTAGGATTGGAGACGCACATTAACTGCTCGTCTAACACCGATTCCTGTAGGTAAATTTTTAATATGCGTAATTGCTTCAAGCTTGACAGCAAATTGCACATTTGCGTCGAAAAGTCCTCTATATTGGGCCACGTTTGCATAGTAAGGGTGGTTAAAATTCGAATCTTTTTAATGGCTCTGCTATCAAACTTTTTTAGATTTTTCATTCCATTTATATTCAATTCTTGTAGGCTTTGTAATCCGTAAAAACTCTCAGACGTTATTTCCTAAGGGAAGGTATGATAGTCGTTTAACATTCAAATAGAAAACATGCAAGTTACCTTGATTGCGTTGAATGATAAATCTACCACTTTTAGAAAAGGCAGATGTATCCATAAATGCGAAGGGATTTGGGTTAGGTCGTTGTTGTTCAAGTACAGATGCCTTAAGTGCTTTAAATTCTGTAGGGAGTTTTTTTCGATGTATTCTATGTTATTATAGGATAGATTCAATGAAACTAGGTTTGGCAGTGGTAAATATGGCACAGAAATAATACCTGTATTGGCGAGATTGAGTTCTTTTAGATGTTGCGCGTAATGGAATAACTCTTTAAAATTGGCACGTAACGGATTGTCACCTATATCCAACGTTTGCAAGAAACCGAGACTAGTAAATACATTATCGGGCAAAATGGTGAGCTTGTTTTTATTTAAATTTAGATATCGGAGATATGGAATATCTGGAAATGTCGTACTGTCAACGTGCTCGATATTGTTCCAAGATATCGACAAATGTCTCAAACTGCCACCAACTTCTGCTAAACTCAGACTGGGGACAACAGAGAAAAAATTAAAGCTCAAATCTAGCATTTCTAGCATTGTGTTACTCAGAACTTCTTTAGGCAAGTACTTTAATTTATTGTAACCTAGACGGAGCACGCGTAATTTGGGAGTACTCGAAAATTGGTGGTTGTGTAACTGGGGAATAAAGTTTTTCGATAAATCTATAATTTGTACATTCTGTAAACCGGCAAAGGCGTGTTTGTGTATTATTTCAATCGAGTTTTCATTCAAATTTAGTTGTTCCAGTGACGTCAAATGCATAAAACCCTTCGGTTCTATAGCGGAGATATTATTAGAGTTTAAATACAATTTTCGGAGTAATCCAATATTTTCCAAGCATCTAGGCACATTCCATATCTTATTATGGCTCATGTCCAGCACTTCAATATTGAGAAATTGCTTGCCGGCTTGGCAATTATGAATGTTATTCCAACTAACATTTAATTGAATTAAATTTGATATATTGACAAAGTAATTAAAATGAAATTCCGTTAAACGATTTAATTGCAAATCCAGTTTCGCCAATAGGGGAAGATTAGCAAACGCGTGTTCGCTAATTTTTGCGATTAAATTGTCCGTTAAAATCAAATGTTCCAAATTTGGCAGATATGAAAAGCTGTACTTATGAATACTTTGTAGAGTATTGCTAGATAATAATATGACTTCCAATTCAGGTAGATTATTAAATGTATCCGGGTTGAGAACGGAAATTTTGTTATTATTCAGCCTGATATCTGTCAAATGTCTATGAATGGTCGATGTAAATAAATTCTTTGGCAAAGTTTGAATGTCATTAAATTCCAGATTCAGAAATCTTAAATTGGATAAGTGCTCAAAAGAGTGCTCAAACATTGTGTGAAATTTATTGTTATCGGCAGAGAGGAACTGTAAGTTAACCAAAGGTTTGAAAATTTCTTCCGGTATCTCTTCACGATTTAATCCAAATGATATTTCTAAATTTTGCAAATTGTGCAAACCTGAAAATGCCTTGGGATCTAAGTACATTAATGGATTAAAGCTTATGCTAAGCTCCTTTAATTTACCTAAATTGGAAAATATATCGGATTTTAAGTTTGTAATGTGATTATTGCTTAGGATTAAAGTTTCAATTGTAGAAGCCCACTCCGTGAACGTATTCTCTTCGATATCATAAATGTCGTTGTAAGCAAAATTAAAATGCGCAATTTTAGTACAGTTCTGAAAAGAGACGGATGGAATTTTATTAATTCTATTTCCACTAAAACTTATTGCTTTCAATGAGTAGCAGCAGTTTGCGAATGCATCATCTGGTATCTCAGTGAGGAAATTTGAAGATAGATACAAATATTTTAAAGACGGTAGTGTACTTATACTGAAAGGAAATTGCGACAGACGATTATGATCTAAATCCAAATACTCCAAATCGTCCTCAATTCCGTGAAACGCCAACGGATCGATAGTTTCAATTTTATTATAAGATAAGATTATTCGTTTACACGAAACTCCTAGAAAAGTTTCGGCAATAAGGCCATTTAAATCGTTAAATGCCAAGTTTAAATCACGAACGTAAACAGAGGTGTTAAATAGTAAACGAGGTAAAGTTTTTAAATCGTTTTCTCCCAAATCAATTTTCTCTAGTCGTAACTTGTTGTCAAATTTATGATCTGGCAAACTTTCGATGTGATTACCACGCAAATAGAGCCACTGCAATCGAGGTAAAGTTAAAATTGAGTCGAGTGGAAAGTTTTCTATTAGGTTGTGGGAGACACTTAGAGTTTGTAGACTAATAGGAAGGGAATGTTTATAGATTTTGGTTAGTTTGTTTCCATCCAAGTTCAACCATACTAATGATTTAAATTGATGGAATCCACGAAATTCTTTCGGAAGTCGTTCATCAATTTCCGAAGACAATTCTGTGATGTCGTTTTCTCCAAGAAACAGGTTGACTAACGTATTTTTAACGTGTGACCAGTCACCCACAATGAAACTGATTTGATTTCTGCAAGAGTAAATAAAAGTTTATTTAAATACGTAATGATGTTGAATTCGACGTTCACAACGTTATTTGCTACAGTTAACTCTTTTATTATTTTTGGCAAACACAATAGTCAAATCGCGAACGTAATTATGGGACGGTAACAAACTTAAATTAATTTGTGTAAACACCATTTAATTTACCTGTGTAAATTTAACCATTGTAGACTACGTAAATCTCGGAACGCTCCGAAAGGAATAGCATCCAGTTGGTTATAACTCAAATCCAGTGAAACGAGAGAATTCTTCATTGAACTGTAACAAAATAATAAATACAATAGGTGCTTCAAAACGTGTTTAATGCGAAATAAAATAATAATTGTTATTGAGAACCTTTCGTGTTGATTATGAGTTATATTTGCATAACAGGCCCATTAAAATGCTTTAACGCGGTGTAAAATGTAACGCCCCTGGTTCTTAAAATTACTTTCTGAATTAAAAATAGTTGATTTTTTTGCTTCCAATTAATTAAACTAAATGCGTTTATGTAATCGGTGTTTTCATTTGTTAATTATAGTAATAGCAACATCAGGTTCAATTTACTTCATTTATTGCATGTGACGCACGGTTTCATTTGGTCGTTAACATACCATGTGCTCTTGATGAAAGTTAGTTGTGCATGTTAGTAAACTAGTTGCTTTTGAGTTACATATATACTTGGCTGTTGTATTTGTCTTACGGTTTAAAATTTAATTTGTGGTTTCGAAACTTAACAGTACAAATATTATGTAACTCACTCTCACTATAAGTAATAAGATTGCACAGTGTGTAGTTGAAATAGAAATTGTAACCATAACTTGTCCAGGATAAAAAGAAATGTCAAAGAAATGAGTTTGCGTAATGGTAGAATGATACATTGTATAATAATTCACATCACCTATATACTTGTTAAAACTTTATGAGGCCTGTGCAGTTAGAGAACGAAATATATAGTTTCTGCTCGTGGTCGCTTCGGCTACATCTCCGCAAAATAAAAATGTAATAAGATTGATTTTTTATGGGACTGTAGGTAACATGTTTTACTCATATTTTTAGAAATCCTTCAGTAAGTAATGCTAGATTGAAAAGTTTTCTTATTTGTTCTTAGACTACTCTGCTATACGTGAATTTTTTTAAAATGCGAACATAGGAGTTTGCATGCAATGTAATTCCCTATGTTCGATTTAAAAAGAACACAACAATCTATTGGTAGTTCAAATGAGTAGTAGATAAAATTGACAGCTGTCATATTTTTAAAAGTACCGCCGTCTAATTTAATTTCGAAATCGGTTAGGTGATTGCTCAGAATGTCAAGGAGGACACTTTGAACATTTATTGTAGTTGTTTTCGTTAGTTATTTACTTATTTTCTTCATGTATGTATTGAATAGATCAAATTAGTAGAATACCAGGTGCACATGACCTATAAATAATTGAAGGTTGGTTCACAATGAATTGTGGTGACAGCGCGTGTCCTGTGAGGTAAAGTTACCTTAAGTTTCGGAAAAATTTATCCTAAAGTTGCTAGGGCCTCACATGGCTTCTTTAAAAAAAATCTTACCGAGTGCTCTTCATGATGAAGACTATAGAAACAGTTTATGCTGTTCTGTCACGCAAATTGCGCGTTTTGCTAGTGGGAATGTGAACCGCGCACACCTCATAGATTCATGCGTTTTAGCATTGGAAATGCTTGTTTTGTATGGGTATGAATTTACCAGGTTTGCGGAGTAGAAAAAAAGACAGTGGTGTCGCGTCTAGTGTTGATTGTACCGTACTCGACTGCAATCGGTAGATTTAGGAAAAGTCGCGGATACTGTCGATACGGTACTTAGTTAACAGTGCGCAGGGGTTTTGTTAAATTGAAAATTCTCGCACATCGCCCGTGATAGTATTACAAGCATGTTACGCCGCTTATTATTCAGAAAGTTTACGATTATCCCGTGTGAAGGGTTATTTATGACTTTATAGGTTATACGGTTATCATTTCCAATGTCTCCGATGGTTGCAAGGATTGCGAAATTTGTGAATTTTTTTTTAAAATCGAACATAGGGAAATTACATTGCATTACAAAAGCGTATGTTCTGTTGAGTGTAGCCATACAGAAGGTAGTTTAGGTATCACATTGTATGTTATTGATATAGTCTGTGGTTACGAATATGAAGTACAACTGCGTTACCGTTTTTTACAAATTATGCATTCATGTTTTTGTTCAAGTATATTCACTAACTAAACAAATTTATAAGGAAAGTACACTGTGCAATTCATTTATTACAATTACAACAATAGGTTATGGGACCAGTAGTGTTTGTGCTTGAAAAAATTATCAAAGTCCTCGTGTGAGATCGAAGGGACTTCAGCGCATTTTTGTGTGGCAGATCAGTATTCTATTAGCCACTTTCGACTCAACCATCCATAACAGATCTTGTCGAAGGCTACTACATTCACTAACCGTTTCCCACTTTCCGCGTGCACCCGCAATTCGCTTTTAAAGTTAAAATCGGGTCGGGGGCTACCACATTCCCTTTGACGGTAGCCACTTCCGACGTCCCGTTCACCCGCAATTCGCTTCTATTGGCGACACGAGAAAGAGAGATAGCGATTCGAGATTTACGAAACGTTAAACCGCGTGAGTTCGCAACGGATGGTAAAAGGCGCCCGAAGTTGACTACTTCTCGAAGACGCGCCTCGCAAAAGATCGTTAATTTCGCCCCTAGGACAAAAAACAAAATTCCACCACGCAGGAGTTGTGCGCGTTTACAACATCTTTCTGACGACACCAATTTGAAAAGAATCGGACCAAAACTGTAGTAGAAGGAAAAAACTGAAAAACCTTCACGTTAGCATACTACGCTCGAGGATGTCGCCAACACCACATCATGTAGCCATGTCCCTAAGGTTGACAAATTTCACGGCCTTGTACATACACGTACACCCGTTGCCTTTCTACAAGAGTTCTTCTACGCGCCCAAATTTGCAGCCAGCCAGCCAGCCAGCCAAAGTGAGATTAAAAGCTACTTTTTACAAATAAATTTGCAAAAATGCGCTAAAAACTGCATATTTTTGAGGTTAAGAATCCGACACGTTTTTTTTAACGGAATAAAAAATGAATACACGTTCTTACCTTACGGTTCAAACGACAATATACCAAAATGAAAAGTAACTCGGTCGAGAAATATGGAATTACACAATTTGATGGCAAAAATTACGACGATTGAAAGTTTCATATGGAGATTATACTTGATCAACACGAGGTCAAGGAATGCATTCTGACTGATTATGCAGATTCTAAAGAAGAAGGGCTTCTTAAGAAGGACAAAAAGTGTAAATCGATCATTGTGCAGTGTGTGGCAAATACACATCTAGAATACATAAAGGATAAACATTCAGCTTTTCAAATGTGGAGTGCGTTGCAAGCAGTATTCCAAAGGAAAGGTATTGCCAATCAAATCTATCTCCGAAAAAAACTTTTGACGATGAAATTCGATAAAGGAACATTGGAAGAGGACTTCTTAAAATTTGAAGGAACGGTCAGAGAATTAAAATCAGTAGGTGCTAAATTAGAAGATGTTGACGTAGTTTGTCATTTGTTAATAACACTACCGAGTGAATACGACAACATAGTTACAGCTCTAGAAACCGTTGAAACGGAAAAACTAACTCTGGAATTCTTGAGTTAAAGAAGAATAACAGTTATCAAGAGCGAAGTGCACCGTCAAATGTAGCATTCTCCGACAGCAGAAATAAAGCAGGGTACTAGCAAAAGAAAAACCACGGAAGCATGGACCGAAAGAAAATCATCTGTCACAACTGTCGAAAGCCAGGTCATCTGCGAGCAGACTGTTGGTTTAACAAGAAACAAGCGAACGAAGTGGGACATGCTCGGGGACACGATGAAGAAGAAGATGAGCCTACCGCATTTTTAACTGTCGCATCAATGGAAGTTAGTCCAGTCAATCACATCATGTGGTATGTAGACTCAGGGGCCGCCGACCGTATGGTATGTAATGAATCCTATTTTTCTCAAATTAATAAATTAGATAAGCCAATAAATATTACTGTAGCAAAAGAAAATGAAAACTTAAAGGCTAGTAAAATAGGAAATATAAATGTAACTTTAAATACAGGAAAACGGGCTGAAATAAAGAATGTATTACTCGTAGAAGGTTTACGGCACAATTTGTTATCAGTACAAAAACTTGAAAGTCAAGGATTAAAAGTAGTTTTTGCAAATAAAAGTGTACATATAATTAAAAACAATGTGGTAATTGCATGTTGCGTTGTCTATAGTCATATACCAAAGGAGAAGCAAAAGGGCAAATTTGAACCAAAGGCAGAAGAAGGAATTATGATTGGATATACTCATAACGGATATCGTGTATGGAATCCAATAACCAGAAAGATTACGGTCGCCAGAAGCGTTGCATTCGACGAACGGAAGACTATTACACATATCAATTCCGGTAAAAACAATGGAAATTCAAACGTTCAAATTGAAGCAAGCGTAGAAATCGAAACTCCCCAAGACAATATGAAAGTTTCAGAAAGAGAAATCGAAGTGAGCGAGGAAACCGAAACTCAAGAAGAAGAAGAAGTAATTCCCACAAGGAAAAGTATGAGAACTAGAAAACAACCCAATTATTTGAACGACTATGAAACTGAGCATCTAGCGTTAAATATTTCAAGTTTTATCCATGGAAATCCCACTGATTTTGATGAAGCGAAGAGTGGACCAAATGGTAAATTTTGGACAAATGCTATAGGAGAAGAAATTGAATCCCTGAAAAACAATAACACTTGGACCGAAGTGGAAAGACCAGACAACAACACACAAACTATCGATAGCAAGTGGGTATTCAAGGTGAAAAAGGACAAGAATGGAAATCCGATTCGATATAAAGCAAGACTCGTTGCTAGAGGTTTTATGCAAAAGAAAGGTTTCGATTATGAAGGAACTTATGCACCAGTAGCGAGGCTAGTTACATTGCGAACTCTTTTAGCAATCGCAAATCACAAAAAGTTTATTCTGAGACAAATGGATGTTAAATTCGCCTTTCTTAATGGCAACCTAGAAGAAAACATATACATGGAAAAACCAAAAGGCTTATCAAATCACGAGCAGAGCAGCGATAGTAGAAAAGTGCTAAAGCTTAACAAAGCAATATATGGGTTAAGACAGGCATCTTTTTGTTGGAATCAGACATTTAACGACTTTATAAAAGGGGAAAACTTATGCAGATCATCATACGATCCTTGTTTATATACTAAACATGATCAAGACACATATTGCTGTGTGCACCGGTCCGTAGGCCGAAAAGACCGTACACAAAACACCTATACAAACCTAGCTAGCTCAAACCTTTATCTTCCTCGGAACCAAAACTTCTCCCCAGCACAGAGGAGGAATTCGACTCTTTTCTCAGTTGAATTATTAACTCCTACCAGATAGTGGGTTAGACCAGATACCTTAAATTCCAAATCGATCTTAAGAATTTTGATTAAATAAAATGGACCTTGGGCAAGTATCCAAAAAAAAATAAATGAAAGGAAATGAAATCGTTCGAAAGACAAACACAGAAATTAATGTGAGAATTACAAATTTCAGTTTTAATGGTTACACAATAAAAAAAAACAACAAGGAAAACAAACAATTATTACAAAGAAAAAAAACTACAATTAAAACTTAATCTTACTTACGTTCGGGACATGTCCAAAACTGCTAATCCCAAATACGGTACACAGAAACAAAAACAACAAAATTTCAAAATTACACAAAAAAACACTCAAGTCGGCGCCGACCACACCTTGGTGACGCACTTTACTGAAGGTCCAAACTTCCAAAACTGCTACAACTCGGCTTGCCACTCCGTAAAACGGAAACTCCACCAACTTCCAATGCTGCTACCCTCTACACAATCCAAACTACTGCGGTAACTCGCCGAAGCGAAAATAACAACTTCACTAAACTCAAAAACTGCCCTGAGTGGCAACAAACTGACGATAAAAACTTCAAAACTCCCAACACAAAACTTCAAACTTCAGCGAATGTGGATCTGCTTTCAAACTCGCAAAACGCTGATTTCAAACTCAAACAAACGTTGTTCCGCTCTGAACTTGGCAAAAAGCCCTTCCTCTTCTCAGTCCGTTCTATTTAAGGTGGAAACCTTTCTTCCAAAATCATAAATTAAAGCAGCCAATGATAAGCAGTTGACAACAGAAAATTTCCCCACTAACGTAAGTTAAACTAGAGGTAGAAATTATTTTTATAATCAATTTTTAACCGACATTAAGAGATAACACAAAGCTTAAAATTCTAGGAAAAATAGAATTTTCTATCTTTTAAATACAACGAAAAGGCGATAAATAACATCCACCTGTCAATTAAATTAAGCGTTTACAATGATAACAGAATAAACCTGCTTGTAATACTATCACGAGCGATGTGCGAGAATTTTCAATTGGAATTAACAAAACCCCTGCGCACTGTTAAGTAAGTACCTACCGTATCGACAGTATCCGCGACTATTCCTGAATCTACCGATTGCAGTCGAGTACGGTACAATCAACACTAGGCGCGACACCACTGTCTTTTTTCTACTCGGCAAAACCGGTAAATTCATACCCATACAAAACATAATAATTTCCAATGATAAAAATTCATGCAATATCACGACGATTTTCACGTCCACGTCAACGTCTACTCTACATTATCTCATAATTTAGCCATTTTACTGAAAATATGCGATGGGTAACATTCAAACGCGTTTTAACATTAATATTTCAAGAAAACAAATTGACAATTTTTGATTAGTTAGTTTAACAACTTCTATACCAATGCGGGATATGTAAATGTGGTAGTAGAGACTACTATACTATTAGGTATCTACTAAGTGCATCTATAAAACGTTACTAGCATTTATATGGAAGTCTTGCTATTCCATTGTATGAAGTTCCGTTATGGTGTTTAATTTTATTAAAGCCAGTTTACCAGTACCTATCGATCGGTTATACCTTTCAATAATGCTGCGACATTCTACATTGCGTTTAGGCTGTGCTAAATAGAATTGCGAATGCATAAGTTTGTGTTTTTGAGACAATGGATTACTGCATGGCATAAATTCAAATTCATAATGTATTCGGTGCAAGAGTGTAACGCGACAGTAAGGATATCCAGTTATGTGCAAAGTGGTTAAGTGCAAGTGCTAATGGAAGCTTTCGTAAAGCTAGTGCATATCCATGTTAATGAGCAGTCAAATAGTAACGTTATTTCACTACTCATACTCGAAGCCGCAGTTACGTAATTATATACACTTCATAAGGGAATTAGTAATACCAATCAAATACAAACTATAAAAACAAAAATAAAGTAGACACTCATACAATGCAACATTAGAATGTAATGCGTTGTACAACACTTTAATTTTGCTAAAATGGCATGTAACAATTAATCCCTTACAAAAGGTGATATCAGAGTAGTTTTCGTGAGGTGCTTCTTCAGCATTAAATAAATTAAATCCATTAATGATCGTTCGACCGTGCTTTATAGATATACGTTTTCACTTGCGCTTGGTTGATTCGATTTTATTGAAAGTACTTTGAAGAACCTCTCCTTTACAGCTCTCAATATTAACATTTTTACGTTATATGTAAATGTTTCAATGCAAACAGACATCTCCACTTCTATTTCTATAGCGCTTTTTCAAGTATCCTCACTTAAATAAAATATACTTGCAGCAGGAATTGTCAATATACATTCTAGGTAACGTAACCAGATTGTAACTGCAGATCACCTGCACGTGACAATTCCCTGTTGAGTTATAAACATACACACAACATTCTGTTGGACAATTTTTAATTCCCGGTCAAAATACAGCTACTTAAATTATAACTGTTTGGGAGTTTATATCATTTTGTAGTCCAAAAGAAAAGCAGTTAAATTTTTTTTAGCACTGTAATCCTGATAGAACTTGCAGGATCATTGCTTACAAAACTGTATCGCCAATTTGCCGAGTACTTCCCCAGTGCAAATCTACCTTATGATGCATTGTTTTACCGTAGACGGTCCCCGTTCATCGCTTTGTAACCGGGAACGAATCACCCCATTTGTAAAAGTAGGTAAATATGGAAAATAGTTCTACGCTTAAATGACCGCTGCGCTTCACAATTCATTTTTAAAGTTTAATTTAACGTGGGAGAAGTGTATCTCAAAAATAAAATTCAACAACTACAGAGAGCTTGAACATTGCAAATGTTTTTATCCTTTTCTAGAACTGCCTTGAAAATGCGCAAAAACACGGCAGATGGTTTTGAAAGCTAATCAGAGGTTCTATAGCATTCTACACATTTTGGCATAAAATTAAAAATTATTGTTCCAAATTACAAATGGTGTAGGTTCAAAAGCAAAATTATTAATTTACTTACTTTTCTTCAAGTTCGTTAGTTTATAAATCTCACCGACGGCGACGCTTCGTAGGTGGGTGAGGGTAGGCACTCACGTTCAAAACTAACAATTCATGGGTGGAAAAAAACCCGAATTCTCCCCAATGGTAATTACGTACACTGTTATATAAAGTAGAAATAGTTCGAACTACAATATTCGTTGTTGCTTATTTTATTTTTGACAAGTATTTTGATCCTAACGTCTTATGCGATAATTTAGACGTGAATTTGATACGTTTTTCTCAGAGCTGTGACTATTCGAAGTAACGCTTTCTTTCGTGGTTTCATTAGTCGAAGAACAACTATGAGTGACGCGCCCTCATACCTACATACCTATTAGGTACCTACTATTATAAGTACAGGGTGTAGCACCTAAGACCCCTCGGATCATAATTCCTTTACCATGAAAGATACCGAAAAAAAACAGAGCAAAATTGTACACATTTACCGTCGCCATATTTCTAAAATATTTTTGATCACCAGGGGCGTGCTGTATTCCAGTGGCGTATCAAACTTGCGTTTTTTTTTAAAGGGAACATCTCATATTTTATTACTGATTTGGAGAGTACTTAAAAAGTGCTTATATTCTTTATGTAACATGTTATACCCCTAACTTTATCGGTTTCGCTGTTATAACCTTTTTTCCTCAAAATTTGTCAGTTTTTCCAAATTTTTTTTGAGAGGAACTTAATCGCGCAAGACCTCTTCCACAGTCACATAATTTTTTTTGGATGCATTATCAAAAAAATTAAATTTTTGATTGACTTCGCCAAATGTCATACCTATTTTTTTTCAAATTTTAAATGGCATCTCCTTAAATAAATTATTCCATAGTGTACTTTGAGTATGATTATACCTCAGGGTAGCCAAACCAAATTTTCCACTGATGCAAAGAAACCAAAAGAAAATTTCAGAGAAAACCCGAAAAGTCGAAACGCTAATTTGTAAAAAAAACCTTATTTTCCGAACCCAAGTGTGCCGTGATGAAACAAAAGATTCTCACAATTAATAGTAAAGTAACTGTTTTCTAATCAACGTTGCAAAAATATCCCAAACTCAAGCAGGAATGGTCGATATAGTGATTATTCTGAGACCGCTACCTACCTGAATTGCTTGGCGTCACTAGTGTGCGCTGTGAGATATCATATACACTGCCGACACTGTACTGGTAATTGTGAGAATTGAACATGTTTTGTTCCATCATGGCACACTTGGGTTCGGAAAAGAACTACAAATTGGTCTTTCTCTGAAATTTTCTTATGGAATGTGTGGTTTTGTTTATATCAGTGTGTGCCGTATTTCGATATCAAAAGAAAAGGAACAATAAAACTGTTCTCATATCGAAGGCAAAATAAAAATGCACACATGCGCACCGGCTAACTTTCTTTATTGAGTTACTGTTAAATTGCTACTCGTAAGTTGTAATTAAGGTACTTGCGATTGTGAGTGGCCGGTCTTCCTCCGGCTCGTCTGGTTCTGGGTAGATGGTAACGTAAAAGGTCCTTAATGTAAACTGGCGAGGCGATTGGTCCGATGCTCGGTATTACAATTAGGTAGGTATATCAATAACCAAAACAAAGATGCTAAAATATGTGTATAATTAATTATTGAAATGAAGTAAAAAACGCACTTACGGTTTCAAACCCTTCTTATCCCAAAAATAGCTCAATAGCTGAATTTTAAATTATGAAAATGACTGTAAATTCAGTCTATAAATACTTCATATTTGGAGTTTCGTAAAATTGTTACAAGTGGAAAATGTATGGTTTTGGCTATCCAGAGGTATAATTTTTTTAAAGGGGTGCCATTTGAAATTTTCAAAAAATATGACAGTTGGCAAGGTTAAAACAAAAATTTTATTTTTTCGATAAAGTACCTAGAAAAATTATGTGACAGTGGAAGAGGTCTTTAACTGTGCCTCAATTCAAAAATTACCGGCCTGTGCGATTAAGTTTCTCTAAAAAAAATTTCCACAAACCAATTTTGAAGAAAAAAGGATAGAACCGCGAAGTCGTTAAAGTTAGAGGTATAACATGTTACATAAAAAATAAGTAGTTTTCAAGTACTCTCCAAATCAGTAATAAAATATGGGGTGTTCCATTTAAAAAAATGCAAGTTTGATACGCCACTGGAGTACAGCACGTCCCTGGTGTTCAAAAATATTTTACAAATATGCCGGCTCTCTGTCTCCTAGGCTTATTTCATATTTCAGTGTTGTGCGCAAATCCATAAAGGTCAATAGATCGAAAATTTCTGTAATTTTTTTTTCTATAATTCAGTACAGCAAGAGAAATTGACCTGGCTAGCTCCAGGGCAGTAAAATAAACCTCTCAAAAGAGGGCGAAAAGGCCACTTAACATTGATACAAAATAAAATATCGACAACACTTTATTTACACCTTAATTTTACACAATCTGGTTTTGATAATTGTAACCATTTAATTCAAATTCCAGGATTGACTCCCAAAAATGAGATCAGAGCAATTTTTATTTTATCAGCGCAATCAAAATATCAATTAACGTTCTTAGTAAACACGCTGATCAAAATGTGTTGGAAAATCGTACGAAAAGGACAGATTAGTGCCTGAATACACTATGCGTTTTAACCGGTCCCGTTTGACCGGACCGTTTTGAACGGATGACTGCATCCAATGGATTTAAATGCGAGCGTTTACACTTATCCGGTTGCGTTCCGGTCGCCGGTCGCCGCAAGTAATGTAAACGCACACAACCTTCCGGTTTCGCAGGATGCCTTTTGAAAGGATGCGTTTAAAACGCATAGTGTATTCAGGCACTTACATACGTGTTTTTACACTGTACAAGATGGAGCCTTGAACGCCTTGATGTGGATTAGCAAACTTCCCCAAATTCTTATCTTCAACAGCTATTGTGCGAGCGGCCGTGTTACATATTGATAAGCGGACTGCATTCCCGTAAACAGATGTACGTGATTAATTGATCGCAACGATTTTGCTCTTCTTGTTGAATTCTCGATTATAGACGAAATTAAATGGCCCATAAACCATTCATCCAAGATGAATTAAATTTCAAAGTATTTATACAATTAAAAAAACCCTAAAAAATTTAAACTCAAAATTTGAAAGCTAATTAAAAAAACACATACCTTTATTTCAAAGGGTTATAATAAACGTCCGTGGTTCTTTATTGACCTTCTAAGTTTCCACGCTTAACTCCCACAATTTGGATATACAAATTGTAATTATGTAGAATAGTTAACTCAAATCCTCCAACAACTTCGGAGAGACACCAATATCAATAATGCGTCTATTTTTAAAGATCAACTATTTTAGCGAAGAAAAATTTAACGGCCAGCTTTTTCGAATATTTTCGTAGTAATAAGCTACGTTACCGAAATGCATAAGAGCGAACATAATCGTTAAGGATCGTATAAAATCGATCGATCATTTGAAATAAATATGTAACAAATTGTTATTCCTTATTTATTATTTCTTATTTGTTATTTCATATTTCTTATTCCTTATTTTTTTCATTGCGTGATGGGCTTAATAGCAGTCCATGTACTACAATGCGATCAAAAATGAGTTGCTGTCGAGTCACCTTTGAAATTTTTGTTTACATGGGAAATCATTCTTAAATTGAACTTCCAAAGGTGACTCGACAGCAACTCATTTTTGATCGCCCATTATATGGTCTAAGGGTTGACAGCTTCCATCCGGCTGCGTCTTTTACAGCGGTGTCCACGAGTAGGAGCGGCAGGAGAGGAGTTTGAAATAAGTAACAAACTCTGTTATTATAAATATCAATTGTAAATAAAAGTTGTCATCTCATTGTACTGTACTGTGTCTATGCAACCCGAGTCTACGATTGGCTGTTACCCGAAAGTAAACCCGAGACCCGCTACGTGCCCAAATAATCAACAATACCAGTGGTAAACGTAGCGGGATTATTTCCAAAGATATTCCAGAAATCCCGAAATTTACCGATTCTGTTTTTATTTTTTCTGATGAGGGGGTGCCATTTGAAATTTTTAAAAAATATGACAGTTGGCGAGGTTAAATCAAAAATTTTATTTTTTACCTAGAAAAATGATGTGACAGTGGAAGAGGTATTTAACTGTGCCTCAATTCAAAAATTATCGGCCTGCGCGATTAAGTTTCTCTAAAAAAATTTCCAAATATCAATTTTGAAGAAAAAAGGTTAGAACCGCGAAATCGTTAAAGTTAGAGGTATAACATGTTATATAAAAAATAAGTAGTTTTCAAGTACTCTCCAAATCAGTAATAAAATATGTGGTGTTCCATTTAAAAAAATGCAAGTTTGATACGCCACTGGAGTACAGCACGTCCCTGGTGTTCAAAAATATTTTACAAATATGCCGGCTCTCTGTCTCCGGCAAACACTTATTTATTTATTTAAATAATTTGAGCTGCCAACGGGTCAAGCCCACACAAGGCATCTGCAATTTACAATGGCAAAAAATAATAGGAAACTACAAAGAAAACTAAAGAAAGCTATTTATAAACTTAACTGACAACTTTCATAGACATTCATAGACTGACAATCGTTCTGTTTTTATATTACTTTTTATCAAAGATATGCTTTCATGAAAAACATCTATCCCAAACTGGTTCGCTCCCCGTGCCATTCTATGTAGCGGCGAGTTAAGATTGAAGTTTGTTCGACAATTTTTATGATAAAATCCAGTTTTGTTCCGTAACGAGCGATTTGGAACATGTATATTTATAAGAGATAGCAATTCTGGAGAGGCCACCTGTGCTTTCAATATTTTTACAAAAAGTGTTACGTCTGACAATGATCTTCTATCTGCAAGGGTAAGAACACCGAAATATAGACAAGATGATAAGTAGTTATTACATGAATTAGGGGTTTTCCTAGTTAAGTACGACATAAATTTTTTCTGGATTTTTTCTATTCGCAGTATGTATCGTGTGTAAAAGTGGTTCCAAATGGTGGAACAGTAACTTAAGCGAGAGTGTACAAACGCATTGAATAAAGTAATGATTGCCTTATGATTTTTGAAAAATTTTGTCGTCCTGATAATAAATCCCAGCATTTTGTTACATTCTTTACATATAGTGTCTAAATGACTATCAAACAGCAATTTAGAGTCCAACACAAGTCCAAGGTCTTTTACGCTATTAAGTTCGTTCGGACCAATTTTGTACAGGAAATTTATTTTATTGAAGTTCCTAGTAAAAGATATTTGGTAACATTTTATGAAATTCAAAAATAATTTATTCGCTTTGCAGTATGTGTGAAGTCTCTGGAGGTAGGAATTTAGCTTGTAACAATCACTATGGTTTTTGATTTCTAGAAATATTTTTAAATCGTATAGTAAAAATTGCTATATTTAAAACATCTGTTGATATCACTAATGTAGAGGATAAAAAATAAGGGGCCCAGGTGCGACCCCTGCGGTATCCGTGAGGATGTTTCAAAGAATTTAGAAAGGAATCCATTTATTGATGCCGCCTGGGAGCGATTCCTGAGCCTATTCGGTTCAAACTTTGCACCGTTGCCACATGTAACAAGTCAAAATGGGTTAAATCCAATTGCGTCTTAGAGTCCAACCGAGGTGCTCTGCCTCTTTTTTAGATCCGCTTTAACTTATTATGCAACTGAACTCATAGGGTTGGACATTTTATTTTGAGTTTTAACTAACCCCCCGCGCGCATTTTCAGCGTCAGAGAGCAAACGAAAGGATAATTATGTTGACCCCGCAGAAACCAATCACGGCGTTTTCAATTATTAATTTTAAAATTTTAATTAATTCATTCATTCATTTAATTATTTATTTATTTATTTATTTTCCCTTTTGTTCTGGGCCCTTCACAGGCTTTTTTGTTTTCTGTTTGAACATATTAAGATAGGTCGATTAAATAAATTAAATAAAGATTTTTCTAATTTTCTCGAAAACCACTCGACCGATCTTAAAAAAATCAAACGTCAAAATAAAGGACTTCGACAGACCTTTTAAACAAGCTACATTACTCGTTTTTATCCTTTATTCAGTGCTTTTCGATAAATCCCTGGTGGGAAGTTTTGAAATGAACACCGTGTATGTGCAGTTTAATCTTCGATCAAATGACAAAATAAAAAATTGAGCGTATGAATTCTGAAGAGCTGCAGCTGAGTTTTATGTAACCTAACTTAAAAACTGTAATGGTGAATATTGACATGTGGCTATTAATGGAAACAAAATTTGACAATAAAAAATAATGGTTACTGTTTAAAACAATAAACTTAATAGGAATTTGCGGGATTTCCCGAAGTTACTTCAATTCACCTTTCAGAGTAAACCTAAATACTAATTATGCCTACCTACCTATTATTAGCACCAACTCCTAACTACGAGTATAGTTCCTATAAAGACACCCTGTATATCTAACACTCGTGAACACGAAACATTTCTCATTCAATAAAATTAAATATTAAAACCCGCATAGCCAACCATTACTTGAAAATTCGAGTGAAAATTATTGTTAGAACTTTTTGTAATAATTATTCAGAATATATGCTCTAAATTGCTTAATGTCAAAGGGGAATTAGCTACCTTACTATTTTTGGAGCGTGAAAGAAAATGTCGTGAGAGATGACTGATAACAGAATATTTGTCTCCGGTCAATGAGACTACGCCATCAGTTTATCACTTGAGAAAAGCGATACAATCGTCATACAACTACAACAAATCACTTTATTTATTTGTCCCTTTATGTACCTACGTTCTTCCACAACAATAATTTTGATCGTAAGGGTCACATATACGTTTGCCTTTGGCATATTTACAATAATAGGTTTTTCATTATACTCTAGAGATCAAGACGGGAAAGAAATGATAAGATTTACTTTGAAGACTACAAGCGCTACAATATACTATCTTCGAATGTGCTGCTTTTGTTCCCCACACAATAAAGTTATAGTGATATTTATGATACGGTGCCGTTAAGTATTACATTGTATTTATATTTATATTCGTTTATAAATACAATCGTTAATCGTATTACATTCAGTGTTACCAATATCAACGTGACTGTTGCACATTGATTGTGAAACACTAAGGTCTATAGTTTACCTAAATAATTCCATAACGTGCGTTTTGAATGTACAGGGTGTCCCATTAATAATGGTCACAGGCCATATCTATGGAACCGTTAATTGCACAGCTTCGGGAAAACAATTTTGTTAACAAAAGGGGCCAAGAGAAATCGCTGGAATTGATTTAAAGTTTCTAGCTTCGCCACTAGAAGGCGTACGATTCATGGTTATAATAAAGTCACTAAATATAGAAAGTACCATCCATCCATTGGGCTCGTGTGTTAGAGAGAGAACGCATGATTTTTGCCCAAAAATGGCGGAAGTTACCAGATTCTAGTGACTTTAATGTTAGGGATTGTTCCACCTGTTTGGAGATATCTGTATATATTTTTATAAAACATGACAGTACTATGAAGTTAGGTTATAAAAAATTACAGCTGTTCACATTTTATTTTTTTAAGTTGGCAGCAAATTTGCCCAAAAATGGCGGATGATTGCGGTACTTTCTACATATACTTTAGGTTATAAGTAGAAAAATTACTTTTTTTCTAAAATATACCCAATAAATATGCATAAAAAATACATGCATAGCATTCTTGTATCAATTTTGCGTCATTTTGATGCAGCACATATTGCTCTATACTTTGTTTTTTAACTAGGAAGACGGATTTAAAAATCTGATTTACACTGAAAATGTCTCTAGGATCTAGGATCTAGTAACAAAAATAATAGACTCAATTTATACAGACATGTATTGTGGGTTGCGTGATGTGATTTTCTTTCACATTTGGATAGATTTCGTTATTTATGCTTTTGGGTTATTATTGGGTAGGAACTCCTTTATATTATGCATGCATCATACTTTTAAAAGCGAATTATAATAAGAGGTAATACATTGATAATAGGTAATCATCCTGCATACATTATTTGACCTTTGAAACATTATTTTGAATTGTAGTTTTAAATGTTTTATCAGTTGTAATACTACACAATCCGCATTACAATTTACAACAAATGTTAAGTTATTGGACAAATTCATAACAATGGAATTATACTCATATTATTAAACAGCACAGTTCACTGTTTTATGTATAAGCGAGTCACTGTCTTCCGAAAGTTCACTAAAACTGTCACTGTCCTCCGATCCGAGTGAAATAATGAATGGTTGTATCTAGTGTATCCATTAGGCCATCCAATCTACACATCTTATTTTCTTCCTTAATAACGTCGTGTTGCACACAATTCCGCCAATCGTCAGAGCTCACATTTGCAACACCGTTATGACCTTAGACAAGGAAAGAGAAGGGACCCGTAATACCGCATCCACGGCATGCGTGAATTTGACGCGAATTTCGAGACGACCGCCATATTTTCGGTGGCACTCAAAGCGCGGTGGCAGTGTGAATTTTTTGACATTTCTTCATTATTGATAAAGTTTGTGTGTGCAAAACTGTGTGATATAAACGTGGTGAATTGTTCTGCGTACAACTGTAAAAGTTGCAGTGGTCGTTGTCCAGCAGGAATATCATTTCATAGGCAAGATAAAAAACGGAACGTTGTCTGGTTTGGCTTAATTTAATTAAATCTTCATGGTAGTTAATAAAACACTTTTAAGGTCTTCATTTTCATAATCTTACAATTGTCCTATATTTTTGTGCATCAATAAAATACTGCCTTATACTTCTTTTCATTGATAATTTCTCGATTACAGTAAGCAAGTGATATAACCTGCAAGCGATATTCCAGTGACGGCGTGACTATCTATTTACATGACGTAACAGATATGTACATGTTTGGATGCCCTTAGGCGACTGATTACTTTGTATGGAGTAGTTTAACTACAGTGTATGTTGCCTTTGTACTTACATGTAGTACGATAGATAGGATTTGGTCTTCAAAAGAGAGAGGTCATCGATCGATGTTCGAAGCAATACACATCGATCGCCGCCACATTCGATAAACACAAGATATCCTGAAGGAAGATCGATATGATTAAACCCGTTAGGGGAGAAGACATCTCAATTCAATATTATCACAGTCGTCATCGTCAACGGTTTGCTATAGTATCAACAGCTTATTACTTAAGTACAAGAAACTGAGGAAGGAGTTTAAAGAAATTCTTTTTAGACACGTTTTGTATTTGTCTTATGCAGCTATCGATTTTGACCTAACTGGTCATCTTCAGGCCGAGCGTCATTGATGAAGTGAAATGAATACAACATTTTTTTTACGATGTTATATAGTAGTGGTCAGGAATGACAAATTAATGTACGAAAGAGTGAGGTTGTGTATTAGTATTTTAAAAACGCTGCGTAGAAATGGTTACAATTGATTATCGAAATCAGGGCTCCGTTCGCCTAACGTTCCGTGCGGTGCGTCCAATTTATGGCTTTCATGGACATCCTGCAGAGTCCACAATCCGTTGTTTAATAAAAAATTTGAGACAACGGGGTCAGTGATTGATGAAGCAGTTCCTGTACGTCAAAGAAACGCAAGATCGTTGGAGAATATTATTGCCGTTCGGAATAGTGTGCGAGAAAACCCCAGGCAGCCCATTCTGCAGAGTGCGCAAGAGATGGGTCTTTCTGGGACGTTAACTTGGCGGATTTTGCGCAGAGACTTGGGTTTTCAGTTCCCTAGTCTATGCAGACCAACCACAGTCAATTGCTGCCCTAAAGACCAGTATAACCCGCTTTCTTCGTGAAATTCAGCCCAGTTTAAGCGAACATGTCCAAATTTGGTCCATCACAATGCAACGTCCACAGCGGAGTCGCGGGGGCCATTTCACTGAAATTATTTTTCATAAATAATGTCATCGAATATCCTTTAAAATATTATAAAACTTGTGGTAATATCACTTAAACAGGTTGTTTTATTTCATTTCAAAGTTCGAGCGCTCTTAATGAAAAACCCTTTACTTTCAATAATATTGCGCTTATATCGCGAACCCAGTTTCTGAAACGATCAAAGTCCAGTCGTATGTTTACGTTTATCGCGTTTTTTGTCTCTCTATTCAGATAAGAACCTAATATTATGTCCGACAACTGTACGCCACAGGTTAATCATACCATGATGGCAGTATAAATAAATTGTAATTTCCTAATGTAATACCCGAGCGGGCGCCACTGGTGGTGGCAGTATGATCGCAATTTGCTTCACGCGCGCGCTCTCTATTACGGGTCCCCTCTCTTTCATAGTCTTAAGGTTATGACCACCGGAACGTTTCGAAGGGGTAACAATCCCAGTAGGTACTTCGACATTGTTTAATTATCCGGTTTACTGTAGATCGTGCAATTCCTATGTGTCATACTTTAATAACCAAATATACAGGGTCATTCTTGACGAGCGTCAGTTAGAAAGATATGGAAAACCTTTGAAAATGAAAATAAACTGATAAGCCCTTTAAGGGTTTTGGCACATGATGAATTGAACTAAAATATTTTCAAAATGGCGCCACTTCCGGAAATACCGGAAGTAGCCATCAACTTTGTTATTTTAAATAGGGACCCCCTATTTTTTCTACATTTTCGGATTCTACGTCGAATTTTGAGTACAACGATACCCCATAGTTGACCCTTTGCTCCAAGGGCTTCGCCGATATTCAAGTTTTTGTGTCAAAAATTGAATTTGCAGGGATAACTTTAAAAATTTATTATTCGAAAACGGTGAGAGATATTGCAAAATAGTTCTCAATGCTTTATTAAGGAAAGATCGAATTTTCTTATGGTATGCGTAAGAGTCTAAAAAAGTGAGACTACGTCACTTTTTCAAAGCTCTTAACTTTTAAACTTTTAAATATCCGTAACTCCATTTTTTCAAATGGCACCCCCCATTTTGTTCTTCACCCTTGTTTTCCTTTTTCCCAGACCTTTAATTTGATGCAAAATATCAAAAGCTGCTTCACACGGTTTCCGAGATATTTCATGCTTTAGTTACTTCTTGTGGAAAGTTGATAAAAAAATTAAGTCGCTTGATGTTATTCTTTTGTTTTTATTATGATAATGTTTAAACGTCAAATTTTTGTTGCTTGAACTTATACTTCTCGTCAATAATGGCTCGTTTGGGTTACACTAATGAAGATTTTTTGAATTTAATATTAATACACGGTGAATGTAATCGAATAGCTGCCAGGACTTGTCGTCTTTTTTCCGAAAGATACCCTGACAAGGCGCAACCCACAGAGGCTACAATTCGCAAATTGCTACACAATTTCAGGAATAACGGTATCTTTCAAACAAAAATACAAAAAAGGAAGCCTGTGGTAGACTCTGAAGAACAAGAAATAACTGTACTGGCGTATTTTGCTGCAAATCCAACTGCATCGCTCAATGATATCCAACGAGAAATTGAGAAGTATAAGGTCAAGCAGCGAAAATTTGACGTTTAAACATTATCATAATAAAAACAAAAGAATAACATCAAGCGACTTAATTTTTTTATCAACTTTCCACAAGAAGTAACTAAAACATGGAATATCTCGGAAACCGTTTGGAGCAGCTTTTGACATTTTGCATCAAATTAAAGGTCTGGGAAAAAGGAAAACAAGGGTGAAGAACAAAATGGGGGGTGCCATTTGAAAAAATGGAGTTACGAATATTTAAAAGTTTAAAAGTTGAGAGCTTTGAAAAAGTGACGTAGTCTCACTTTTTTACACTCTTACGCATACCATAAGAAAATTCGATCTTTCCTTAATAAAGCATTGAAAACTATTTTGCAATATCGCTCACCGTTTTCGAATAATAAATTTTTAAAGTTATCCCTGCAAATTCAATTTTTGACACAAAAACTTGAATATCGGCGAAGCCCTTGGAGCAAAGGGTCAACTATGGGGTATCGTTGTACTCCAAATTCGACGTAGAATCCGAAAATGTAGACAAAATAGGGGGTCCCTATTTAAAATAACAAAGTTGATGGCTACTTCCGGTATTTCCGGAAGTGGTGCCATTTTGAAAATATTTTAGTTCAATTCATCATGTGCCAAAACCCTTAAAGGGCTTATCAGTTTATTTTCATTTTCAAAGGTTTTCCATATCTTTCTAACTGACGCTCGTGAAGAATGACCCTGTATACCTACATCATTATGTACGTTACCTGTGGTAGATGCAATCTTCAACACAAGCGTAGCAAAATTCATATCCGGAGTATCAGACATAACATTTGTTTATGTGTTTATAATAAACTACTTCTCGGAGACTGATAAAATGACCCAAGTTAAAGCGGAGGAGATAAGCTTGCTTTACTGGTACTTGGAGTTGAATCCATCACTAATGCCAGTACACTTAGGACGCGATATATCAACTTTGGTCCTTAAAAGAACTGTTTTTTTTTTGTTAAAATTTATGCAAATAGACTCAGAACACAGAAAATCTCAAAAATAAGTACAACAGTTACGGACGAGAATCGCGATTAAATTTGACAGTTAAATCATGTCAATAGCAATTTTACCTGGGTGTAAAATGGGCGCAGCGCGAGCCAATAGAAACTAAGATTTTTTGCGGGAACTTTTAAATCCGTCTTCCTAGTTAAAAAACAGAGTATAGCTTATAAAATATGAGAGATGGGGGATGGGGAACATCTCTTTAAGGAAATGAATGTAACTTCGGTTTAGGTTAACAGATTTTCACGTTGGGTCTTGTTGGAAAGAACTCTCTTGGTGGAATCAGAGTCTTTTTAGTAAATGTGATAAGTGGTAGGCGTTAAAATTAAAAATGCGAAATTAGTGCTTAATTAAATTGCTAAGGCATTGTAAAATGATAAAGGTGCCGGTGTTTTTTTCTATAGAATTTTACTATCTTTAGAAATTATCTGATTTCGTGTCAAAGGGACATTTGTGCTTAAAATAAATGGACTTAGACGAAAACTTGCATTTTAAAAAAGTGGATGTGGTTCGCGTTAGCTTGTTTATAAAATGAGGGTTGAAAGAAAAGTGCGAGATCTTCTTGGATCTTAACACTCAGCTACGCTAGCGGGCGCTCTGTTGCGCTCAAGAATGTTGAGTTTCTATCACAGGTTTGCCGAGTTTTTGAAAGGTATGTCGTCGTAGTTTTGTGAATGTAAAAAGTGTTCCGGTATGTGTACAGTCTTGCATCAGTCAAACTCGTCGTTATAAACTTTATAGTCGACCTACAATATTAATTTGTAATTAACTGTACTGGAAATTTTCAAAAGAATAAGCAATTAACAAGATAGTGTCTGAATGCAACAGTATTGCAATCACTTTTTAAGGACCATTTATTATAATCTTACAAATTACATTTTATAGTTAACAAAAATGCATTAAATTCATATCTTGGGCATTGAGATAATGCTCTTAATTTTGTTCCCAATGATCTTGGTCTTTTTCCAAACGACCTCATTGCAAGAATAACGATTTTGACATGTCTTGATCCAAATCCACGCGGTCGCCAAAAATAAAACAAATGCATGGTTTGGTCATTGAGATAATGCTCTTGGTCTTTTTCCCAACGATCTTGGTCCATAAATAACGATTTTGACATGTTTTGATCAAAATCCATGTGGTCATCAAAAATGTATTAAATTTATGTCTTGGGTATTGAAATAATGCTCTTGGTCTTTTTCCTAACGTTCTCGGGGCAAGAATAATAATAATAATAATAATAATAATAATAATAATAATAAATGTCTTTAATAGTACCTATAGGTTACATTACATAGAAGTGTGTACAAAGGGCGAGATTCAGTAATGGAATGAAACATATGTACATACAATTTCTGCTCTTCCATCTAACCCATGTGATTCCGTTCATTAACAGAAAATACAAAGAAGAAAAAATAAAAATAAAAATAATATATCTAGCAAAAAATATAGAATAAAAAAATAGAATAACGATTTGATATGTTTTGATCAAAATCTGTGTGCCTCAGAAAAGAATTTAACAATATATTTGAATTACGTACACGCGTGACGCGGTTATCAAATGTGTGCATGTGATTACCCCTTTTAGCATCAAGATAATGCGTTTAAAGCTTGTACAACTTCAAATCATGTGTAAAGAAATAATTTTGGGTACATTCTCAAACGTTTGACCTAAACCACAGAGAAGAGCTATATTGAACTGTTACACATCTAAGGTCATAGGGAATAATTTAGCGAAAGTCGGAACTCGATTTTCGTATATATGGCGCGCAGTTTTTCCTGTTCCCGATTCACTCACCCTATAACCTTGGTCCTGTTGAACCAGCTTCCTGAAAAGCAATAGCGTGCTTTCTTAGAAACTCCCCCCCCCCCACATCATTCCACTTTGACATTTTTTTCCTTGGTAAAATAAAATAGTTACCTCAATTGCACAGCTAATCTGTCTTAGGTATAAAAGAAACTTCTGTCACTGAAAGGCATGAGTGGAAGTTGGATTTATTACGTGATCGTAACGAGACGTACCTATCAAAATGAAACTGTAATTAACGTCGATCTTTTCCTGTCAGCACGGATTCATTAATTTAAAAACAATTTCGAATTAATGACATTGACGATTTACATTTTACAATAACTACCAAAATTAACGTCGATAACAAGTAGGTAATATGATGGTAGGTAATAATATAATCGATTGGTAATTGTTGTTTACGATACATCAAACGATCATCATAATTTTCTGCGAAATCGCTTTGATTTAGGTTTCTGCAAGTGATATCCAAATACCAATCTCAATTTGATATTAATAATACTCCCGCCGGATCAATATGAACACTACCTAACGTCAAACCAATTAATTCCTGCAGAGTTTCATAGAAAAGTTTACTATTAAAGTAACACTATTCGTAAGCTCACATTCCAGATAATATACGCTAATACATGTATTTGCGTTGAGTACTTGTCATTCAGTATAGTGTAGAGCATTATGCCGATACCACAACACGTAACGGGTGTACTGAATTAATAATGCCGTGCTTCCCTTTCTAGAATAGTGAAGTGCGTCTTTAAATTAGTAAATTCAATTAGCAACTACAGATATACTTCCGCCTTGCTATGTTTTAGCCCTAAATAACTTAAAATTAAAGGTAATCAATTTCAACGTGTCATTATAGCGTGAACTACTTTAGTCGATTAATTACATTCATTATGGATCGTCCATTTGCATAAATAGTGCCGGTTAGGCATCGAAAATTCAAAACCCTAACCTCTGTAAGGTACCAGCATATAGTAAAATCCAAACCAATAAAATAACAATGAGGGTCTACCTTGCCAATTGATTGTCCGTGAAAAGGATTTTGCTATTTATGCATAGAATAATTATTGCATAGCTTTCAATTTTGCAGCACTTTATCGCATCAAAGCAAAATATAGGTTTAAACTATTAAATATCCCCAACTTACTGCTACCCTTCCATTACATTAATGCTTTGCATTTTCTAAATTGGTACCGAGGACATTACTATCCTTGCGCAAGACGACTGCATTATCTTGTGCAATATGTAAGTGCAATTTTTCAAATAGGTATATTTTCGTATAAAGAACGGTTATTTGTACATTACTTATATAAACAGAAACCTAAAATTTTCATGTGTTTAATTTCTGTGAACGTTTTCTATTGCATTTGTTTTTAAGGCACTTTGTTATAGATTGTTTGTTTGGTTTGGCTTGGTTTGGTTTGGTTCGGTTCGGTTCGGTTCGATTCGGTTCGGTTCGGTTTTGTTTGGTTTGGTTTGGTATGGTTTGGTGCCTGGTGGTTTATTTTGCTTGTTTACTACTTCACTAAAACAGTACCATATCAATACATCGCATTTGAGAAGACTTCTTCAGTCATTGCTCCTTTAATCTGTGCAGGAATAATAATAGCTTTTTGAGTGTAATATGAGTAGTCCCTCTTATTAGTAGATTGTTGAGCTCAAAATTTACGTTTCATGCCTTTAAAAATTTCATTAAATACCTTACGATGAAAGGTAAAGCAAGGCGGTGTAGTGGCTACAGGTAATCGTCACTTACGTAGATAAAAAAATTCACAGATTTCGCAATTTGCAACCATCGGAGACATTACAAATGATAACCGTATAACCTATAAAGCCGTAAATAACCCTTGTCCACACGGAATAATCTTGCTCCACTCGCTCGCAATCTCGCTCGCGTCGTAAACGTAAACTTTCTGAATAATAAGCGGCGTACCATGCTTGTAATACTATCACGGGCGATGTGCGAGAATTTTAAATTCGAGTTCTGCGCACTGTTAAGTAAGTACCGTAGCGACAGTATCCGCGACTTTTCCCGAATCTATCGATTGCAGTCGATTACGGTACAATCAACACTAGACGCGACACCACTTGTCTTCTTTTCTACTCGTAGGCCAGTCAAATTAGGAAAAATAACGGAAATAATTGAAAAAAAGGTGAAAATTGCTATAGAGGTACATTAAGGCTTGTCTTCGAACATACTAAAAGTTGGGACCAAAACTCCTAGGGCTCGAGCCGCCATCTTGGAGAAAAGGTACTCCAAATCACTTTTTCGTTGATATCTCGGTAAACGTGCATTCTAGCAAGTAAAGTTTCATATAAAAAAAGAAAGATAGTAAAATTTTGTATGAAAAAGATAGTATGTAATTTTTTTGTATTTTCGTTATTTACGTCGATATTCCACATTGAATATAGAGCATAATCTTAATGCTTAATGTTTAAAAAATTGACTGACATTGTTAAGGCCTGTTGACCACCTAAGAGAAGGAAATAATAATATTGCTGTGTTATTTGGTCTGGCAAGACGAAATTTTGTGATTCATAACTAGGATGGACAAGGGCGGTTTCCTATTTCCATGTAATTAATGTTCATAATTTAAATTTTTGTTTTGTGTCGTTGGTTAATTACTGAAACAGAAATTATTGTCATACGAGAAAGGGGTCAAGGTTGTTTTTGTTTACATTTTTTTTAATGGCATTTTTAATTTTATTCAACGTAGATTTCTGAGAATTTTATATCGCTTTTATTCTGTTATCATTGTAAACGCTTAATTTAATTGACAGGTGGATGTTATTTATCGCCTTTTGTTTGTATTTAAAAGAAAGAAAGTTTTATTTTTCCTAGTATTTTAAGCTTTCTGTTATCTCTTAATAGCCAGGTTGCGGACAGCATTTTCCGTTATGTTAGACGGCCATTTTTCCTTATAATATAAGTTTATAAGTATAACACATTTTTATAGCAAAGTTAAGTTGCGGTGTGTGCTGGGCGTGTTCAATTTTGCTTATAAGTTTGAAGGAGTCTTAACCTCACTTTTATTTTACATTGTGTTAAAATGTCCAAAGTTCACTACTATGCTCTTAGACAAAAAGAAAAGAACTACCGCCAACATAAACACTGCACAATTGTAGGTTAGCAGGAAAATGTTATTTATGAGTGATTACGTACTGCGCAGTGACACATTATAAGAACTTGATTTTCATTGGTTCCGCTATTTATAAATATATCGTACAAAAAGCCCTCATACCGTAAATTATTTCTACAAAAATTTATATTTCTTATGTTATAAGAAAAAATGGCCGTCTAACATAACGGAAAATGCTGTCCGCAACCTGGCTATTGTCGGTTAAAAATTGATTATAAAATTAATTTCTACCTCTAGTTTAACATACGTTAGGGGGGAAATTTTCTGTTGTCAACTGCCTATCATTGGCTATTATAATTTGTAATTTTGGAAGAAGGGTTTCCACTTTAAATAGAACGGAGTGAGAAGAGGAAGGGCTTTTTGCCACAGTCAACGCAGAACTACGTTTCTTTGAAGAAGTTATTCGGCTTTTTGCCAAGTTCAGAGCGGAACTACGTTTGTTTAAAATTTGAAATCAGCGTATTGCGAGCTTGAGAGCGGATCCACGTTTGCTGAAGTTTGAAGTTTTGTTTTGGAGTCTTGAAGTTTTATCGTCAGTTTTGTTGCCAGTCAGGGCTGTTATTACTTCACATTGAAGAAATTTAATTGTTTTGTGCGAGTTACCGCCGTAGTTTGTTTTGTGTAGAAGCCAACCAGCATTGGAAGTTAGAAGAGGTTCCGTTGGTTATACGTAGCAACAAGCCGAGTTCGCGGCAAGTTTATGTTGCGGCATTTTTCGAGGCATTTTTGGAAGTTTGGGCCTTCAATAAAGTTCATCAATAAGGTGTGGTCGGCGCCGACTTAAGTGTTTTTGTTTAAGTTGAAATTTGTTGTTTTTGTGTACCGTATTTGGATTAGAAGTCCTGGACATGTACCTAATGTAAGTAGATAAGTTTTAATTTTAGTTTTCTGTGTAATAATTGTTTGTTTTTCTTGTTGTCTTAATTTCATTGTTTGTGTGACCATTAAAACTGAAATTTGTAATTCTCACATTAATTTCTGTGTATGTCATTCCAACGATTTCATTGTCTTTCATTTACTGTGTTCTTTGGATGCTTGCCCAAGGTCCATTTTATTTAATCAAAATTCTTAAGATCGATTTGGAATTTAAGGTCTTTGGTCCAACCCACTATCTGGTAGAAGTTAATAATTTAACTGAGAGCAGAGTCGAATTCCTCCTCTGTGCTGGGGAGAAGTTTTGTTCCGTGAAAGATAAGGTTTGAGCTAGCTAGGTTTGTGTAGGTGTTTTGTGTACAGTCTTTTTGGCCTACGGACATTTTTAAATTTAAATTAAATTGAAAGTTTACTGACCCAGTGACCCGGTGACCCAGTGACCCGGTGACCCAGTTGACCCGGTGACCCAGCTTGACCGGTGACCCAGCTTGACCCAGTGACCCAGTTTGAACCCAGTGACCCAGTTTGACCCGGTGACCAGCTTGACCCGGTGACCCAGTTTGACCCGGTGACCCAGCTTGACCCAGTGACCCATCTTGACCCAGCTTTACTCAGTGACCCGTCTTGACCCGGTGGCCCAGTAATTAAATTATTGTTAGGTATCATCCAAAACAATTTCAAGTAACTTTTAATTTAAAAAAAAACTTCCTCAATAATATTCGGCAACAAGCACGTAGCCCAATTTCATTCAAGAGAACTAATACCTAAACAAATCAAATGCATTTGTTGATAGTTTGTAGTCAAGTAGTCAATGAAAGTATTTAGAGAAAAGATTTATTTGGATTAAGCTAACTAGTAGAAAAAAATTAAATGTGAATGAACACCTGTAAGCAAACTGGTAAGCCCTGAAGCAAAGAAATAACATTATTCTAATACAATTCGGGACATGGAAAGTTTTTTTTCTACGAAAGTGTAGAAACACGATTGTTTTTGTAGGTAAATTGATTGTGAAAACAGGTCTTTGAAACACTAGTGCGGCAATAGTTATTTATATAACAAGAGCGCGAAGTTCAATTTCGCGCATTGAGACTGAAGGTATTTTGACGAGGCGAAGCCGAGTTAAAATATCAGTCAAATGCGCGAAATAACTTCGCGCTAGCGTTATATACAATATTTTTTCTACAACTGAACCGATTGTTAATTAAATTTGCTGTTTAAGTTCAACTTTGTCCCGTGCGCGAAATACTTTTTTTCACTGTTGACGATTTCGCGCACGTTGTCAAGAGCAACCTTACTTATTAATTAACCGTTTAAAAATCTAGTACTTCGCGTTTCGAAATCCGTCAGAAAATGACAGGTTTTTTTGACAGTTGTAGAAAAAAATATTTTCTGCACGCATTTTCTACACGCTAATAAACATATGCGAAGTAACTCTTTGTAATTGTATTGCTTTATTCACAGTTTCGTTATATAAGACAATGGCAGAAAAATTGGATCACTTAAAACTACAATTAAACTACAACTAAAAAATCATACATGAAATATGACTAATTACTAATATTAATATTAAAAGGTACAAGATGAACAATTACCTGTACTTACACCTGGAATTGTCGACTTTAACTGATTAATAGATTTTGAAATCGAAAGATTGGAAGTTATTACATTGAACGCCCAAGACGATGTGCAGGTACCAGTTAATTCAGAAATATCAGAAGCATTACCAATTATTTTCTTGGAAACCAACTTTCGTTCTTAAAGACTCATCGATGTAACCCTCTGCTACCATTGACGACTCCAACCTCCGTGACGCTTTAGGCTCAGAATATCTGCCCATCATTAACAAGTAGCGTGGCCGAAGTCCGGCGAAAACTGCAATGACCGGTAAAAGCAAAAAGATCTGGCAGATTTAGATCATTTGCAGTTTGTTGAGGAATTTTGCAAAACGTGTTTACCTATACGGTTGAACGGTAAATTTACCTTTCTTATAATTTAAGAAAAACCGATTAGTTGGCACATTAGAGGGACGTAAAGCTCGGGATTTGGTATAAATCTATATCCAATTTTCTTGGCCTTCTGCTACAGAAAACGTTCTTGGGACATGATTCTTGGAGTCAGGAATCGTTATCAATAAAATTGTATCTTGTTCTGTGAAATCCGTTACAGTCATTTTACAACGTTCGCTCCGACGGCAAGCTCCAGCCACTCCAAGGACGAGAGCAACCTTTAATTAAATTATGCTTATTTATTATTTAAAAATACAATAAGAAATTCACAAACCTTCATCATTACAAATGTTTCATCAGGCGCTTCTCCCAAAAACTTAGCGATTTGTTCCCTTATGAAAACGCTCCTTTCCGAAACGCTGCTTAGACTTTTGGGGTAGCAATTCATGCGAAACCGCATTAGCCATTTCCGCAACGTCCGGCGGGGTGCACATACCTTCTTCATCTTCAGTTTCGTCAAAATCCATCTTAACACTTCTCACTACGCCACAAATTGTTTAGTGTTTGACTCCATCTCATATCTCAGTGTTCACGAGATTACTGATTTAATATGTTATGTGTACTTGTTTATTTAATATTTTGTAAATAACTTGAGACTATTCTAATAACAAACATGTCTTTTTTGTACCTACTCCTTTACACTTCCTGATGTCCGATTTACATTTTTAAATTCTATATTACCAATGTATCTAGCAATAAAGATCAATAATTCAACATATTTTTATCTTATCGAATGCGTTGTTGAGTCTAGTAAATTATAACTTGTGAACCTACATAATTCAATATTTTATATGTCATTTCGTTTTTAATATCTACTCCACAATGTTTAGATACTTTAACATAAGTAGGTATCTTACCATATTATGGAAAACGCCTGCATTTCCTCTTTTTATGGTGCGCTTAATTATAGCTTATAGCATTTTTAAAGATGGTCTTTAACGATCTCTTGATATTTTTCGGCATATTTTGCGTTTAGGTTTTATAATTTCAACTCTCTTTTTCCCCTAAACCATTATAATTAAGAAATTTTAGTATTTGTAGTAGAATTAAGAAAAAAATCCGGCTTTAAATTCAAATTTTATCACCGCGTGACGTCATGCGCGAACTGGACGAATTTGGAACGGCAATCTAGCATTATCTTGTTTTATTTATATCATGTGTACTACCAACATAACATCGAAATATTCGAAATTTGAATGCAAGTATTACCTACAGCTTATAATATTATACGAGGTAGAAACATAAAGTTTAAAATGAACGTTGTTTCCTCAAATTTTTTACTTCGACACAAAAAATCTTGTGTATTACACGTCCATAAAAATGTTTTACGAGTATTCGTATTGCAGGCCTCAGCTCCGCTTCGGCCTGCAAGCTTACTCACACTCGCAAGCATCCATTTTCTGGACTTGTGATACAAATAACTATTTCTACTATATAGCTGAATACAAAAGATACCTTCATAAGGAAACTAAGAAAAATAAATAATGCCAAAATCCGGTCGTTTGAACTCCTTGTAAAGGATATGGGGTATTTACAAAAAAAATATAAATCAAACTTGACTTCATTTCATAAAAAAAATACTTAAAATAATAGGTAAACTAAACTAAACAATTCCATTAACAATTCGCCAAATAGTACATAGCGCTATTCCAGTATCCACACCCGAACTTTTGAAAGCGGGATAGGTAGATATGTTTTTCATTTCGTGCGGTAGAATGGAATAAAGCCTTGGAGCAATGTACTGAGTACATCGTTGACCGATTGTTTTTTCAGACCTTGGAAAAAGTATATTATGCGGTCTTCCTGGTGTGTATAATGAGAGTGCATGTGGGGCAGTAATTTTGGATTTTTTATGAACTGGAGGATTTTGTTACAGTAAAGTTGGCGTAAATTTATTACATTTGATTCCTTATACAGGGTGGTGCTTAGCGCGACGCAGCATAGGGATTTCAATGGTAATTCCTTTATTGTCAATTACTAGCTCCCCTATATATTTTTGAGCAAAGGTCTAAATACGTTTTTTATAGAAAAAAATACTGCATCTGTTCATACCATTACCTACTTATCATTTTCCGATTTTCAAAACCGTAGAAATTAACAAAATAAGAAGATTCATTTTTCAATAAAACAGGTATGCCTTGGAATTACCTAAAAAAACAGCGATCACGTTTCATTATTTGCCTATGACGTTTATTAAATTTATACTTGTGTAATCATAAAATTGTTTATCATGTATTTAACTGAGTGTGTATTTAGTGTTATGTACCCCAATTTGCCGATTCCAAGTAGTACAAGAATACAGAATTAAATAAGAATAAGAATTTTTTTATTTTTGCTCAAGTACAGCAGCAGAGTAGTTGAATTAACACCAAATAAAATTAACAGTAATGAACAATCTAATTGACAAACTAACTAATAATTTTTTTTATATATAAAAATCGTTGGACGTCAAACAATAATAACTTAATAATAGGTGCGATGCGCTTGTAGTTTGTTAAAAGATTCCCAAGCATCATTGATTTATAAAAATGTAATTTTTTATTTTGTCGATTTCTACGAGTTTGAAAAACGGAAAATTATAAGTAATAGTATGAACATAGATATGCAGTATTTTTTTCTCTAACAAAAACTTCTTTAGACTTTTGCTCTAAAATAATTAGGGGAGCTAGTAATTAACTATAAAGAAATTACCATTGAAATCCCTGTGCTGCGTCGTGCTAGGCACCACCCTGTATAAGAATTCACTAGCATAAAATACCCCCAGCCAATAATTTCATACATTAACAGTGATTGGATTAACGAGAAATACAAAACACGCATCTGTTGAGTGACTACGATATGTCGTAAGTGTTTAATTTTAGATAAAACTGCCCTTGTCTTCACTGGTCAACAGACCCTAAAATGTCCGCTAGATCAATTTTTTAAACATATTCATGTTTAAAGCTCGCGAGCGATGAAAGTAATGCACCTACATCTGAAAAAAGATTATGCTCTATATTCAATTCAATGTGGAATATCGATGTAAATAACGAAAATACAAAAAAAGTGCATACCATCTTTTTTATACAAAATTTTGTTACCTTTCTTTTTTTATATAAAACTTTACTTGCTAGAATGCACGATTTCCGAGATATCAGCGAAAAATTGATTTGGAGTACCTTTTCTCCAAGATGACGGCTCGAGCCCTAGGAGTTTCGGTCCCGACTTTTAGTATGTTCGAATACAAGCCCTAATGTACCGCTATACCAATTTTCAACTTTCTTTCAATTACTTCCGCTATTCGTGGAAATTTGATCTAATTTGACTGTACCATCGGCAAACCTGGTAATTTCATACCCATACAAAACATAAGCATTTCCAATGCTAAAATGTAAAGGTGAGAATAGACCAAGCAAACATTGTTGTGCAACAGTTGAATAACAGTCGAAAAACACAAGTTTACACAGTGAGTACGTGTTGCGCAACAGTTGTGCAGCTGTTGCCGTACCGATGCGCGGTGTTCGCTCACGAGGCGGTACTTCAAAGGAGATGTTGCCCTACAGTGTGCACACAGCATCTTCAGTGTAGACGCGTATACGGGTCAACTTTACTGAACGAACACTGGACAAACACCGGAGAAAGCCGGCTGTTGACCAACCGTTTGTCGTCAATGTTTACTCTCCACGGAAACAAGTTATCCAACAGTTGCCTACCTTTTATTCAACTGTTGCACAACAATATTTGCTTGGTTTATTCCCACCTTAAGGTGCATTGTTTGACAATTTTATACTCAACATTCGTTGCTTGTCTTCGTGACGGCGGTCACGGGGATGGTAAATAACTGCAACCGCGTTAGTTAGGACACCTAACAAGGCCGGGACTGATCTCGACTTTTAACTTTAGGCTGGGAACTCCCGCACCCAATGCCTATTGTTACCTGCGGTGCATCCCACCCCGGCGATGTAATCTCGGCGGCGTACACCCCGGCACCGTTTTCCCGGCGATCATTACTATCCCGTCATCGGTCATCCCGGCGACGACCTATCTCAGCGACTATTGCTTTCTTGGTATCGGTTCTACCGGCAATGCACACTTTCCTAACGCCGTCTGTCCAACGTCATTTCTCTTTTGTTTTTTTTTTGGACATAAATAATGATATACTTTAGAAGCGGATGTCAAATTTGGTACGGAAAGTAGCTGTTATTGTGCCTGGACGCATTGTGATTAATGCTTAGAAATAGGTATAGGAGACCGACCCTGAGACCGACATATGCAAGAAAGTTCATAAACCTCTCGCCAGGAAAGATTGCCGGTCACAGAACACTTGATCCCGGTCTACAATCTATGTTTTTCTAAAGATGTGAGCGACTTCCGGGATAGTATCGTGTCAATGTTGAACAAAAAGACTTTTCGTTCAACATTGGCACGATCCTATTCCGGAAGTCGCTCGCATCTTAAGAAAAACATAAATTGTAGATCCACACAAGGTGTGCTGTGACCGGCAATCTTTCCTGGCGAGAGTTATATAAGTTGTGTTGTTTACACAATTGCCACCGGTGCAAAGGACCCATTTTTAAAAATTGCGTTTTACCACTTACCTACGCAGGTAGATACCAGAAAACTTTACCTACCTATAAATGACATCATTTCAATTTGATACTATAGTCCCTATTCAGATTGTATTATATCTAAAAAGGAAAAATCACACTGTATAAAATAGCAAATCAGAAAACTTTCCGGTGAATTGTTTCAATATGAATTTGTTTCATATGTCTACCGCGTCTTAAATGTTTTCCATCCCTCCGTTCGCAGACTTCAAATGGCCGGGACGACCAAAGTCGGGACTGCCCGTGGCCGGGATAACCGAAGCCGGGAAGTAAATGGTCGCCGGGATGACTTATCGCAGGGAAATCGGTGCCGGGATGGTCATCGCCGGGATGACCGTACCGTGGCCGTGTTACCTGATGTGCCTGGGGTAGAACTCTGGGGGGTTTTATCATTTATGTCACCTACTTTCTACTTGATTGTAGGTACCCCAACCGGTTCTTTATTTTGCAACTTGCGTTTAAGTTGTTTTCATGTTATGATTATCTAATTTATATGTATCATGCTTTATTATCAAGTTATTGCAACAAATTACCTTAGACCATATAGTACATGGACTGCTAATATTAACGAAAATATGGTCAAGGACATCGCCTGGGTATGTGAGTTCAGGGTAAACGAGTCTGTCCGAAGTTGTCCGATTAGCTCGCTCCTGTTTTTGTTTTGTTTTGGTACATACGGACTAGGTATTGTTGGTTCCCTGCAAGAATGGAGTACATATTTGTCTTTATTTAAATTTATTTACCTGTAAACTGTAATTGTTGTCCAGTTGGCCTTGAGTGGTGATAAAATTCCTTTACCTTTTACCATCTTTCCGGTCACTTTTTATTTGACAATCGTGGCATTCGGTATGGGTAATCAATATTCTTGACTATTCAATTCATCTAACATTTGTCACATTTCAACCAGTGAAATGTCTCGATTTCAAATTGCTGCGCCAATGGGAACGAATTATAGTGATAATTTCACGTGTGGTATTTCAGCGACAATTCAACTCATGTATAAAAAATCGCATAAGCCGCAGTGAAATTGTCACTTTGACAGCGGCAAAAGTTACCTGCAACTTTTCCAGCGACAAATGCACTAGTGGTTTTTTCACTATTCATTTTCGAACCAATTATCGCATTATCCTTTCCCATATGACTAGTTTGACGTCTGTCAATAATTGATTAGTTTGGTGAATTTCTTGTTCGTTAAATTGTCCTGCCGAATTACACTCGAGGTTTGTATTTAAACCGAGTAAATTTGTGTTGTTGCAATTCAAATCTGTTGCCTTTTAGCAATTGAACTCGAAAAACTGTCAACCTAAAAATGCTCCACCTGCGGTGTCGCATTTTTATTAGTTGACAGTTTTTCTCGTCTAATTGCTAGGCAACAGATTTTCATTACCTATACAACCCAAATTTACTCGGTAAAATACAAACCTCTTGTGCAATTATAAGTGATAATTTCACGTGTGGTATTTCAGCGACAATTCAATGCGACTATTCAATGACATTTGTCAAACTTCCACCAGTGAAATGACGCGAAATTTTGTCGTATTAACCGGATTTGTTGGTATTAACCGGAACATTCTTCTTAGTTTGTTAATCAATTTCGACAACCGACTTATCACCACATCTTTAAATTTGATCACTCATAACGAATTAGCTTGGAGCACAAAAGTTCGAATAGAACCAATAGCAAAACTGAAAAGCAATTTCGGTAATTTATTTTGACGTTTATTTTTGTCATGGAAATAATGTCAAGGCTTCGGGATTATTACGTATAAATAAATATCTTAGACCATATTAGCGTAGGCGGCACACATTTTTTCGCTGCATTTTGTGACAAAAGCATGAAACTCGGTACACGTGTTCATTAGGTCCAAATAAAACTTTTGGCCCGCAGCGGCAGCACCCATCGAAATTTTCGTGTGGGTTCAAAATTTGAACACTTTTGTTCAAAAGGGTGTTCAAGGTTTTAAACCTGTAAAAATTGACGAATTTCGGCATTCTAGGGGTCGATTTTGAATGATTTAAGGTCGCTGGTGCGAATGGCGGCATTAAAAAAGTTGCATATCTGACCTTTAGACCCCAAATTTGGATTATTTTCAAAATAATGGTAAAATTTTGAATTTGATAGTTTAACCCTGTGTGATGTTTCGGATGTCGATTCCAGCTAACTTGGACGTGCCCTACACGCTAGAAATGTTATATTGAAGTTAAAACAGTTTTTGGTGTGTAAATAGGCCGTTAATCGTTCAATAATTTGTTCAAAATTTGAAAATTCCATACTTGAATGATTTTGCCGTTCTTGGTGTTGTTTCCATATAATTTGTGGTTGCTGATGCTGATTTTGTATTCAGAAAACAGATGCGACTCATAGTTAGGCCCTTTTCATACTATTTTACCTATTAAGAGGGAATGTTCGGCGCAGTCGTACCCTTGTTGCCCCGGATTGCAACAACTATTGAATGACAAAGAAAGACGAAAGAGACGAGCAGGGCATTTCATTAAGATTCGGAAGTAGGCATATTCTTTGACGGGGTATGCCGCCTATGCTTCCATTATTGCCATCCCGTCATCGCTTGTTGGGAAATCTGTACTTCCAGTCAGTCTTGAGCTCACTCCACGACAAGTAACTTCTCGCAGCGAGCTAGTTCCGTCCGACTCGTGCCCCTTGAAGCAAGATAGAGAGATGGACAGGTTGGCATATGAAGGATGAAAAAATTATTAATTGTAGGTATAGTGCAGAGCACATAAACTTTTACTCTTGTACTGTCTTACCTCTACAACTACAATAATTGTAATAAGAAATTATCGGTCAAGAAAATCAGGACACTTTGGTTTTTGGACTGGTTGCTTTGCATTTTGCTACTTTTTTTCATCGATAGACAGGGGCATCTGTCCTCCCCTGCCCCCTCTGGCGACGCCCTTGCCTTGAAGTGAGGATATCGTAACGATACCGTGAAATGCCATCGATCGCGACGCAGTGCCTGGCTGAGCGTTCCCTGAAGTCGCCGAGGCAGCCCCCAAAGTACATCAGAGGGCGGGCGATACGATTAGGCCGCGAGTAACAGGCGTTTTAGGCCCTGCACGTCGCTGTAGGAACTCTAAGCGCATATTAAGAGACCGTTACCACCATGACCAGCCAAAAGCTGGCCAATCTTCGAGTACCTTTTCAGGTATACATCAATAGCACTGGTAGAAGACTGAACATTTAGTAAAAGTTTATCAAATTTGGAACTTCGATGCACAGGCTTTGTGCCACTTCATTTTGTTATGAATGAAAGCAGCTTAATCTCCTTCCCTTCGTTGAGTTGTTGCACCAGATAAGTTCGTACCAATAGATATATAGCTCGTGTTAAGCTTCGCAAGCACTGAATTACTGGCAGAACACACAAGTTTTTTGTTGAATTGCTCTGGCATAAATAACGCACTTTCCAGTTCACCCTCAGCGCACCGCTGACCAGTGAGACTGGCGCCGCCAGCGCCAGCTTCTGCCTGGTCAGGTCATGGTGGTAACGGTCTCTTAATATGCGCGCAGAGTTCCTACAGCTACGCGCAGGGCCTAAAACACCTGTGACTCGCGGCCTAATCGTATCGCCCGCCGTCTGATGTTCTTTGGGGGCTGCCTCGGCGACTTCAGGGCACGCCCAGGCACTGCGTCGCGATCGATCGCGTTTCACGGTATCGTTGCAATATCCTCATTTCCAGGGGCACGAGTCTGACGGAACTAGCTCGCTGCGAGATGTTACTTGTCGTGGAGTGAGCTCAAGACTGACTGGAAGTACAGATTTCCCAACAAGCCATGACGGGAGGGCAATGGTGTGTTGATTTTATTTCCGTGTTCTTGTAGTGTGAAGTGTTAGAACCTGTGAGTTAAGTTGCAACGTACTTCTTCGCTACCTCAACGAATACATTGTAGCACCCTATAATAATATGGAGAACTCGATTGATTGTCGCAAATCGTTGTGCTTTGGTTCCTACAAATCGATCGCAAATGCTCTGCAGCGTTCAGGAAAATTCCAAACATAAATATTAAAGCATCGTACCTCACCCCACAAGAAGAGCAAGCAGTTGCATATTACGTTAGGTACATATCCATTAAAAGCGAAAAATTCACTAGGAGTCGACATATTTTGACATTAAATATCAATGTGGACGTGTTAAAAGCTCTCAACCAGAATTAAAAAGTGTAAAGCGAAATATATGGAACCCATTACAGTGTGATTTACTCTTGAATTTTCATAAAAGACACGATATATCTGTATCATTTCATGTGCAACATTTAAAACTTCTAGGCTTTCTCGCCACCTGAAAACCGCAAACACGTGAGCCGTGACAAAAGTGCACGTAAATAAAAAAGTGAAACTTAAGTGCACTAGCTTTTGAAAAAAACCTTTGCACCGCCATTATAGAATATTACGCGATATTCATACTCATACACCTGCACGGACGATACGAGTAATATATTTATTTATTTATTTATAAGTCTTACGGGAGAGGCCCCAAAAAATTAAAGTTTTGTGTACAATTCACATATACAAAAGATAATTATGCTTAAATTACTGGAAAAAAGAAATTAAAAATAAATATAGTGAGCAGTAATAAACTAACTAAACTAACATTGGTAGTATGATTTGTCGACATCATTTAGTAGCAACTTAAGTATTGTTATTTTAATATTTAAAGCTCGCAGTAATTGCTTAATTTATGGGAATTGCCCTCATTCTTTTCAACGCATTATTAAATGGTGCATGTCATGCAACTTATCTGATTCATGAGACCTACCGATTAGATCAGCGACATAGAGTATGCTTTTATATTTTAAATTGTTGGAAAACGCAACATTATAATCTACCAATATCGTAAAAACTTGCGACAATATTTTGATATGGAAATGAGATAACAATACCTAAACGTAACGAGGTCAAAGAGAAACCGGGCAGATGAACGAAATCAGTTAAATATTTCAAAATCATCTCTTTTCATTTCGCCAGTTGGATAGACATTGTGTACAAACCGCAAAAAAATACGTATATCGATCTGAACTGACCCTTCTTTAGTAGCTCTCGCCATGGGCTTCTACTGGGTGCGCGAAGTTAGCACGGTAATGGAAGCAGAAACGAAATGTTTTGTGCCAATTGTTTGTGCTTGATTGTGCACGAAATAGTATATTGAAAGTCAAGTTTTACAATGCGACCTATTGTAATGCGACTATCTTGTGGCACGAGTGGCGTAGCGAAGCGGAGCCACGAGTGTCCACAAGATAGGAGAATTACAATAAAGCAATGTAACACGTGTTTTTCATACTATTTTTTCTATTTCGGGGCTTTAATTTAATTAAAAAGTAATTATTAAAAACTACAGGAAACTTCAGAATTGATATGTCTTAAGTTGGCAACACCTTTTACGTTGGCAAATTTTAAGTTGGCAGCGTAGATAAACACAACACTGACATTTGGAAACTTTAAATTCCGTGAATGTGTAACGTTTTATTCGTAGATAAATTTATTTATGGTGGATGTGTAAACTTTTTAATCAATTTATAACGTCCATGTACCTACTCCCTCTGCAAGACGCCAAGCCGTACCTATAGCTTTCCTACGTAACCTCTAAAGTTACCCACTATAAATAACAATTATATTACTTTTATTGTTAACTTATCTACACATGACACGAATTTCTACAAATCTTTCAAGAAAACACTGTTTAATTTCACAATGGAATACACCGATTGACTGATCTATCGAACATAATACGATCACATCTTTTTATAGTACGAATTTCATATACAGTTAACCCGTTTTATAATTGGGCAGGTTGCAATTCAAAGTTGAGCTAGAAATGGTAATCCGTGCATTCTAGATGTTATCTTAAGTAATCGGTGGTTTGCTGCTAGGTTGGCTGTATTAGTGAGTGGCAAACTAATGCAAATTAGCCCAGACACTATATCTGATTTATTGTAAAATGAACCTTTTTATTTTGTCGATTTCTACGGTTTTGAAAAACGGAAAATTATGAGTAATAGCATTGAGTACCTCACTCAACGGTAATAGTATAAACAGATGCAGTATTTCTTTCTCTGAAAAAAACCTATTCAGACTTTTGCTCTAAAATAATTAGGGGAGCTAGTAATTGACTATAAAGAAATTACCATTGAAATCCCTATGCTGCGTCGCGCTAGGCACCACCCTGTATAAGCGCTACTTTTTTTCCAAAACGCGCTAAAAAGCATTATTTTTAGGTAAAGTAAAACTCACTTTCGTAGTATTAATAGCAGTATCTACTCGTATTAATAATTCGAAATTACATTTATGAGGGCTCGTTCCAACTCTGGTTAGCAGTTTGGTCGTTAGTCCAAATTTTTGACACTGCGCAAGCGCAAAACCAAAAAATATCCGTATGCACGGAATCCTTGGACCAAGCCTTTTCAAATGGGCCCTATATCGCCCAAATCGGTTCAGTAGTGGTGTAGAAGGAATACGTGTGACGGACGGATGGACGGACGCTCAAAGTGCAGCTAATAGCTATTTTTCACTTTAAGGAAAATACGCTAAAAACCGTAGATCCTTAAAAGCGTGGTAAACGTAAACATATCCATTATCCAATCCAACAAAGAATCCAGAATTAGACAATTTGTTTAGATTTTCAATTCAAATCGGTTTTGAATAAAAAGCTTATTAGCTTTCGTTTTCTTGCGTGTATTGGATTGAAATAGTAGTTACATCGTACAGTTCGCGTCAGCTACGTACCTCTAGCCTGGGTGATTGTAGCTACTTGTATTGTTATCCCCTCAATTTACTACCCGAACTCATATTATCTGAGTAAGGTTTTATAAGCGATAAACTTCTAAAACTACTAAATTTACTGCCAAGCGTCTAAGTGCTGTAATTTCCTACGCGACTTACTCTCTTGTTTCATGTATCCTCTTATCCGTTTCATTTTTATGAATGGGTTGCTCTTACAGAAAGCGTAAAATGTATAAACTATGATTTGATTGTCCTATACTTGTACAATTGTCTGATGTGTCATCGGCGGAGATATTTGCAAAAGGGATCATAAGAAAAATTAGTTGGGAAGAGAGTTTGGGGTTTGTGGAACATAAGGACACTAAAGACCTATATATAAAAGGACAGAAAGAAGGGCAGTAGTTGGGAGAAAACGGTTCCTTTCGTTGAGACCTTTAATTAGAATACAATGAGAGATAAAATTAATTCTTAACCCCCTCCCCCTCAGGCCCAATCGCTCACTGATCTCGAAAAAGAGTCGGGAAAATTATAATTTGTACAAACCAATTTATTTCGATGAGACCTTTCATTAGAATAACATGAAGGGTAGAACATATGTTTAACCCCCTCTCCCCCTTTTTCCAAAGTTTAACTTGGTACCACTAAAGGCATGCGTATGCAAAATCTGAGACCAAGTGGTTGTCGTATGTAAAAGTTACGCACGTTTTATACTTTCAAAAACAGCATCTCAGGAAATAATTCGTGGGGGGACCCCCCTTTTAGACAGTGAAATTTGATGGCCGTCTGGCTCACCTTCAAGGTATAGGCTACCTGCAAACAATTCCAGGACTCTAGGAACATTCCGGCAGAAGTGGGTCCGGACGGACAAAACGCAAACAATAGCACATTTTTTGTAATTCTTAAAAAATGCGCTAAAAAAATGATCTTAAGATATACAAGTTGCACTTAAAAAATACCAACTTTGGGTCCAATCTCAGAAACGGATTCTACGTAAAATATTTAAAATGGGCAGTTTATACATTTTATACCCTGTGTAAAATGACACGATTTTCAACTGCATATGCGGGGCTAAAGTGGATTATTTTTTCCCTAGGGAAAAAATGAAATGACGTCACGCAAATTAGGAAATTAACTAAGCCAATCACAAATTATCTTCGAAATGTCAATCATCAATTTGAACTTGAACGTAAATGATTATTGATTAACTATAAAAGTAACATTTCAATATTTCGGAAAATGTCATTATATAAATCATTCCTTAAAGGAAACTGATTTAATCGTAAAAAACCGTATGTAAGTAGGTACTGTAAAGAATTTAAATTTTACTTATCTACTTATAGGTTAGGTGATTTGGAGGTTAAGAAAACGAGACTGTCTTTTTAGTTCTTACTCCGAGGTCTTTGTGGTCACTATTTTAATTGTAGTTAAAACCTACACATTTGGATTCAAGGTACGGGTATCAATGAAACTATTTATTTGGTTGCAAATTTACTGTTATCATTATTAATTGAAAAAGTTTCTATTGAATTTGCAGCAGCAATTTCTATTCTTTTGGAAGGTATCTCGGGTATACCTAACAGAAGCAGAATCGAATGAAATGCAGCAATTATTACATCAGAGTAGGTAGAGTACCGGAAACACTACATTCACTATCAGTCTATCACTGTCCATTTTTAAACTTCAAGTTTGATGGTTTTTGAAGATTCAATTATTGGTAGTTGTCGCCACCTCGTCGCTGTGTATGGATTGAAATTTAAAAAAAAGACTCCAACCTCGGAGCTTTATTGTAAAAAAGTTACATCGCAAAACTATTAATTAAATTTCTTAAGCAATACATTGAGAAATCATTTCACCGAGTCGTCAAGTGGGATGAAAACATTGGAAGCCTCAAGGATATGAACGCCAGAGATGTACTCACACTGGACATAAGAAGCATGTAGGGCGAAATTGTTATAAAAATGAGAATGTAATTTCTATGTAAAACGAAGCTTTACAGCAGCGTAAGAACACCATAAATCAGTGGTACAAATCGGAAGAAATAACGTTGCAAACTTTTCTGAATGCTCGGGTGTAGATTACCTTTTACACTTTGACGAACGTTTTTATAAACTACAATTTGTACTACATGTGTGTTAGTTTCTATTAGTAAGGTACCTACATGTGTCAATTATGTAGGTATAAGTACAATCACAGAGTATATATAATACTCTGGTACAATATATTTTGCAGCAAAAAGGTACCCATTCATACATTTTTCTCCAACCACCTGAATAAGACACTATTTTGTTATACTTTTTGGTCCAAAAAATGGGCGATTTGAGGAGTCGTCAGTATCACCATGGTAACTGTCCAAAAAGTAGGTACTTTTCGGACTAGTCCGCAAAAGTAATTTGACCAATCAAAAAATTACAAATAGCTGTCATTGCCCTGTCATTCAGAACATGACTCGAAAATCGAGATGTCCCTTTAACAAAAACCGTAAACATGTCTATTTTTATATTAATCAGCACTTGCACATCAACTTTCAACAAGATCGAAATAAATGTCAACTCCCTATAGGAAGCGCTGTCAAGACTTGTTTAGACGTGCAAGATAAAAGATTTTATTGCAGGAATGACTTGCCTTAAAGTTTTCGACTTGCTGGGCTGAGCTCTTCTATCACCGTTTACATTATGAGAGTTATTGGGAAGTGCTCTCCGACACAAATTTGTGATAGTTTTACTATCCCGTGTAAATTACGCTTTAGTGCGTAACAGAAATAACTACCTACAAAATGTTGTTTTACATTAAAACATTTACAGATTTACAAATGGAATTGAAAATTACAGCTTCGGTAACATATGTTCGCAGTTAACATGTAAGAGTAGCAGTTCAAATTGAACTTTTTGAATCAAAGTGAACATTCCTTCAAACATAGGAAAAACTAAGACTTCACAGTACATACGAAAAGTAACTTCGCAATTCAATTCATGTACGATTAACTAATATGGGCAACTTCGCACAGTGCTTATATCCGCATGCTTTGGTTGTGAAGAAAATATGTTTCTCGGTAAACAGTTTCGCACCTTCAAGTAAGAGTAAGGAGATGTTCAGCATCCTAGACCTAATTCTATGCACTCCAATGCTTCCTGTACTTGTACCAGTAAATTTCGAAATTAAACTTGTCATCGACCACTTAAAGAGAATCTTAGGTTAATAAAATGTACCCGTTTATGCTACTTACTTGATTGTACATCTTGTCGTATTTGATTAAGCAAAAATAAAGATGTTTCGTGTTCATATTGAATTGTTCTAAGATATTTACTTCATGTTTACTTTCATAAGGAGGTTACTTAAAACCTAAAAAAATATTAATAGAGTGGCACCCAAAAGATGAAGCAGTGGTCGACAAACGACAACTACAAGAGCGTGCGCAAACACACTGGGTAAGTAAAAAAGTGGTTGGAGAATAGTATATTACGTACTGAGCGCGGAAGTAGCTTATTTCTCGAAGAATGTTAACGCGCCGAGGGCAGTTTTATTCTGAGAGAAATAATCTTTCGTGCGAGGTTCGTATACTATTTTATTCACAATCGTAAGAAATTACAAAAAGGTTAAATAAATTGTTTAAATTTTGCACTTTATTCTCATTAGTGGAAAAATGTCACATTAGTTCGTACAATTGTCAAACATCCGTCAATTGTTTCATTTTACGCGGCCGTACTTTTACGAAAATTTGAATTTAAAATTGAAAATGTCTGATTCAGAGGAGATTATAAGTACCCCCCCTGAGTTACGAGAAGTTGCAGAGACAGTTTCAAAAAGTATACTGCCAGATAAAAGTAAAAAACGATACGAGCAAACTTACAATTTGTACAAGGCCTGGGTGTTTAGAGAAACGTACTCCAATAGGTTCTGAAAGTTCGTTATTGGCATACTTTAACGAATTAATATCTAAAGCCCGTTTGTAACGATCATTTATTTAGTCAATTTTTAAGTAATTTTTTAGGAACAAAAAAATTGAACATTTCATACATCAACTTTGATCAATTTTTTGGTACCTACTTATTTTAGGAACTGAAAGTTGTCCTATTTTTGTAATGTTTAGAACCTGTCCTATTTTTCCCTCAATTTTTTAGTTACTTTTTACAGATTATAGGGAATTTGTAAATTTAAATGTTTTTTCACATTTAAACCTTAATTTAGAGAAGATAAATATTTAACTCTCCAGATTTAATATAACATATAGGTTATGTACAAATGTTTACATTTTACAGGTTTACCGCAAGCGCTTTGAATTTACTTTAACGCGCCAACGTGCAAGCGTTTGTATTGTTTATAATACCTATGAATAGACAATGATATTACCATTATTAGGATATTTTTTACTCGTAGATTTACCCCTTACCCTTAAACAGTTTAACGCAAATTCAAATTCTAGCGTGTTTACGGTTGCGCAGTGCCGAGGTCACTGAGAGAGTCACGGTGCAACAGAGATTCAAAACTCCATCTCATCTAGTGCGCCATCTGTGACTGATATTAGTAGCTATTACTTCCTTTCCTTAGCGCGGAAGTTCATACTTTCGAACTTCGTAATAAATAGTATAATCTAGTTACGGCCGACTTTCAAACTTCTTAAATGAGACGAATGACTCTTATTACTAACCGATTGTGAATAAAAAATTTTATGTTTCATTCGTACGAAAAATGCGTTTCCGTGACTCGGACCCTTCCTCGTCCCGGAAACGTGCATTTTTCGTACTTATGAAACAAATAACTATTTTAGTAGAACTTTTGTTCCACATTAGTTTGAATAATATATGTACTCCCAGCACATAGTTGTATATAAGTAAATAGAGAGACAGTCTTGTAGCGAAAAATTGACTCCAATTGAACCTTGCGCAGGCCGTTGGTGAGTGTGCGCAGTAATCGACAACAGAACCGGCTTCAAATTAAATGATCCTTAAAGCAGGTTCGGCTTGAGAATATATGGTTTCTCATTGCAACAAAAATTGAAAAGAAATTCAATGTGTGGTGAATGATGTTGTTAACACTGTGTCTTGAATAAAAATAATAAGAAACATTACAATCGTTAAGAACTTTTAATACAGTAGACTACAATACAAAGCTGGTAAGGGGCTTACAACATCAGAATCGAGAAAAGATTTTTTGAGATTCTGGTATAAAGGAAATCGTATATTTTTAGTTTAAGAGTGTAAAGATCTATTTATGCACTCAGTGAGTATAAAAATAAGCAATGAAAGAATAAAATAAGTTGAAATTTTATTTTGGTGCGGGACAAAATTTCAGGTGTGCAATGCCGAAAACATAGTTTGAATACGGGTAGCCACAAAGTCGACAAACTTCAAATGCCAATAACTCAAATATCTCAAAAATGGAGCATTGGCAGAGGGTATGTACAGTGGCACCACGCTCAGAAGGTCCCTGACAGGGCGTGTCCGAGGATGCTGGAAATTTAGACTGTACATTCTCATGCAAAATTTGACTTTACTAAATATAAATAAGTGGGCCACGCGATATGAGTTGCATTACTTCAAGGGGAAACAGTAAAATTAATAATTTTATTTCTACAAAACGTAAACACATTTAAGATTGTTAGATGTTCAACACAATTTACAATTCTGATGCACTTCTGCTGTGTAAATATGGACAGTTATTGAAACAATCACATTGAAATTAATAACACTCACATTGACTAAATTAACACACAACCTTTTAACTTTTTTCATTCATTATCGTCACTTGACCACTAATCATCATCGGAACTGCCGGTGTTCACAATAAATTGTACATTGTCAATAAATTCATTTCTCGTAGGAATGTTATTTGCTTCTAACCAAGAACGTATCACTTCCTTACGATTATTCATTGTTGGTGGCTTATTTATTTGAACACTGATAAGGTGCGTGAGTTTGCTGGTAAATTTGGTATACGCTGCTTCTCTAACCACTGCATAAAGTTGGTATGATTCATATCATCGTAATAATCCCCCGATTTACTGTGCGACATCCTCTACAAAACCAGAACGACTACAAGCATACTACGATGTCCTCTGACCAGCCCTATTATAAACTTCCGATACTTCATCTGATTGTTAGCATTTACTCACTCCGTACGATGGGTGAATATAGGTTTCGTCCAAGTATATAACGGGTTTCTTGTCACATTCAGGTTGTTCGTTTTCTTTTAATCTTCTTAAATAACGAGATGCCATACTACAATGTCACTGCTTCTTTCCATTACCAACCTACGTTTGTTCCGACACTTCTTGTATCGAAAACCAAGTTTCAACAATTGCTTGCGAATAGTCTTCCTTCCATCCACATATTTGATCTTTTCTTGCACTTTTCTAGGAGCATTTTAAAATCACCTTTATTTATTTACAGAAGTACAGATCGTCGCCTACTAAACATTGAAATGGCGGTAAAGAGTATAATGTAATGGGCATGCTTAAATTATTACTCCAAAGCATTTACAAATGAATCTGAAGCATCTGAAAAGTTATTGCTGTTTTGTTTTGTGATTATGTAACTGAATGCACCCAAAAATCGTGCTGATTCCCTTTCACGCACTGCGCATGAGTCGGCTCCGCCATTAAAAGTCGGCCACTGTAGTTGGAGTTATTTTTCCACGCGCAGGTCGTATGTACTGCCTCTCTATTTACTTATATACAACTCTGTGACTCCCAGTAACTTATTCTCCATTTTTATAATTCCACCTTATTGATATCTTGATTATAAAGAGATAAACAGGGCAGCCAATGCAAATTATGTAACCTAGAAATTGAATGCTCTAATTATTATGATTGTTTAGCAGCAACTTACAGTTGTTTTAACACAACAATTAATCTTTTGTTTTTATAATTCTGCTGCTCAATTTGTTGAAAAATGCATAATTGTACCTAGTTACTTATAACCTAACTTTTTAATTTTATTGTGCACCTGCACGATTTACGAATACCACGCTAGAAGCAACGCACTGGGCGAACCTGCTCGGCAACTCGATTAACCTCGGGAGCGATGGGTAAGCTAACTTTCCTTATCAACGCACGTGCTTTGTGTTTTGCGTATCTAAATGGTGGTTTCGACAATAGATTACTGTTTTTATAGTAATGATTATTTTGAGGGGTATAGAAAAAAATAGTGTATTATACACGGGGAAAAAGCAAATTTTAGCGCTCACATAATTACACTTTATTCCGTATAACTTCCGTTGCACGTCATCATATTCTATGACGTAATTACTATGCAATAATGCCAAATCTAGTTTTGAGCGATTTAGGTTATGTCACTTGTCAACAAGACAGTGCATTCTTTGTGTGAACAATCCACACCTTAAATTTCGTTAATTGGAACCACAATATACATACAATATACTTTAATAACTTATGAAACTGTACAAATGTAGCATCTCTTTTACAGAGAAAGTAGGTACTAAATATAAAATTTTACAGGTTATGTGATGTGATGGATGATATTCAAATTAATCGGAATCATCGGAACTGCTTTCGTGTTCAAAGTTTATAATAATAGTAGCAACGTTTTCAAGATCTAATTGCTTTTCTCTTTCGTACCACTCGTGTATTAACAGTTTCCGTATCCTTAACTGAATTGCGCCACGTTTCGGAAGTTATCGATTGTAGTGATTCTTGTCACATGTTTATGCAATTTTCAATGCTTCGTCCATCTCTACCAATGTGTCGATTGTAATAATTTTTCGCTATGCCCCAAATATGTTCGATAGGATTAAAAACACGATGATAGGGTGGTAATCGTAAAACGAAGTAACCGTATTGCTCGGCTAAGTGGTCAATGCCTTATGCGGTACATTTTAGCTGATTTATTCCTAAAAGTATCAACAAGATTTATATAACATCAAATAATTTGCGAACGTACTTACTCTGCAACCTTTTCAACAGTTCGGCTGTAAAATCATTTTCGGAGAACTGCACATTATGATCACCTAACCACACTTTAATGTTGTTTGTTTTCCCGTTATCGAACACAATTACTAACGGGTTATCTAAATTCTTCAGTAATTTCTCTTCAAACCAATGCACAGCGAAAGACGTAGAAAATAATCAAAATCAAATCAAACGAAAAGTAAACCAAAAGCAACCTGTCAAATTTACAAATTTAAACGCGACAACATAGCGAAATGCTACCAATTGTTGCGGCTAAAATAAACTACATGCTTAATGTGTTGCCTAATAAACGAAAGTAAGTTTACGTTGGTACGTCGTTTTCTTCAGGGAATGACGTGCAACGGAAGATATACTGAATAGACCGTACATCTCATTGTCATCCTTATATGCTCGCGCTAAAAACACTCACTTTTCCCCCTTGTATAATAAATAGCTATTATTTATTTCTGATGCTGGTTTTACCCTGTTCGATTAAACTATCCATCGCCATCGTTGGGTTATAACTGAACATTCATTCATGACCTAATATTATTAATTTATAATAACTTAGTTCAATCTAGGTATTCAAAAAATTATATTGCTTATCAAAAAGTCAATTAAAGCAAATTTAAATAAAGCTATAGAGAAAAACGTTTTCCTTAGTGAAAATCGATGGTTTAATTTTGTCCAGTTAACTCCAACCTACCGTATATAACAGTTTACAGAGTTCACTACATAAAAAACGCGCAGTTTTTTGCGTACCCACCATGTGACAATATGTAAGTAACGAAATACAACTAGAAAGTAGAAGAATGAGAAGATCAAAGATCAAACCGGTGCTATGGACACAAGGCAGGAGATTTGGTATTAGTGCGACCGCACGTCGCGTCGCCGCTCCTGAATGTAGGTATATGGATGATGAAATAAAAATTTTTTTAGGGACCAATGAGTGATAATCAGAAAGGAAGCAGTGAAGCACACAAAGCACTGATATAACAAAACACAAAGGCTCAACATTTAAAATCGATATTTTGTACGTCTATACCGCCCGAGGTAACGTAACTTTTGGGATTTTTACAGATGAACTACAGAAAAACGATTAAAATAATATTGTTCGCAGTGTTACACGATTTTAACCTAGACCACCTACGTGATTGAAGAGAGGAGAATATTTCGGGATTTTAGCATGCCGTAACAAATGATAGTAATCCTAGGATTCCTATTTCAAAGCGTACACAGACGATTAAGGATACTCGAAAATTATGAAATATCGCATAGATTTATCAATTTATTAGCGTCCCCTTGAAAACTGACGTAAATCCGAGAGTAATATCTTCCTGTTTCGAAATGTGTAAATTTAGGACTGATTTAACTTCTTACACATTCCAACAAATTTCAAATTGCCATTTATTTTCACTGTAATCCAACTTCATGCCTCCAGCAGCCTGGTCAAAACCTATGACATTATACACATAAATGGATTTATCGCTTTATAATCTAAATTCACAACTTGCTAAATGTACGCAATCTCTTTGTATCCGCCTGGTTGTGCATAGTTTAAATAGTGTCATAGGAATATCTGTTTTTCCAGAAAAGTTAGAACTTGTGTCCGATACAGACCTCTTTCGTTTTCAAAACTTAATTTGCAGCATACTTTTCCCTTAAAGTAGATACTGTGAAAGATAGACATTTTTTGTACCTACTGCTGTAATTGAAACTCTTCAACCGTAGAACGATTCGACATTTCACTCATAAATGTAATTCTGCGAGATAAATAAAATTGCTGACATAATGGCACAACAAATCATTGGAGAATATAGTAGCTTCTGTTAACATGGAACCCAAATTTTATAAAAACTGTTCGACAATTTTGTTCCTTAATTCATCAAGTATGTACACAACACAATTTACAATCGACAATTTCGTAGAATTCTCTCCATTTTCGTAGTCCGGCCAAGAATTGCAGTGCAACTTTTTTTTTCGAATTTTCAAAAACTAATTCCAGATTCGTCATTTTCATGTTCAAAAATCCTCAGATACAAAATTTCGCTTTCGTGGTAGGAATTTTGAAAATTTTTTTGAAGAATCGAATAGAGTGCTTGTCGTGATCCCCTCTATCACCCAATTTTTTTTAGATGCGGTCATATAACACCCTGTATATGATGATAGTAAGTAGGATAGGTACATATCGTCGATCCGGAAGAAAAGTGACACAACTCAAAAAACACGTATTTTAAGTTATACGCAGGAAATTACTTAAAAAGTTATCAACTTTGATCAGGAAAAACGTATTACAAGTGTCGCTTTTCTGTCAGTGCAAATAATATTGATGTGCGTCAGCAAAAGTGTCACATTTTCAGTTACGCGTTTGCTCTGCGAAAGACAACATACACTATTGCGAGAAAAACGACCTATTTTGAGAAGTGACTTCAGTTTGTGCATTTTAGTGCAAGAAAAGTGACATTTTTTAAGTTGTGACGGTTTTCTTGTTTAGATAAGGTAAGATTTATGATCACTTCTGTGTACTATTTTGAAATGTGACATTATTCTAGATTCAACGGTGAATTTGGTTGATATTTTTGTGTCACTATTGTGATTGTGTCATTTTTCTTGACTAAAGATGTCAAAACGTTCCAAGCTAATATTACAAATAGCGCGAGATACGTCAGGAACTTTGGGATGTTTATTTCGTAACAACTCTAAAATAGAAAGGGAAACACTTACAGAGACGACAATAAATACAAATGATGGTACTTGTGAACAGCAAGACCATAACAAGTGCACCGGAGTAGAGACAAATGCTTCAAAAGGTACCTAACCGATCTTTGTTAGTAATTTATATTGCAAATTATCAATTTATGTAGATAACTGTGATGCCACGTTGCAAGATCAACTGGATGACAATAATCCCGAAAAAAATACGGATAATATTGAAAAAATAGGCGAAAACAGTCAGTATGAAAACACGATAGATTCAAACAAAGGCAGTATTGAAAAGGACCCTGAACAGGAGCCAGATTGGAAATCGATAGACGGTGAGTAACTTAAATTAAAAGTTAATATAAAAATTATAACTATTACATTCGTTTTTGCTCATTAGTTTTTATTTGCGTAATATTATCTTAACGGATTAAAGCATTTTAAGTGTACCTTGTTTTTTCCAATTTACAGAAGCAACCACACTCAGCTTATCAAGAAGTTCACCATCAAGCAACTCTTCACGACGTAGTAGCTCATCTAATTCATCTTCAAAATCTAAAAAAAAATCAGCCTCTAAGTAATTCTAATTACGACATTAACTCTGATGATTCGTTTGCCGATCCAGATTTTGAAGTCGGTACTTCTACTTCTAGCGATGGTGAATCGGATGATGATGAATCACTTGCTACAGGACAAGATGAGGATAAAGAAAATGAACGAAAAAGTAAACGCAGAAAAGTTAGTTACCCAAGAGAAGAGAAAAAAATGTAAGAAAAAAAATAAGCAACCCTGCCAGCTGGCGAAAAAATATCGCAAAGCAGCTGCGAAATTCTGGCAAAAGCTACGAGTCAAGTTCAAAAAGTAAAAAGAAATTCAAATCACGAGAAATTCAACCACCATGCAATGATAAATGCAGGCTTAGGTGCTTTGAAAAAATTACCCAAGACCAAAGAGAAATAATTTTTCAAGACTATTGGAATATGGGAAACATACAGAGACAACGGGAATTTCTGCTAAATTCCATGACAGCTGTGATTCCTCAGTACCGGTATACTAGGGAAAATAGCAACCGCCGCCAAAACAATGCCTTTCATTTTGATACAATGGGTAAAAAAGTTAGGGTTTGTAAGGTTTTCTTTAAGGCAACTTTAGCTATAAACGATCGACCAATCCGCACTGTTATAGAAAAGAAAAGTTTTTTGTCTCAACAGATGATTTCTGAGGACTTGAGAGGAAAGCATAACAAGCATCCACATGTGGACGAAGGAATTAAAGAGGGAGTAAGAAACTTCATAAAAATGATTCCTCGTATAGAAAGCCACTATTGTCGCTCACAAACTACAAAAGAATACATTGATGGTGGGAAATCTATTGCCCAGATACATAGGGATTACACTGATCAATGCAGAGAACAAAAACTTCCTACTGCCAACTATGTGATGTTCTCCAGGATATTTAATCAAGAATTTAACATTTCATTCTTTTCACCAAAAAAAGATCAGTGCGAGCTTTGTAATTCCTACAAAAATTCTAAT